>NC_042978.1:15169207-15525210 GCF_901001165.1 Salmo trutta | reverse complement strand
CACATGGAGGAAGTACCACGGCCACTGCTACAGGTACTTCAGCCGCAGACACACCTGGGAGGACGCAGAGAAGGACTGCAGGGAGCACAGTGGACACCTGGCCAGCATACACACACTCCAGGAGCAGGACTTCATCAACGGTGGGTGTCTTCCAATCAGTGCGACTTTACAGAATATATAATGAAGCGCCGTCTCATGTTCTGGCATTGATCCTCAGAGGGATGGAGAAAGAAAGAACTGGATGAAAGGAAAGACAGAATAAAAGCCCCAGCATGGTGAACCCCTCCCAGTCCCAGAGAGGCCAGAGCTATACATCCTCCCACTCGTCCTCCCTCATCCTCCTCCCTATTCCTCCCCTCCACAGACACATTTACCTAAAAGTGTGTTTAATTGCCTCGAAAATGGACGTCTCCACCCCGACAATAAAGGGAGCAAAGCCATTAGGTAGATTAATGGGCCCCATAATTATGTTAATCAGAAACATCATGATTTAAATTTCATTACACCACACCCAAATCTCATCAATGCTGCACCTTCCGCAAAGATTTGGCTGCTTCTGCCTTCTGCTATCTGGGGCTGAAATTGTGATAAAAGCTGAGCCTCCCTGGTGTGTGTGTGTGTATGTGTGTGTGTGTGTGTGTGTGTGTGTGTGTGTGTGTGTGTGTGTGAGAGAGAGACTTGGGAATGGGTGGTGGTGCATTGGGGACTTAACATGCAGAATAGGAATGGAAATACTGCTAAATGGAAAAGTGGTCTTTTTAAAGGATGTGTTTATTTGTTTTGCCCTGTCGTTCAGGTCTGAGTCATGACAACACCTGGATCGGACTGAACGACAGAACAGTGGAAGAGGATTTTCAGTGGACTGACAACATGGACCTGGTGAGAGAGACAGAGGGAGAGACGGAGGGAGAAACGGAGGGAGAAACGGAGGGAGAAACGGAGGGAGAAACGGAGGGAGAGACGGAGGGAGAGACGGAGGGAGAGACGGAGGGAGAGACGGAGGGAGAGACGGAGGGAGAGACGGAGGGAGAGACGGAGGGAGAGACGGAGGGAGAGACGGAGGGAGAGACAGAGGGAGAGACAGAGGGAGAGACAGAGGGAGAGACAGAGGGAGAGAGAGAGGAGAGAGAGAGGGAGAGAGAGAGGGAGAGAGAGAGGGAGAGAGAGAGGGAGAGAGGGAGGGAGAGAGGGAGGGAGAGAGGGAGGGAGAGAGGGAGGGAGAGAGGAGGGAGAGACGGAGGGAGAGACGGAGGGAGAGACGGAGGGAGAGACGGAGGGAGAGACAGACGGAGAGACAGACGGAGAGACAGACGGAGAAACAGAGGGATCGAGAGATCACTCTTTAAATCTTATGTGCAGTCTTTATTATCAGCAACATACTTCAGACTGACAATAACCACAGTGACGCCGCCTGCTATTGAAGAGTGCATTTCTCTCATAGCAGAGGTCCCTAGGGAGGATGTGGGTGTTAGCTAAAGGTCAGGTGGGAAGTTGATTGAGTGAATGTGTCGTTACCTGTGTATATGTACAGCCTCGCTCGCTGAACCACTTTTCTTCCTACACTATTTACATCTTCCTAGAGGCAGCTCCTCTGTGCCTGATGTTGTTAAAGAGCTGTCATTACTCTGTGTCAGTCTATACTGCTGGAGAAAGACACATCAGCTTCTTGTTCAGTAAAAGAGAACAGTGAAACAGTCTACAGTATCTATCACTTTCTTTTTCTGTTCTGTCTGTGTCGTGTGACTGTCTGTGTCATGCGACTGTCTGTGTCATGCGACTGTCTGTGTCGTGTGACTGTCTGTGTCGTGCGACTGTCTGTGTCGTGTGACTGTCTGTGTCGTGCGACTGTCTGTGTCGTGCGACTGTCTGTGTCGTGCGCGACTGTCTGTGTCGTGCGCGACTGTCTGTGTCGTGCGACTGTCTGTGTCGTGCGACTGTCTGTGTCGTGCGACTGTCTGTGTCGTGCGACTGTCTGTGTCGTGTGCGACTGTCTGTGTCGTGTGCGACTGTCTGTGTCGTGTGCGACTGTCTGTGTCGTGTGCGACTGTCTGTGTCGTGCGACTGTCTGTGTCGTGTGACTGTCTGTCGTGTGACTGTCTGTGTTGTGCGACTGTCTGTGTCGTGTGACTGTCTGTGTCGTGTGACTGTCTGTGTCGTGCGACTGTCTGTGTTGTGTGATTGTCTGTGTTTTGTGACTGTCTGTGGCTGTGTTTGTGACTCTCTGTACCGTGTGTCGGTGTCGTGTGTCTGTGTCTTTGACCCTGTGTGTCTGTGACTGTGCAGCAATATGAGAACTGGCGGGAGAACCAGCCGGACAACTTCTTTGCGGGGGGAGAGGACTGTGTGGTGATGATCGCCCACGAGAACGGCAAGTGGAACGACGTGCCCTGCAACTACAACCTGCCCTACGTCTGCAAGAAGGGAACAGGTGAGAGGGAGAAAGAGGAAGGGAGGGAAGGGGGGAGGAATCAAGAGTGGTTGTAGAGAGAGAGGGGGAGAGAGGGACTGAGAGTTTGAAAGGGATGTCGAGGGGAGGAAAAGACAGTGGGGGAGAATGAAAAAGAGTTGAAGAGGAGGTGATATTATGCTTCCGCTGTCCTTTAAATACTTTAAAGAATACTTATAAGTATTCTGTCATCTTAGGCCTCTTCAATCAGTCAGTCTGGACCACAGGCTAACACTGATCATTACAGCTCACCTCCAAGCGCAGTCAGCTCACTTGTAGCTATGCTTTCACACCTAAGGCAGCTCCTTACAGACATGGTCTTACTGTCAGATCAAGGGATGAGAGTTCTTCAGAACATTTAATCCACATAAAAATTATCCTCCTTTGTACGAAACATTGTTGGAAGAGTTTCACACAAAGTTTTGGGGCTGACTGGTAAAGTTTCTGTGTCACATGACCAGGCTTCTGTGGATCTGCTCTGTCATGGTGCTGTGAGATGCCAGAGAAGTGCGCATCCTAACATGCTCCTCTGTGGGCTTATTAGAGCAGACGGTCTTCAATTGCATTTGGGGCAGACAGAGAGACAGGGTATTAATAGCCAGCCAGGTAGATGTTTGTAGGTTTATTGAGACAACTGGCCAGACTCCAGAGCTGTATTTAAGGAAATGGAGGATCGGGTCACTGCTAGATCCTCTTGGGTACTGATTTCAACTGGCCTCAGGCTAGAAACATTATTTAGTTCATCTTAATGGTCACCAGAATTAGAGTTATAAAACTTAACAGTTAGATAAGTCCCTCGTGCCAGACTTAGATAAGTCCCTCGTGCCAGACTTAGATAAGTCCCTCGTGCCACAGAGTTAGATAAGTCCCTCGTGCCACAGAGTTAGATAAGTCCCTCGTGCCACAGAGTTAGATAAGTCCCTCGTGCCACAGAGTTAGATAAGTCCCTCGTGCCACAGAGTTAGATAAGTCCCTCGTGCCACAGAGTTAGATAAGTCCCTCGTGCCACAGAGTTAGATAAGTCCCTCGTGCCACAGAGTTAGATAAGTCGTGCCACACTAAAGTGTGGTGTCCACTGCCCTCGAGTCGGATCAACGTTCCGCTGTATGTTATTTGTCTCATCACAGCGGTGCAACACATTGCTGGTGACACACAGTCACAGGTCTAACTTAATACCTTTAATCGGGAAGCTGACCTTCAGTCAATCAGTCAGTGACAGCATTCCATCTCCAGCCCAACTTAACCGTCTGTTCTACTCTGTAGTGCTGCTGTTCTCTTGGGTCTGCTCATCAGGGCCCGTATGGCGTGGTTGGCTGATTACTGCCGTGTGGCTGACACTCAGGCCTGTCCCTCTGAGAGAGAGGCAGTATCCAATCAGTGACACGCGTCATCTGGGTGATTAGTGTTACCCATAGTGCCATGGGGAAGAGCACAGAACAGGCAGGTGTGAGCCACCCTGATTAGGAGGATGGGTTGTGGCGAAGGCATCTCGCTCTCACACACGCACGCACGCACGCACGCACACACACACACACACACATATGAACAGAATATTATCAAATATTCACATACTTATTCATATACAGTTCCAAATATTCTTTAACAGACACACAGTCCAGACCAGACCAGAGTACACTGGTCCTTTGAGGCAGTGCCTCTACCTGCCTTCTACCAAGTACACTTTTTCTCCTGCACCTTTCTTCTGGGGACAGAGAAGCAGCTCGCCCTGACAGCCACCCAGGACACACACTATGACATACAGTTCACCCCAACTCTGCTGCCTGCCTGCCTGCCTGCCTGCCTGCCTGCCTGCCTGGGGCTGTAGCTGATCAATACATTGGCTAAGATTGGAGTGTGTGGCTTTGTGTGTGGACATACCCAGCTCACCCCTGTCTAATCTGCTGAGACATGTTAGACTCTAAGTGTAAAGATGCAGCCCACAGGGCTCAGAGAGCGCTGGATGGATCCAGGCTCCAACTGTCTCCAGCTTTGAAAAGAACACTAAATCAGCCTGACACACACGCACACACAGTCCTGCGTGGCTGCCAGGCATCCCCAGCCCCAGTCAGTAACATCTGGGTGGTGTTATTGAGTGTCGTGCCTGGTCCTGTGACTATTGATCTGTTGCCACAGCTGCACACTAGTGTTAGTAATGTCCCTCCTAGTCTCTGTTACTGCACACTAAACACCGAGAGTGAAAACGGTGGTTTTCTGGTTGGCTGAATGCGAGGTGTGAGATGTTACAGCAATCACTGTACTGGCAGTCTAAACAAAACCTGTTAACACAATTTAAAGATTTTCTTTGTGCTATTAAAAGTGGGGTAATCTGATATGGCTAAGCGTTATTATGTTGTCTAATAATATCATGGTTAGGTAATAGCCTACATGGAATTACGTAGAATTGATGGTATTATGGTGTGAGCAGTATATGTTTCTTGTACCCTGACTTTTAATCACACTTCTGTACTGCAGCCCCTGGTCTTAGTGCTCTGTACTGCAGCCCCTGGTCTTAGTGTTCTGTACTGCAGCCCCTGGTCTTAGTGCTCTGTACTGCAGCCCCTGGCCTTAGTGCTCTGTACTGCAGCTGTAGGCTCTGTACTGCAGCCCCTGGTCTTAGTGCTCTGTACTGCAGCCCCTGGTCTTAGTGCTCTGTACTGCAGCCCCTGGTCTTAGTGCTCTGTACTGCAGCCCCTGGTCTTAGTGCTCTGTACTGCAGCCCCTGGTCTTAGTGTTCTGTACTGCAGCCCCTGGTCTTAGTGTTCTGTACTGCAGCCCCTGGCCTTAGTGCTCTGTACTGCAGCCCCTGGTCTTAGTACTCTGTACTGCAGCCCCTGGTCTTAGTGCTCTGTACTGCAGCCCCTGGTCTTAGTGTTCTGTACTGCAGCCCCTGGCCTTAGTGCTCTGTACTGCAGCCCCTGGTCTTAGTGTTCTGTACTGCAGCCCCTGGCCTTAGTGCTCTGTACTGCAGCCCCTGGCCTTAGTGCTCTGTACTGCAGCCCCTGGTCTTAGTGTTCTGTACTGCAGCCCCTGGTCTTAGTGCTCTGTACTGCAGCCCCTGGTCTTGGTGTTCTGTACTGCAGCCCCTGGTCTTAGTGTTCTGTACTGCAGCCCCTGGCCTTAGTGCTCTGTACTGCAGCCCCTGGTCTTAGTGCTCTGTACTGCAGCCCCTGGTCTTAGTGCTCTGTACTGCAGCCCCTGGTCTTAGTGCTCTGTACTGCAGCCCCTGGTCTTAGTGCTCTGTACTGCAGCCCCTGGTCTTAGTGCTCTGTACTGCAGCCCCTGGTCTTAGTGTTCTGTACTGCAGCCCCTGGCCTTAGTGCTCTGTACTGCAGCCCCTGGCCTTAGTGCTCTGTACTGCAGCCCCTGGTCTTAGTGCTCTGTACTGCAGCCCCTGGTCTTAGTGCTCTGTACTGCAGCCCCTGGCCTTAGTGCTCTGTACTGCAGCCCCTGGCCTTAGTGCTCTGTACTGCAGCGCCTGGTCTTGGTGCTCTGTACTGCAGCCCCTGGTCTTAGTGCTCTGTACTGCAGCCCCTGGTCTTGGTGCTCTGTACTGCAGCCCCTGGTCTTAGTGTTCTGTACTGCAGCCCCTGGTCTTAGTGCTCTGTACTGCAGCCCCTGGTCTTAGTGCTCTGTACTGCAGCGCCTGGTCTTAGTGCTCTGTACTGCAGCCCCTGGTCTTAGTGTTCTGTACTGCAGCCCCTGGTCTTAGTGCTCTGTACTGCAGCCCCTGGTCTTGGTGCTCTGTACTGCAGCCCCTGGTCTTAGTGCTCTGTACTGCAGCCCCTGGTCTTAGTGCTCTGTACTGCAGCCCCTGGTCTGCGTGCTCTGTACTGCAGCCCCTGGTCTTAGTGCTCTGTACTGCAGCCCCTGGTCTTAGTGCTCTGTACTGCAGCCCCTGGTCTTAGTGCTCTGTACTGCAGCGCCTGGTCTTAGTGCTCTGTACTGCAGCCCCTGGTCTTAGTGTTCTGTACTGCAGCCCCTGGTCTTAGTGCTCTGTACTGCAGCCCCTGGTCTTGGTGCTCTGTACTGCAGCCCCTGGTCTTGGTGCTCTGTACTGCAGCGCCTGGTCTTGGTGCTCTGTACTGCAGCCCCTGGTCTTAGTGTTCTGTACTGCAGCCCCTGGTCTTAGTGCTCTGTACTGCAGCCCCTGGTCTTAGTGCTCTGTACTGCAGCGCCTGGTCTTGGTGCTCTGTACTGCAGTAGGGCCTTTACAGCCTGGCATTAAGCTGACTTCCTACTTTTAGAAGTCCAGACCTCCCACTGGGCCCATACTGCAGTCACAGACCCTGTGTGGATAGCTGGACAATACATCCTTCCCTCCTTCCCTCCTTCCCTCCCTTCCTCTACTCCTTGGAGTTAGCTCGGATCTGGTAGTTCTGCATTAGTGTTAGCTATGTAAGGGACACCTCATTTCCACCATGTTCAACCATGTTCCAAATGAGAGATCGCCGATTACTTCAAGGAAGGGAAAGAAGCACTTCCACTTAGTCTACAGCTGGGTTGGTGACTGTCTAGGGGTTAGAAACTCACTGAGGGCTTTAGGTTTCAACCGCAGAGCTGCCATCTAGGGGAACGACAGAGGAACTGCACCGTCAACCCAGTCACCCCTCCTCATCCCTCGTCTCTCATTCGCCCTCCCTCTAATCCGGCCAATGAGCAGTAAGCGTGGGTGCATTCCTGACACCTGTCACACACTGTGGCCCCTGAGGGCCCAATCCCTTCTGAAAGGTCGGGGTAGGACAAAGTTACCCGGGACACTGATCTAAAGTCAGTTTGGTGTTTTCCTCCCAGAGAGTGAAGATTAGGTTTGGTGGAGGGGAAGCTGATCCTAGATCTGTGTCTATGGGGAACAGCCAGAGCTGAAAGGTCAGTGAGTCAGTGTGATGTCTCACTGGGCTAAGAGCCCTGTAGGGTCTGTCTGGTGTCTCAACCACTTTGCCTGTCTGTCTGCCTGTCCCCCCTCCTCACATCAACACAACGCTCTAGGAGATAGCAACAGCCCACACAGACTAGCACACACACACACACATGACTCATCTCTTTGGTTTCCTTTGAACTTTAGATGTGTGTGTGTTGTGTGCCATCAACAGTTTTGAAGAGTGGAGGGGCAATGTTCTTTAAAACAGGGCTCTTCAACCGTCTCTTGTTCAGGGACAAGGGCAAAAACAGAAAGGGGAAAGCCTGGGTGATGACTGATGACTGTGAATGGTGATATACATTGTTATAATGTACCACTTCTCCATTGCTGGATTTCCATTTCTCGCTCTCTTTCTCCATTTGGCAGTGCTGTGTGTGAACCCTCCCACCGTGAAGAACGCCTTTCTGATTGGTCGTGAGCGGTCCCACTATGACATCCACTCAGTGGTGCGTTACCAGTGTGCCGACGGGTTCCTCCAACGCCACGTCCCCACGGCCAAGTGTCGTGCCAACGGCAAATGGGAGCGGCCCAAAATCATCTGCACTAAGTGTGAGTGACCAAGACTGTTAAAGGGCTTTAAGTTTTATCTCTATGGGGTAAATGATCAAAAACAGTGGAGGAATGAGACTGAATTCAGTAGGAATACAAGATTCTCCATAGAAGTTGTAGCATGTGCTCTAATTTGACAAACTTTCATTCAGATAGAGGTTGTGTGACGACGGTAATGTTATTTTAATGTAGATAAAACTAAGTTATAGCCCTTTTTCTGTTGAGATAGTGTATCGCTCCAAAGTCTGATTGACAGCCAGGGGTTTGGAGGAATGCCAGAAACACCAAGAAGAAACATTTCATTTTACTATCCTCCCGTGAGAAGTAAAACTCGCTCTGCCGAACGACAGAAACATCCATCTTCCTTTATGACAGCAGAATCATTCATATTGTAGGATTGTATCAATGTTTGCCCGTTTTAAGAAGATATGAGCAAACAAGTATTTCCCATTTCCCCTTTCGGCTCATACTGACAAATAATGAATTGCTGCTGTTTGAACTGGAGAGAAAATATGGAGCCTTATTTCGTATTCGGTGCATTTCGAGTGTAATGTTGTTTTCCTGCTAGAGTCGTTTGTTAGTCATTATCATGGCAAGGTAGACCTTCTGTTGGCAAACCTAACCCAGGACCAATGGATCCAATTTGGCAGCACAACACAGGAAGGAAGCGGCTCACTCAGGACGTGAGTGGGAGGACAGTCCTAATACATGTAGAGAGCTAGTAATGTAAAGTTGAGTAGAGAAGACACTTCAGACAGAGTGGCTGATGTTGAGAGCTGTATGTCTGTGGTGTTGATCTCTCACCCCCCTCCTCTCACATCTCATATCCCTCTCTCACTCCATCTCATCCTTGACGCTCCACACTACCTGTCACACCCCCCTCTACTTCCTCTCATCCGGTCTCTTTCTCCTGACTCCTCCCCTCTCACACCCTTTCTCTCCCTTCTGTCTCTCTCCAGCCCGGGGAGCACAGCGCTACAGGCGGCACCATGACCATCACAACGGCCGACGGGAGCGCAGAAAGCACAAGAAGCACGGCCATGGACACGGAGAGAGGGGCCACCATGGAGAGGGGGGCCACCACGGAGGGGATCAGGGCCACAGGCATGGGCACGGGCATGGGAACGCTCATGCCCACATCTGAACCAAAAACGTCCACTGCCCAAACCTCGCCTCGCTGCCCAGTCCCCCTCCTCTACCCCTCTCTACCCCCTCTCCTGCCCTGTTCCTGACCCCACAACCTGGCTCCCAGAGCCAGCCTGTATCATACTCAACTCTGAGGCCTGACAGCCGACTGCTAGGCCTCACTGAGACAATAACAATCTCTTTGTACTCTTCTTTACTTTCACTGCTTTTCTTTTCTGTCTCCCTCCCTCCCGGCCTACTTTTATCAAGTCAACGAGGACCCAGGATATGGGGCTTTGTTCACCTGTTAAAATCTTAAGAGGTTTCTTTTGTTTCCTTCTATTTTTACATTAACGATCGTGGAGGAGGAGGTTTAGTACACACTGTAAATAGTGACAACATCGTCAGAAAATTCTGTATCAAAATCAGAAGAGTCGAGGAATACATATACATGCAATCCATGTTTTTCAATTGAGTCTCCATTCTAACCTTGTTTTTAACAGATGTGTTGTCTGACTGTCTTTCTTGACTTTGCTGTTTTTGGTTAGCGCTTTGGAAGACCTTTTGCTTAATGGCCTACAACAGTTATTCTGAACAGATTTAGCTACGTGCTTTCTTTCACACTGGCAGTTCTACTGGTTTCCAATGACTAGCATTGTATCTCATCATTGTTATGACAGTCACCTTTAACTGGGTGTAGAGGAAAACTGAGAAAACGCACAGTTAGCCTGTATCCAAATCGACCTCACGCCACTGAGGTCGATCCAGAACCCCCACAGCAGTCCATGTTTCTTCTAACGATATCGTCCTACTGTATGTGTTTCCTTTCTAAGTCATTCTGTGTTCCTGCTTCACTATTAGAGGAGATAGCTAGTAAGGAGTAGAGAAACCCAACCCAGAATAGGCCTGATTATGACTAGCCTCTCTGAGTCTGGCTTCCCAGCTAGCTAATAGGCTATGATCCTTCATCGGAATTCTCTCATACCCATCACGACACTCTCATATTCCGTCTGTGTCCCGGTGTCAATGGTCTGTTCGTCTTCCATTTTGGAGTTCTACTTCTCTGGCCCGCTGAGGAGAAATTGTTCTGTCAGACTGTCAGAGAGAGAAAAGGAGAGGGGGAGGAATAGAGAGAGAGAGAGAAAAAAAAGAGAGAGGAGCAGGGAATTCGGACTCTTAATTGCAGTCGCCCCCTTCTCCAGCACATCAAACAGAGAGATGACAGGGCTCTCTGACAGGCCGGCGGGTACAGAGCTGGGCCCATAATTAGCTTTTTAAAGTAGTGCAGATGGGGGCATAATGCCGGGATGAACACACACTCTGCCCCACCCGAGGAGGAGTAAGCTGGGCTAATGTCCTAGTGTATGCATCTGGCTTTAAATACAGAGAACCAGAGTTGTTGGAGGACGCAGAGGTGGCTGGGTTCAGAGGCCAGTCTCAGTGAGGTTTGTGTGGGGGGGCGACAGTGACAGCGACAGGGCCCACAGAAAATTCTAGAAACATTTGAGACGGTTAAAAGAGATAAAACACCCTTGTATTTCTGGACCAGTGGTTCAGAATGGTACCAGGAAACGCATGATTTTAAACAGAGCTGTCCTGTCTGCTGCAGCCCGGAGCCGGCTGGGATGAGACCCGGGCCACCTCCTCTCTCTACAGCGGGTAGAAAAAGGAGACATGTTTTATTTTTACTGCAGGATCCGACTGATTCTCCAAAGCTCCTTTATCGCCTTAACACAATTCCTCTGAGCTTACGCCCCCCCCTTCCTTTCTCTCTTTCTCTCTCTCTCTGTCTCTCCCTCCTCTCTTCCTCTCTCCCTTGTCTTTCATCATCATCCCTTTATCCACCTTGTCAATGACACAGACAGGGCCTGAAAGAGAGCAAGCTCCATATCAGTACAATTCATCTCCCTTAAAGCATGCTTAATTAATGAAGAGGTTATCGTCATGACCTTTGTCCCTGGCTGTGATGACAGGGGCTTTGCTCTGATGGACGGGGAGCCACAGGCCTGTCACAGCACTCACGCTTCTTACGTCTTTTAGATGTCAGTCTAATATCGGCTTTTTTCTATCCTGTCTACCATTCCAGACATTCCAGACAACGGATTGACCGTGGGTGGGTTGGGGCTTCTTAGGCATATAAATCAGCTGAGATTCTCCTAAAGATACGGTGATGACTGTCATCACTATGGGGTGAAGCAGGACAGTATGTGTCTGTCTCTTATAGTAGTACGGGGGACGGAGTGTGTGTGTGACAGGAAGAACACATATGAAGAGGTGATTGGATCTCTCTCACACAAGGTGGACAGAACTGTTAAACTAACAAACCGAGACTCTGCTGAGATGGAGCCTGGGCTGGACAGATGTTGGATATGATTAAGGAGTAGAGATGGAGTCCTGTTTTGTTGTTGTTGTTGTACAGTGTAGGCCGACCGATGTGGAGGCTGCTGTTATCACTGCACTAGACCAGCTGCTTATTGGTGGATCTCCAGGAGCAATGGGTCAACTCAGCTGACTGTGCTCTGTGGACTGTGTCAGCTAGCTCCGATGCACACAGACTCTCCAGACACATACTGTCTCTCCATCACAGATACAAATGTTCTCTCTTTCCCTATCTGACACTCTCTCGCCCTCTCTTTTTCTGACACACACACGTGCTTACACCCCTCATAATCATATACATCCTCGCTTCAGCTTCGAACACACACACACAGAGCTCCAGCTCCAGACAGCACCCTCTCTCTCACCCACTCTCCCTCTCTACCACTCTCCAGCTCTCCAGTCTGATGCCCTGAAGGCAGGCAGACGGCTGAGACGATGGGATCGCTACTTCATTGCGATGAGCCTTAATTATGAAGACGAGTCACTAAACAACAGAGGTCGGCCACAGCTGTCTGCTGCCGCGGCATGGCATGGTCGGCACGCCTGCAGGAGGAATGCCTTCACAACCATCTGGGCTTCTTCCTTAGGCTATAGCCAGCACTTCGCCTTAATTGCTACGGAGCCATTCTGATCACACAGGCTCTGGGTTCCCTGTGGGGGGTGGGTGGGGGAAGAGGGATCTTCTTTAGTACTATGTCAGAGCAGTATCTATATCTCTGCACGGTCGGCAAACCGTGAGTGTGTGGATGAGTGGATGCGCAGTCGGGTAGCATGTGATTGGATCAGAGGGTTAGAGCAATGGAGAAGTTCACTTTCTGTCGTCTGTCTCGGGTAGCAACAGACGAGCAGCCGGAGAGGAAGGAAACTCTGTTAGTATTCTGAAGCACAAGCTATAATGATGCGGAACTTTGCCCTTTTGTATTTACACTGTTGTAGGAGTGTGAGACAGAGGACAGGAGCGAGGCAGGAGCAGGGAGAGAGTACCTCTATTTCATCTGGGCCCTGCGTTAGCAGCAAGCATCCATCAATGACTACATACACTGCTTTAGTATAAACAGTGTATGTGTGTGTGTGTGTGTGTGTGTGTGTGTGTGTGTGTGTGTGTGTGTGTGTGTGTGTGTGTGTGTGTGTGTGTGTGTGTGTGTGTGTGTGTGTGTGTGTGTGTGTGTGTGTGTGTGTGTGTGTGTGTGTGTGTGTGTGTGTGTGTGTGTGTTGTGTGTGTGTGTGTGCGTGCGTGCGTGTGTGTGTGTCATCCCATCCTAGTGTGTGTAACACAAGTATTACTAGTATTAGTAAGCATGCATGGCAAACAAATATGAGATGAGCATAGGTGGATGAGGGGAGATTGTTCTTAGAACAGCTAGACAGAAAACGAGCCAGTGTCAGCTGAACAACCAGGAACAACCACTCATCTCCTCTCCTCTCTCCTCCCCTCTCTCGCCTCCTCTCCTGTCCTCACTTCACGCCTCCTGTCCCCTCTCTCCTGTCCCCTCTCTCCTGTCCCCTCTCTCCTGTCCCCTCTCTCCTGTCCTCTCTCTCCTGTCCCCTCCTCTCGGTGCTGGTTGCCAGGAGCCCAGTGAGGGCAGGTAATCCTGACACTAAACCTCAACACGGCTCTCTACTGTAGGTCACTGTCATCTCATTACAAGCTGCTTTCTACCGCAGTGTGCTGGTAAATGAGATGACAGCTCTGTAGCAGCAGAGGCATCAGAAACACCGCTGTGTCAGGACTGGCTCAAGACCATCAACCAATGGGATTCTCAGCATAGCCGCGGTCCTGCGGTGAGGAAACCTGCTTTCTGGCTGCTAGAGGGTAATGTGTCAACTGTTATGATATTAACCCTAGGAGAGGTCTCAAGTCAAGGATAATGATATTTACTCTATAAAGCCAGACCAGCTATAGTACATATGATAATGTGGTTGTTTTTATGAGAGAATGTATTCTACGTACAACTGTATACTACCCATATCAGACGTTAACCTTCTGACAATGACAAACTGATCAGACTGGGGAATGACTATTGCATCTGCTGTCATTGAGACGGCTCATTGATTTCATGGTTAGTCTGTCTGAGGTACTAGTTAGGTTGTCTGTGAGACTGGCAGCATGACTTGATAGGCCTACTGCATATTTGCTTATTGTTAGCTATCCTCATCAGTGTCGTTGCAAGCTGGCTTTTTGAACTCTTTCCTTTCATGGTTCATTTTAGTTTGGGTTGCCAGAAGCTGTTCTCTGTCCCTGTGTGTTTTTACTCCTCTCTAGAACGCCCCTTGACATTGTGTGTGTTTGTGTGATTGTTTTGACCCCAAGATCAATTCCTTTTGTTTAACATGATATTCCCATAGCATAGAAAATGTTACCCATATCTACCAACACTAGGTATTCTTCGTGCATAGATATGGGAACCATGTTGACATGTTAGTTTATAATCTGTCCTAATTGATGTACAATCCCCTTGATAGCCCAGAATTTGTTTTATCTGGAATGTTAAAATTATTTCTAAGCATTAGCTGATAAGAGCTAATTTCCCCTTTTTGTGTATGGTTACATACAGTACAGTACAGAACTGTAGAGCGTTACATACTGTAAACTGAGTTAACATTTTGTCACTGTCAAGAAACCAGCACTCTTATAGGAAGGAAGCTACAAGCGGAGAGAATGGGAAAACAAGGGGTCCAGACGCATAGTAGCCGAGACCACAAAGCACCCTTCTCCACTCCTCTCTGTGATGTAAATACTCTGTGGGATTTTTTTCAAAATCCTTTAAACTCTTGGCGTGTTTGTTGCTTGGACTCCATGGACCTTATTCATACAGTCTCAGCTCCCAATGCTCCATTCACCAGACAGACGGGAGAGACACAACCGCTGCTGCCGCATCATCAAAAGGAGACGTTCCTTTGGGAAGCCTGAAGTGTCACATTCCAGTTCTGACAGTGCACCGCCTCCCCCAGGATGCAGCAGCGCTACAAGGACTACAGCACAAGCACAGATACGCTGTGTAATGATGATGATGATGTGACAGGCTTAGTGAATCTGGTCCTCAAGTATTAATCCGTATTTATTGATGTTCTTATGAATTCCAGTCCTGTCATATTGTAAGATATTCTTTACATGACAAATGATCATTAAAAAACTTTGATTGGACCCGTTATATGGTGTGTTGGTGTGGTTACTTTGATGCTGGGATGTTCATCTAGTACTGTACACCACAGACAATGACATGCTGTGTAGCCTTGGTGATCAAATCCATGGATATGGTTAGTTACGGACGTAGTCGTTTCATCAAATGTTGACATGCACGACTTTTCAAGGACACACAATTTGAAATTCTGTCAGACAAGTAACTTCTTAAAATACTGTATTGTGATAGTAACACAAACGATTATTAATTGAAACATGATGTTACAATATAAGAACTAAATATATTTTAGTTGTTGTGCTTGTAAGGGTTTAGAAAAAGATCAAGACAGCTTTGCAGATTCAGTTCCTATTCAGACCCTTTAACTTTTTCCACATGTTGGTACATTACAGCCTTATTCTAAAATGGATTTTAAAAGACATTTTCCCCATCAATCTACAACCAATAGCCATAATGACAAAGCAAAAACAGGTTTTTAGAAATGTTTGCTAATTTATTAAAAAATAAAAAAACTGAAATATCACATTTAGATAAGTATTCAGACCCTTTACTCAGTACTTTGTTGAAGCACCTTTGGCAGCGATTACAGCCTTGAGTCTTCTTGGGTATGATGCTACAAGCTTGGCACACCTGTTTTTGGGGAGTTTCTCCCGTTCTTCTCTGCAGATCCTCTCAAGCTCTGTCAGATTGGATGAGGAGCATCGCTGCACAGCTATTTTCGTGTCTCTCCAGAGCTGTTCGATCGGGTTCAAGTCTGGGCTCTGGCTGGGCCACTCAAGGACATAGAGACTTGTCCCGAAGCCAATCCTACGTTGTCTTGGCTGTGTGCTTAGGGTCATTGTCCTGTTGGAAGGTAAACATTCGCACTAGTCTGAGGTCCTGAGCGCTCTGGAGCAGGTTTTCATCAAAGATTTCTCTGTACTTTTCTCCGTTCATCTTTGCCTCGATCCTGACTAGCCTCCCAGTCCCTGCCACTGAAAAACATCCACACAGCATGATGCTGCCACCACGCTTCACTGTAGGGATGGTGCCAGGTTTTCTCCAGACGTGACGCTTGGCATTCAGGCTAAAGAGTTCAATTTTGCTATCATCAGACCAGAGAATCTTGTTTCTCATGGTCTGAGAGTCTTTAGGTGCCTTTTGGCAAACTCCGAGTGGACTGTCATGTGCCTTTTACTGAGGAGTGGCTTCTGTCTGGCCACACTACCATAAAGGCCTGATTGGATGACTGCTGCAGAGATGGTTGTCTTTCTGGAAGGTTCTCCCATCTCCACAGAGGAACTCTAGAGCTCATTCAGAGTGACCATCGGGTTCTTGGTCACCTCCCTGACCAAGGCCCTTCTCCACGATTGCTCAGTTTGGCCAGGCGTCCAGCTCTAGGAAGAGTCTTGGTGGTTACAAACTTCTTCCATTTAAGAATGATGGAGGTCACTGTATTCTTGGGGACCTTCAATGCTGAATACATGTTTTGGTACCCTTCCCCAGATCTGTGCCTCAACACAATCCTGTCTCGGAGCTCTACAGATAATTCCTTCGACCTCATGGCTTGGTTTTTGCTCTGACATGTAACGTAATGTGGAAAAGGTCAAGGGGTCTGAATACTTTCCAAAGGCACTGTAACCCAAAACACAATGAAAACAAACCTGCAAATGCATCCAACACGTCTATAGAGTCACAAGCTTGATGTAGTCATTGTGTGCTAGGAATATGGGACCAAATACTAAACTTTTGACTACTTTGGTACACTATAAGTGAAATTTTTCCAAATAGTTGACATCTTCAAATGGAGGGACGACATTTTAAAGTGCTTACATTTCTAAACGGTGAAACAGACATGTCTGGAAATACCCTCAAATAAAAGGTGACATTCTGTACTGTCACCTCATATGAAAGTAGAGAAAAGAAGGGATGGAGTGAGAGAAAGACATGGCTGCACGTGTTTGTGTGTGTGTTTCATTCAGAAAACACGACGTTGTCTTGTTCTCAGTTTGCTGCAACATCCTCAAAATGGCAAACAGAACATACTGAAAAACAAGGACATCCAACAATGCTGACCAGAATAATAATTAGGGATAGCTGATATGTTTCAAGACAATTGCCTCTCCTGTCTTTGTACTGCTAGACACTTCTCTCTCTCCCCCTATAGTTTTGACCTTTCCCCCTATAGTTTTTTACCTCAGTGCTGCATCAAGCCTTACCATTGGTGCCTTAGCAATGTGCCTATCTGTACAACCCGTTCTGTGTTTTGAATGAGTAATCACTGAAAAAGGTTTTTTCAGAGATTTCTGAGACACTATAAAGCATGTGTGATGTTTGGTAGGCTGTGCGAGTTCCAAGGACATGCAGGACTCATTAGGAAGGCTGCTGAGGAGTTTACTTAATGCAGTATCGAACATGACCTTCAGTTCTCCTTCCACACAATAACAGCTCTGGGTTTGGAACAGCCACTTCCAGCATTTATCCATCACATGAATCATATACTGTAGCTGTCGAGGCCTGTGTAACATTATACCTCTGTAGTCCAGACGGTATGTTTGCATTCCAGAAGCATTGAAACCAGGGGCGCAACTTTGTTTTTAGAAGTGGGGGGGACATAATTATTATTATTATTACAATTACTTTTTTTATACAGAGATGATAAACACTTCAAACAGCCTACCGAACCATTATCTCGTTTTGTATCACATTCCAATGACAAACCTGGGGGGGACAAAAATGCAATTTCAGAATGTGGGGGAGAATGTGAAAGTTGCGCCCCTGATTGATACTAAGGCAGCTTGTTTCATGGTTTCCCTGTGAATGAGAAATGAGGCCATTGTTCTCTTCTCTGTATGTTTTACTGAAGGCAGGTTTGAACAGTATTTTCTGCATACACCATCCATAACGTCTGACCTTGCTTGTGATCATCGAAATATGTCCGAGGACTGAGATCAGTGACAGTGGATAAACAACAAATATTCTTCCCTAATCACGCTAATCTTGTTTCTGTGTCTGTACATTGGCCATTTGGCTGGCATAGCCAATCAACGATAACCTTTCACATCATAACTTAGAATCTCACTAATATCCCAACGTTTAGCAACATAAACAAAGACTTTTACTCTTTCTCTGCGATGGAGTCAGCCCCAATAGCTTCTCCCAACAATTGGTGAGCCCTACAGCTTAGCCGAATAAAAAGGTTAATATCCATCTTAAGTCTGTTTATCTTTCCCACAGCTACTTTGATCAATAGGCCAGTCCTCTAAGCTTCACCAGTGCAACTGCATTTACAACGATAATGATGTCTGCACAGATGGCGAAGCATCAGCCGCTAATAGCTTTTCGAGACGCAAAGCAAGCGAAACGTCATCCTAAGCCAGCCGGGCTGGCTCTCTCAGGCGGCTGCTCCCCCAATTGTATTGTTGTGTGTCTACGAGTGATGATCCGGAAATCTGACCGTATTAAGCAGCTTACCGCATCACTTTACGCTTTGGGTGTGTACTTTACTTTTCTGCATTTTCTTTTGCTCTTAGGCCTACTTCTTGACTTGTATCCCGCTGTTCCATAGATGTACTTTGTTAATTGCAGAACTCTTGTTCTGGCAAGGCATAACATGATATGTGGGATTAAGGAGGAGAAGTGTAGTATTAGGCTTCACACTGTGAATCACTAGACAGGCTTTATGGCTGTAGCGGGCTATCAGTAGATCAGGACAATGATATGCCCAGATCAGAGCTAGGGTCATGATCCCAGTTCAATATCATCTCAGTAACTCTGTATATTCATGTTTTGATGAGCTCCAAAATACACTACATGACCAAAAGTATGTGGACACGTGCTTGTCGAACATCTCATTCGTAAATCATGAGCATTAATATGGAGTTGGTCCCCCTTTGCTGCTATAACAGCATCCACTCTTCTGGGAAGGCTTTCCACTACATGTTGGCACATTGCTGCAGGTCGGTTACTGATGTTGGGCAATTAGGACTGGCTTGCAGTCGCCATTCCAATTCATCCCAAAGGTGTTCGATGGGGTTGAGGTGAGGGCTCTGTGCAGGCCAGTCAAGTTCTTCCACACCAATCTCGACAAACCATTTCTTTATGGACCTCGCTTTGTGTATGGGGGAATTGTCATGCTGAAACAGGAAAGGGCCTTCCCCGAACCTTTGCCACAATGTTGGAAGCACAGAATCGTCTAGAATGTCACTGTTTGCTGTAGCGTTGAAATTTCCCTTCACTGGAACTAAGGGGCCTAGCCCGAACCATGAAAAACAGCCCCGGACCATTATTCCTCCTCCACCAAACTTTACAGTTGGCACTACGCATTTGGGCAGGTAGCATTCTCCTGGCATCAACCCAGATTTGTCCTTCGGACTGCCAGATGGTGAAGCATGATTCATCACTCCAGAGAATGCGTTTCCACTGCTCCAGAGTCCAATAGCGGTGAGCTTTACACCACTCCAGCTGACACTTGGCATTTCGCATTGTGATCTTAGGCTTGTGTGCGGCTGCTCGGCCATGGAAACCCATTTCATGTAGCTCCCGACGAACAGTTCTTCTGCTAATGTTGCTTCCAGAGGCAGTTTGGAACTCTGTAGTGAGTGTTGCAACCGAGGACAGACAATTTATACGGGTTACGCGCTTCAGCACTCGGCGGTCCCATTCTGTGAGCTTGTGTGGCCTTCCACTTTGCGGCTGAGCCGTTGTTGCTCCTAGACATTTCCACTTCACAATAACAGCACTTACAGTTCACTGGTGCAGCTCTAGCAGGGCAGAAATTTGACTAACTGACTTGTTGAAAAGGTGGCATCCTATGACGGAGTCACTGAGCTCTTCAGTAAGACCCTTCTACTGCCAATGCTTGTCTATGGAGATTGCATGGCTGTGTGCTCGATTTTATACACCTGTCAGCAAGAGGTTTGGCTGAAATAGCTGAATCTGCTCATTTGAAGGGGTGTTCACATAACTTTTGTATATATACAGTTGAATTCGGAAGTTTACATACACCTTAGCCAAATACATTTAAACTCAGTTTTTCACAATTCCTGACATTTAGTCCTAGTTAAAATTCCCTGTCTTAGGTCAGTTAGGATCACCACTTTATTTTAAGAATGTGAAATGTCAGAATAATAGCAGAGAGAATAATTTATTTCAGCATTTATTTCTTTCATCACATTCTCAGTGGGTCAGAAGTTTACATACACTCAATTAGTTACATATACTGAGTCAGGTTTGTTGGCCTCCTTGCTCGCACACGCTTTTTCAGTTATGCCCACACATTTTCTAATGCATTGAGGTCAGGGCTTTGTGATGGCCACTCCAATACCTTGACTTTGTTGTCCTTAAGACATTTTGCCACAACTTTGGAAGTATGCTTGGGGTCATTATCCATTTGGAAGACCCATTTGCGACCAAGCTTTAACTTCCTGACTGATGTCTTGAGATGTTGCTTCAATATAGCCACATAATTTTCCTTCTCATGATGCCATCTATTTTGTGAAGTGCACCAGTCCCCTCCTGCAGCAAAGCACCCCCACAACATGATGCTGCCACCCCCGTGCGTCACGGTTGGGATGGTGTTCTTCGGCTTGCAAGGCTCCCCCTTTTTCCTCCAAACATAACGATGGTCATAATGGCCAAACAGTTCTATTTTTGTTTTATCAGACAAGAAGACTTTTCTCCAAAAAGTACTATCTTTGTCCCCATGTGCAGTTGCAAACTGTAGTCTGGCTTTTTATGGCGGTTTTGGAGCAGTGACTTCTTCCTTGCTGAGCGGCATTTCAGGTTATGTCGATATACGACTCGTTTTACTGTGGATATAGATACATTTGTACCTGTTTCCTCCAGCATCTTCACAAAGTCATTTGCTGTTGTTCTGGGATTGATTGCACTTTTCGCACCAAAGTACGTTCATCTTTATGAGACAGAACTGTCACGGCTGACAAAAGGAGCGGACCAAAGTGCAGCGTGGTTGTAGTTCCACATTTCATTTAATCCGTGAAACTTTGCAATACATAAATAACTGAAATGACAAAACAACAAACCGTGACGCAGAGAGAAACAAACACTACTCAAAATATAATAACCCACAAACCCCAGGAAGAAAAACCCCTACTTAAATATGATCTCCAATTAGAGACAACGAGGACCAGCTGCTTCCAATTGGATATCAACCCCAAAAACAACAACATATAAATAGAAACCTGGAACTTAAACATAGAAATACAAAACATAGAAAAACACACAACACCCCCTGTCACGTCCTGACCTACTCTACCATAGAAAATAACCTCTTACTATGGTCAGGACGTGACAAGAACGTGTCTCCTTCCTAAGCGGTATGACAGCCGCGTGGTCCCATGGTGTTTATATTGTTTGTACAGATGAACGTGGTACCCTCAGGCGTTTGGAAATTGCTCCCAAGGATGAACCAGACTTGTGGAGGTCTACAAGGTCTTGGCTGATTTCTTTGATTTTCCCATGATGTCAAGCAAAGAGTCACTGAGTTTGACGGTAGGCCTTGAAATACATCAACAGGTACACCTCCAATTGACTCAAATTATGTCAATTAGCCTATCAAAAGCTTCTAAAGCCATGACATATTTTTCTGGATTTTTCCGAACTGTTTAAAGGCATAGTCAACATAGTGTATGTAAACTTCTGACCCACTGGAATTGTGATACAGTAAATTATAAGTGAAATAATCTGTATGTAAACAATTGTTGGAAAAATCACTTGTGTTATGCACAAAGTAGATGTCCTAACCGACTTGCCAAAACTATAGTTTGTTAACATGAAATTTGTGGATTGGTTGAAAAACAAGTTTTAATAACTCCAACCTAAGTCTATGTAAACGTCCGACTTCAACTGTATGTATATATACACACTGCTCAAAAAAATAAAGGGAACACTAAAATAACACATCCTAGATCTGAATGAATGAAATAATCTTATTAAATACTTTTTTCTTTACATAGTTGAATGTGCTGACAACAAAATCACACAAAAAGAATCAATGGAAATCCAATTTATCAACCCATGGAGGTCTGGATTTGGAGTCACACTCAAAATTAAAGTGGAAAACCACACTACAGGCTGATCCAACTTTGATGTAATGTCCTTAAAACAAGTCAAAATGAGGCTCAGTAGTGTGTGTGGCCTCCACATGCCTGTATGACCTCCCTACAATGCCTGGGCATGCTCCTGATGAGGTGGCGGATGAGGGATCTCCTCCCAGACCTGGACTAAAGCATCCGCCAACTCCTGGACAGTCTGTGGTGCAACGTGGCGTTGGTGGATGGAGCGAGACATGATGTCCCAGATGTGCTCAATTGGATTCAGGTCTGGGGAACAGGCGGGCCAGTCCATAGCATCAATGCCTTCCTCTTGCAGGAACTGCTGACACACTCCAGCCACATGAGGTCTAGCATTGTCTTGCATTAGGAGGAACCCAGGGCCAACCGCACCAGCATATGGTCTCACAAGGGGTCTGAGGATCTCATCTCGGTACCTAATGGCAGTCAGGCTACCTCTGGCGAGCACATGGAGGGCTGTGCAGCCCCCCAAAGAAATGCCACCCCACACCATGACTGACCACCGCCAAACCGGTCATGCTGGAGGATGTTGCAGGCAGCAGAATGTTCTCCATGGCGTCTCTGTCACGTCTGTCACATGTGCTCAGTGTGAACCTGCTTTCATCTGTGAAGGGCACAGGGCGCTAGTGGCGAATTTGCCAATCTTGGTGTTCTCTGGCAAATGCCAAACGTCCTGCACGGTGTTGGGCTGTGAGCACAACCCCCACCTGTGGACGTTGGGCCCTCATACCACCCTCATGGAGTCTGTTTCTGACCGTTTGAGCAGACACATGCACATTTGTGGCCTGCTGGAGGTCATTTTGCAGGGCTCTAGCAGTGCTCCTCCTGCTCCTCCTTGCACAAAGGCGGAGGTAGCGGTCCTGCTGCTGGGTTGTTGCCCTCCTACGGCCTCCTCCACGTCTCCTGATGTACTGGCCTGTCTCCTGGTAGCGCCTCCATGCCCTGGACACTACGCTGACAGACACAGCAAACCTTCTTGCCACAGCTCGCATTGATGTGCCATCCTGGATGAGCTGCACTACCTGAGCCACTTGTGTGGGTTGTAGACTCCGTCTCATGCTACCACTAGAGTGAAAGCACCGCCAGCATTCAAAAGTGACCAAAACATCAGCCAGGAAGCATAGGAACTGAGAAGTGGTCTGTGGTCACCAACTGCAGAACCACTCCTTTATTGGGGGTGTCTTGCTAATTGCCTATAATTTCCACCTGTTGTCTATTCCATTTGCACAACAGCATGTGAAATTTATTGTCAATCAGTGTTGCTTCCTAAGTGTTCCCTTTATTTTTTTGAGCAGTGTATATAGTGTAGATACTCTTTGTGAGGCTGTAGCTGTGGTGAGGATGGAGATAAATGGGGTCAGTGGTACACACCTATGGAGCTACTCAATTCCCTGTTTTCCAATAGGAACACACTAGCTTTCACTGCATCTTCCCTACCTATTCCTGTGGAAGACCTGCTAGCCTCGAGTCAGTCTGAGTTCCACCTCATTCTACATCCCTCTCACTCTCTCTCTCTCTTTCCCATTCCCTCCCCCTGCTCTCTCTCTCTCTTTCTCACCCTCTTGTGTTTCTGCTGAGGCTGTCTCTTCTTCCTCTTCTCGCCATGTGCTCCCCCAAACACACAAACACAAACACATACAGCGCCTCCTTCCTGCAGAAAAAAAGGTTTTGAATTGTTTCATTAACCTCCTGCTACTCTATGCCGACCCAATCTGGGATTCTCGAAACAGTCCAGCAAGCAAAAGCAGCGTGATCGCTCTTGATCTGTGCGTGTGACAGCTTCCAATCACAGCCAACAGCAGGACTCACACGGCCGACTCAGGGCGGGGAGCTAAACAAACAGACGCAGCATTCTTTCATCTGGAGACCTATCTGACGAGCCCAATGTGAATTCACATTCATTTTCCACACAACGCCCCATTAGATGGTTAACAACTTCAATTACCTCAGCAGAGCTGTATATTTAAATACCGACGCTCCAGGATCACTTTTTAGCAATTTAACCAATTACTCATCTCCACTCACCAAATAGTTATAACGCATAATATGTCCCAGCATCTTCTCGACAAATTACACAGGGCTGCAGAGTATGCATATAGCATCAGGGAAGTACTTGGGGAAAATAGGGTGTAATTTGATGCCATTTTCCATGAGTCAATGTTATCCATGTCTGTCTCTGTGTTTGTGGTGTCAATCATAACAAGCCACGGGCCTGAAACCTTAAAGGACTTGCCATACTCAGTGCTTAATTTGTAAGTTGGAAGGTGCCAGTACAAAAAGTGAGCGTGAGAGGGGGGTGACCTAGGAGGCTCTGAGGTACCGGATAATCACCTTTCATAATAAAGCAGTGCATGCATATCATTGCATTTGGGTAGTGGTCTAGACTAGAGCAGTAGAGTAGATTTGCATATTTTTTTTTTGTCGCCTAGGGTCCGGGAAAATGTGGGCCTTTTATAAACACATTTCATGCAATTCTATGTCATTTTACATGACTGAAGACTAGCAGAATATTTTTTTAATACCGTACAAATTATTGAAATGTCAGGCTAATTTTACACTGGAAAACTGAGAATGTGAGATCATTAAAAATGACCTTGTCTTGATTCCATCAATAGCCTATGCCTAAGTGTGTGGGGGAGACACAAATATTGTACAATATGAAGAGGAAATTATAGTCCTAAAAAAAGATTTCCAGTTTCACTGACTCACCCAATCATGCGCAGCTCACTCACCAGCGATGGCCGATGCGTTTGTGCCAAAAGCCTATGCTCTCGTTTTATACTGAACAAAAATATAAACGCAACATGCGACAATTTCAACGATTTTACTGAGTTGCAGTTCATATAAGGAAATCCGTCAATTGAAATACATTCATTAGGCCCTAATCTATGGATTTCACATGACTGGGCAGGGGTGCAGCCATGGGTGGGCCTGGGAGGGCATAGGCCCACCCACTTGGGAGCCAGGCCCACCCACGGGGGAGCCAGGCCCAGCCAATCAGAATGAGTTTTCCCACACAAAAGTGCCTTATTACAGACAGAAATACTCCTCAGATTCATCAGCTGTCCGGATGGCCGGTCTCAGATGATCCTGCAGGTGAAGAAGCCGGATGTGGAGGTGCTGGGCTGGCGTGTTACATGTGGTCTGCGGTTGTGAGGCCGGTTGGACGTACTGCCAAAAATGATATACATTGGTAGAGAAATTAACATTCAATTCTCTGGCAACGGCTCTGGTGGACATTCCTGCAGTCAGCATGCCAATTGCACACTCCCTCAAAACTAGAGACCTCTGTGGCATTGTGTTGTGTGACAAAACTGCACATTTTAGAGTGGCCTTTTATTGTCCCCAGCATGAGGTGCACCTGTGTAATGATCAGGCTGTTTAATCAGCTTCTTGATATTCCACACCTGTCAGGTAGATTATCTTGGCAAAGGAGAAATGCTCACTAACATGGAGGTAAACAAATTTGTGCTCCAAATTAGAGAGAAATAAGATTTTTGTGCATTTGGAACATTTCTGGGATCTTTTATTTCAGCTCATAAAACATGGGACCAACACTTTACATGTTGCTTTATATTTTTGTTCAGTATATAAGGAAATAAATTATGAAGTACAACTCTGGAGAGATGGTAGTTGCAGGCTCATGTCTATCAGAACAGAGAGAGGGGAAGAGATCATAGAAAGTGAATCTCATTCTAGTTCTGTGAGAGAAAGGATACAGGCACGCTTCTCTCTTGCACCACAGCAGCTGCCACGAGTTGATGTTGCGCAAATCATAAACCCGGGCTAGACCAACCCAAATCAATTATCAGAAAATCTACGTTTTCACACTAGGATTTGTTTTTGTAGGGGACAGGAGAATTACAGAGGAGACAACTCGAGTTAACTCTAATTGCTTTTATTCAAATTTGTACATTGCAAACAGTGAAAAGTATGTTTCATGCCACAAAGGGAAGTCAGACGCAGGAGAGCAGAACTTGGTAAATAGCCGGAGCAGTTTAATAGTAAAACCAACGGCATAAGAAATACGAAATATGGGTACAATAACCCGGCACACACCAGTCAAACATATGTGCACATGCACTTACAAATAACAATACCACACAAAGACATGGGTGGAACAGAGGGTTAAATACACAACACATAATGAGGGAAATTAGAACCAGCTGTGTGGGAAAACAAGACAAAACAAATGGAAAATGAAAAATGGATCAGCGATGGCTAGAAGACCGGCGTCGTCGACCGCCGAACACCGCCCGAACAAGGAGAGGCATCGACTTCGGCAGAAGTCGTGACAGCAGTACTGTAGGTGATGCCCTCCAGTCTACTTACCCTAACCCTAGGAGAGGCGATGTGCTGGTATCTCCCCCAGGCTCATACCATAACTGAGTGGGGGGACCCAGGTCTCCCTCTCTCCTTCACCACGGCTCCTCTCTCATCTCAGTCTAGCGTTATGAATGCCTGACCCCTGTCACACGTTGATAAATGAGACACAAATGGAAGCCTGCACTGTCTGATTCTGCTGTATTTACTCTGGGGGGTCACCTCATTTCATTTTAAACCAGGAAAAAAAGGAGGTTGATGAAATGAAAATAGCACTTTTCATTCATTCGAGAGCAAAAGGGTCATGGTTTGCTCTCTCGTGCTCCTCCATCCCTGTGCTCTCTCCACAGTTCCCACTCTGAGAGTAAATGAGAACCTGGTCCACCCCCCCCAACAATGGTTTTATTGATATTTGGCAGAGGCTGGAATCTCCCTGGTTTAGATAGAATCTTCAAACTAGTGTTATTATTGAGCTCTCACTCCAAACCTAGCATCCTGATTCCCCACGCTAGTGTTCCCACTTAACTTACAGTAGGTCGAGGCTGGAATCTTTCCGGGTAACCTTGACATATTGATCACTCAAGTGACAGAAGCCTACCAGATGAGCTAAATAACTTCTATACTCGCTTCGAGGCAAGTAACACTGAAACATGCACAAAAGCATCAGCTGTTCTGGACGAATGTGTGATCACGCTCTCTGCAGCCGATGTGAGTAAGACCTTTAAACAGGTCAACATTCACAAGGGCCAGACGGATTTCCAGGACGTGTACTTCGAGTATGCGCTGACCAACTGGCAAGTGTCTTCACTGACATTTTCAACCGCTCCGTGTGAGTCTGTAATACCATCATGTTTCAAACAGAGCACCATAGTCCCTGTGCAAAGAACACTAAGGTAACCTGCCTAAATGACTACTGACCCGTAGTACTCACGTCTGTAGCCATGAAGTGCTTTGAAAGGCTGGTCATTGGTCACATCAACACCATTATCCCAGAAACCCTGGACCCATTCCAATTTGCATACCGCCCCAACAGATCCACAGATGATGCAATCTCTATTGCACTCCACACTGCCCTTTCCCACCTGGACAAAAGGAACACCTATGTAAGAATGCTATTCATTGACTACAGCTCAGCGTTCAACACCATAGTGCCCTCAAAGCTCATCACTAAGCTAAGGACCCTGGGACTAAACACCTCCCTCTGCAACTGGATCCAAGACTTCCTGACAGGCCGCCCCCAGGTGGTAAGGGGAGGTAACACATCCGCCATGCTGATCCTCAACACGGGGGCCCCTCAGGGGTGCATGCTCAGTTCCCTCCTGTACTCCGTGTTCACTCATGACTGCATGGCCAGGCCCGACTCCAACACCATCATTAAGTTAACCGATGACACAACAGTGGTCGGCCTGATCACCAACAATGACGAGACAGCCTATAGGACGTCAGAGACCTGACCGTGTGGTGCAAGGACAACAACCTCTCCCTCAGTGTGATCAAGACAAAGGAGATGATTGGACTACAGGAAAAGGAGGACCGAGCATGCTGCCATTCTCATCGACGGGGCTGTAGTGGAGCAGGTTGAGAGCTTCAAGTTCCTTGGCATCACCAAGTCCCTCCACATCAACAACAAACAAACATGGTCCAAGCACACCGAGACAGTCGTGAAGAGGGCACGACAAAACCTATTCCCCCTCAGGAGATTGAAAAGATTTGACATGGGTCCTCAGATCCTCAAAAGGTTCTACAGCTGCACCATCAAGAGCATCCTGACGGGTTGCATCACTGCCTGGTATGGCAACTGTTCGGCCTCCGACCGCAAGGCACTACAGGGGTAGTGCGTACGGCCCAGTACATCACCGGGGCCAAGCTTCCTGCCATCCAGGACCTCTATACCAGGCGGTCTCAGAGGAAGGCCCTAAAAATTGTCAAAGACTCCAGCCACCCTAGTCATAGACTGTTCTCTCTGCTGCCACAGGACAAGAAGCGCCAATTCTAGGTCCAAGAGGCTTCTAAACAGCTTCTACCCCCAAGCCATAAGACTCCTGAACATCTAATCAAATGGCTACCCAAGACGATTTGCATTGCACCCCCTCTTTTACGCTGCTGCTACTCTCTGTTATTATCTATGCATAGTCACTTTAATAACTCTACCTACATATACATAGTACCTCAATTACCTCAACTAACCAGTGCCCCCGCACATTGACTCTGTACCGGTACCCCCAGTATATAGCCTCGCTATTGTTATTTTATTTCTGCTCTTTAATTCATTTAACACTCTCTTTTATTTCTTACTTTTTTTTAACTGCATTGTTGGTTAAAACATTTCACTGTAAGTTCTACAGCTGTTGTATTCGGCGCATGTGACAAATACAATTTGATTTGATTTGATATGAAACTTCAAGTTTGCATAGCACTTTTAAAATATCATAATAATTTAGGAGTAAAATAAATCAGACGGTCTCATTGTCACGTTCTGACCAGTAAAGGGGTTATTTGTTATTGTAGTTTGGTCAGGACGTGGCAGGGGGTGTTTGTTTTATGTGGTTTGGGGTTTGTTGGGTTATGTTATTATGTAAGAGGGGTGTTTGTTTAGAGTGTTTCGGGGTTTTTGGTTATGTTCTATGTTAGTATATTTCTATGTTCTAGTCTAGTCTTTCTATTTCTATGTTTAGGGTTTTTGATTGACCTTCAATTGGAGGCAGCTGTTCCTCATTGCCTCTGATTGAAGGTCCTATGTATAGGGATGTTTTGCTATGGGGGTTTGTGGGTAGTTGTCTCCTGTTTAGTGTCTGTACACCTGACAGGACTGTTTAGTGTTGTTTATTGTTTTTGTATACGTGATTTGTTTGTTTTCCTTCTTCAACATTAAAAAGAAGATGAGTATACACGTTCCCGCTGCGTTTTGGTCTGATCATTACTACACTCATTTGCCTTCCATAAAATAAGTTGTAACATTGTGTAGTTAAATATGAATAACTTAATCACCTCTGAGTTTAAGCATTTCAAGAACCAACACCAGATCAGCCAAGCATACTTCAATATTGAAATGTGGACTAGATAATGAATACCCCTGAAATATAAATGTCAATATGACTCAGGGCTTCGCCTCTGTTAATTCCTTTAGTTTCTATGCCGGTAGACTTATAATTCATAGCAGAGATTGATTTGGCTGATGAACACTGTTCTAATGATTGTTTTTTTAAATACTCACAATATGTCTTCATGGCATTTGAATGTGTCTTTAACAAATGTTTCAACAAACGTGGTTATGCTGTCGAGGATGTAGCTACAGCTCACTCAATCATTCCAATTTGCTTTACTCAAGTGTATCACTTAGCAGAATGATTATTTCATGTTATCAGTTTGCCTTGAACTTGATTTGGGTTCGTTAAGACTGTTGCTATGGAAATGACATTGTCACTTTTGTTGTGTTGGCAGTGCACAAAGTGTTGTTCCACTAAAGCCTGCACTCTAGTGCTGCTCAGAAACAAACACTTCAAGACGACTGATACAGTCTCATTTAGTTATGTTTATTATGATATCACAGTAGAGATGATGAAAATGCAAAGACAGAATATCACAGAATCAGAATTTTTTAACAACATTGTCAAGATCTCATTTGTTACTTTTGTAGCACAGCATCAGCATATAGCCCTAACTATAGATACATTCATGCATCGAGATAATGACCAATACAGTTAAAATCTTGCGCTATTTCACAATTGAACAAAGAGTGCAATCGATAGCCATGGCTGCATAGAAATATGAGGTAATTAAGCAGCTATTAAAGCAGCTATAACATAGTTCAGTTAGTTCAGCTTCAGCCCCAGATACTAAAATCGCATCAGGGTATAACATGCTTGCTATAGACTAACCATTTCGTCATAAAGTATATCCAAGTGCAATATTCACTACTATGTTTATTGAGCTCTGGTATGGCATGCCAGTACTTACTTAGTTACTGAGGTGAATAACGTTTAATAATTGGCTCTACCCAAACATGGCAACTGCTCACTCGGCACAGACACCATTTCAATGTCTAGTTTTGATTTACATTTGGTTGAGTTGTCAACTAACGTGAATTCAACGTGAAATAAACACAAAATGTCACGTCATTGGATTTAAGTTCAGAATTGGGTGAAAAAAAGACGGAATTCCCTTATGTTGATTACTTTTTGCAAATCTAACCAGTTTTCACGTTGATTCAACATCATCACATTACATATTTTTGTTGAAATGATGTGGAAACATCATTGATTCAACCAGTTTGTGCCCAGAGGCAGGCGACTGGGGGCGCAGTAAACTCAAAGGGCACCTCTGAGCAGTGCCCCGCCATGCCAGGCAAAGCTTGGGCATCATGCTGGCAACTGGCAACATTCACAGATTGATCAGGCATTAGTAGTCTGCTTTAAAGCTCATCATCAGTCTCTGCTAATCAGGCCTCTGAGGGAGAGGATCTCTTAATGTGCTACATTCATTACACTCAGACAGACATAGTAAATTATCTCTGTCTTTCTGTCTCTGTCTGTACTGCACACTAATTAATATGACTCTCTCTGGCTGGCACTGCTCGAAGTCGAGTGCCTCTCGCAAAGGGCCTTTTTCTCTGGAAATGAAGCCACATTGAGACCAGAACACACTGTGGAGTCTGAGACCCCATCATGCATGTGGCCTCTCTCCATGCCTCCAACAGACACATAGTCAACTATGGAGTTATTTAATGAAAGGCTTTCCAATCTTGATGTGCCTGAGAAATGATGATCAGCTGCAGTTACCAGCTAAGCCTCTCTGAGACAGTGAAAGGCGCACAGAAAGCTCTCAACAAACTGGCACCTCATTTAACACCAGACAGGAGAAATCCCAGAGATAAATATTCCGCCCCTTTTTGAACAAAGCAGTTACTTTCCCTTTCTGGTGAATCCTGCTAATTAGCATGTGTTGTCAGTGATGTTTATCCATGTTGTTTAGTTAAAGCAATGGATGGAGCTATGTTGTACAGGCAGGGATCTTAACCCTCCTCTGTCTCTCTCTCTCTCTCTAGATGGTTCTGGTGGAGGTGGTGTTCATGGGGATGTCCTTGCTGCTCTTCCTTGGGCCCTGGGTCGACTTCACCACATCACCATTAACACTCTCTTCATTCTTGCGAAAGCAGTAGACCCCGTAGAGGCGGAACTTCAAGTCAGGGAAGCCCAGGTGGCGGACCCCCGGTTGGGGCCCTCCGCAGCGGGTACGTGGGTTGACGATGGGGTAGCGGATGCTTGCATCCTCCAGCCAGCCAGCTTCACAGCGGTCCAGCAGCTGGATCTTCCAGGCAGCATAGAGCTGGCCCGTCTTGGCCACCACGGAGCCATCACGAAGGCACGCCTTCACTGCTTCAGAATAATTCACCTTCTTAAAGCGCTTCAGGAAATACACCTTACCTGGAGGAGAGAGGAGGGGAGAGGGGGGAGAGAAGTTTGTGAGTGAGTGAGTGAGTGAGTGAGTGAGTGAGTGAGTGAGTGAGTGAGTGAGTGAGTGAGTGAGTGAGTGAGTGAGGAGGGGAGGGGAGGGGAGGGGAGGGGAAGTGAAAGGAGTGAGACAGAGGGTGAGAAAGATAAATTGTCAGGGGTGTGAGGGAAAGAAAGAGAGAAGGAGATAGAGAGAGAACCACATGAAATAACAGCAGCAGACACCCTTAGGGGAGAGATTATGAGTTCTCATAGACCAGAAAAGTTTGATCCCTTGCCTGCAGAATGTGTTCCGAATCTCAAAAACCAAACATCCGTCTGGGCAGCCACTCAAAATCGAACAGCATGCAGCGGCGGTGGACAGTGCTCTCGCTCAAAATTACTGTAAAATACTTACAGTTCTAATTTCATCTTGCTCTAGGAAGACTTCTCGCCAGAAGCATTTACAGTTATGGGATCATGATTGTAGAAAGTGTTAGCTCTGAAATGAAGCCGAGTTACGTTTTTACAGAGAGGAATAAACAAGCTAACCTAGAAAACATAGGGTCATTTTCTACCACAGAATGGCTGACAGCAGTCTTGTTTCCGTTTATTTATGTGGCTGCTGCCTGTTAGGGAGTAATATTGTCTTATAATTCCCCAAGGGCTACTGGGTAAATATCTTCCAGCTGGTCAGTGCAACAGTATCACCCACCATCGCTCCTGAAGATAGCCCACATTTCAGGCCAGAATGTCTGTTGTCTGTTGACTGTAATTAACTCACTGGGGAGGCAATGAAGAGACTGTTAGGTCTCCACTATGAAGTACCAGGTTAAAGTTCGACTACGGCTAGTGTGTTGTTCTCTTCTCTAGCTCAGATAGTTCAGCTCTTGGCAAAAAGGACTATTTTGCTTTAATGTTCAAGAAAGAATATCATTAGACGCTGTGGCCCTTTTAAGAGGGCAGAATCAAAACAGGGACTGACTCAAATCCGATGGCCTCGGGCTTAGGGGATCACGGTGCAGAGATCAGAGACATGCCCCACTTCCCACTGTGGACTCTATGGCTGCATCGCAATACACCTCGCGTAGTCTCCTTACCAGTGACGACCCATCATTCAGGGGAGGTGGGAGCCCCACATTTTTTGTTTTTGAGCCCCACATTTTTAGCAAAATCAAAAAAAAAAAATACAAATAACTCCCAAAAATTGTGGGGAAATAACACGTGTCACATATCAGTTTGCAAACAACGATAAAAAAAGTATTGTTAATAAAGCCACATACAAACATGGTCTCTTTTTTGCTTTCTTGAGTAAGGCAGCTCCAAAATACAGGTGTTTCAGCCTAGCTCAGTGCTTCTGTGGTGGTGGTGCAGCCAGCGGAAAAAACGGAGCGTAGGTATTGGAAATGTTCTCTACACTGCGTGCACAATTGTTAGGCAAATTGTATTCCTCTGGATTAATTTTACTGTTGAACAAACACAATGCTCTCAGTCAATCCAAAATGTTATTGAACCTCAAACCTGAATGTTTAACAAAGGAGAAGTGAGTTTTGTCTTTCTCAGGGAAATATATAAGTGTGCACAATTATTAGGCAACTAAATTACAAAAATCATTTCTCTCAACTCACTTGTTGATTCTCAATTTTTAGAGTAAGTGTAACAGATAAGTAACACAAAATGACAATTACATAACATTTTTGGCCTTTCAAAAATATTCTGTGACCAATATAGCCACCCTTATTTTCAAGAACTGCCATGAGCCTTCCATCCATGGAGTCTGTCAGTTTCTTGATCTGTTCACGATCAATTTTCGCTGAAGTAGCAACAACTTCCCTCAATGTAAATCTCACGTTTGAGAAGGGCCCACAAGTTCTCAATAGGATTTAAGTCAGGTGAGGAAGGGGGCCAGGTCGTTATTCAGGCATCTTTGAGGCCCTTGCTGGCTAGCCAAGCAGTGGAGTACTTGGATGCATGTGATGGAGCATTGTCCTGCATAAAGATCATGGCCTTCTAGAATGCTGAGGACTTCTTCCTGTACCACTGTTTGATGAAAGAATCTTCCAGAAACTGGCAGTAGGTTTGGGAGTTGAGTTTCAGTCCATCTTCAACCCGAAAAGGTCCAACTACCTCATCCTCAATGATAGCAGCCCATACCAGTACCCCTCCTTCACCTTCCTGGCACCTGACTCAAAGTGGTGCCCTGTGTCCATTACTGATCCAGCCACGGGCCCATCCATTTGGTCCATCAAGAGTCACTTTCATTTCATCTGTCCATAAAACCTTTGAAAAATCTGTCTTCAGGTATTTCTTTGCCCAATCTTGACGCTTCAACTTGTGAATCTTATTCAGTGGTGGTCTTGTTTCAGTCTTCTTGACCTTGGCCATGTCTCTGAGCACTTGACACCTTGTACTTTTGAACACTCCAGGTAGGTTACAGTTCTGGAATACGGTGGCACTGGAGGATAATGGGTTCCTGGTAGTTTGACGTTTAATTCTTCTCAAGTCTTTTGCAGTTAATTTGCGCCTTTCCTTCCCCATGCGTTTTTTGCGCCCCAGTTGACTATTCACAACAAAACGTTTGATTGTCCGGTGGTCACGCCTCAATAGTTTAGCTATTTAAAGAGTGTCGCATCCGTCTGAAAGGCATTTTACATTTTTGGCTTTTCAGTATCAGTTAAATCTCTTTTTTGGCCCATTTTACCTGAGGTAATGAGGCTGCCTAATAATTATGTACACCTTGATATAAGGTGTTATTCACTTTCACCACACCCTCCCTCATTATACAAATACATATCACCTGAAAATGATTAAATCCAATAAGCATTCAAGTTTATATGGTTTGGAGTTCGAAAATGTGAATAGAAATAATGATAAGATCAGAATATTCACTTGCCAAATAATTGTGCACGCAGTGTAGTTACGCCATGATTAGCTCAGTGTTCTGTCACTCGTGGGGACAGTACATCACTGCCAAGTCTAAAGGTAGACCTAAAAAAATTCAAGGCCCTTGGGTGCTGCCATAGAGTTACATTAGAAGTGCCCATCCAAGAAGGCTCAAGGTCATTGGCCACAGATAAAATGACGTCAATTCACATTATGTCTACAGTAGCTTTGATTGGACTGATCATGTCAACATCATACTTTCAAAATCTTAGCTTGCAGTCATCATCATGAATCAAGTCAACAATCTACTGGTAAATCCTTTTAAATCCTTGTGATATGAAGAGAAATAATGAAGAGAAATTATAGATAAAACGTATCGGTGCTCATCGGCCATTGGACATAAACATTACACAACAAGTTGGAAATCACAAATTAAACAATGAGTGATTTGGAAGTAATCAGTGACAGTGGCTAACTGCAAGCATTAGAAAGCAATCACTAGCCTGCTATTCAGTGGAGTGGCTGTGTGGTCCTAAATCTGTTTAAAATGATAAACATTCAACATTGGCCATGCTGTCAATGAACCATGATTTTTTGCATCGCCCAAAACAACTGTTAACTTCAGTGAGTTCAAGACAACTGGGAATTCCAGAAAAAAAACGAGCTCCGACTGGGAAATAAGTTTTGAACGGTCATCCAACTCGGAATTGTAAATCAGGAACTCAGGTCTCTTTCTAGAGCTACGACCTGAAGATCAATGATGTCATCATGATTCGACCTTGTTTTTTTCCGAGTTCCCAGTTGTCTTGAAAGCACCATAAATCCAGAGAATGCCAGAGTTTGATGACAAATTTTGCCCACGAAGGACCACCGTGTCACCTTCCTGTTCAAGTGAGCACAGCACAACAAGGTGTCCAAGAATGTATTGAATGCTGCTGCATAAATGATGTAATATGCCGCTGAGATATGTATACTGTAGCTAAGAAAGTAATACTAAGTGTATGTTGTGTAGTAAGCTGTTAGTAGCACATGTGCCTCACCCTAATAATTTGGTCTATTTACCCCTCTTAATTTCGCCTACTGTTCTGACTTCGTGGTGCACATGTAGCCTATAACCTGTTTTAGAGAAATGTAATCGAATGTTGTAAGAGCTTTCATTGTCTGCTTATATGCCCCCTTTATTATTATTCCCACGGGGGACCAGTACAGAGAAGAACATGTATGAAATGTATGCATTCACTACTGTAAGTCGCTCTGGAAAAGAGCGTCTGTGTCACGACACCGACGGATGGTGGCGCCCCTCCTCGGCCGGGCGGAGCTCGGCGGTTGTCGTCGCCGGCCTACTAGCTGCCATCGATCCTTTTTTGTTTCACTTTCTGTTGGTTAGGTCTAGGTAGGCACGCACCTGTTTTGGGTTAGTTATTAGTAGGGGGGGTTATTTAGTTTAGCGTAGGATGTCTGTGTTTGTGCGTGATTATGTTTCTTGTCCGTTTTGTGTGCTTGAGGAACGTGTGCTGGTTTTCCTCTGCCTGTGGTTGGTTTCTTTGGGTTCACCACCGCAGAAGTATTTAAGGGCTGCGTCCCTATTTTTTGGCGACCATATCTATTTTCTGGAATAAAGAAGTGTGGTCAAGAATTCTCTGTCTCCTGCGCCTGACTCTACCTGCTTTCTTGAGCCAGCCCGTGACAGTCTGCTAAATGACTAAAATGTAAAATGTAAATTATTCCTAAGGTTCTGACTTGGTGTACAGGGCTCGCTCATTAATGTCTTAATCAAAATTAAGAATTGCCTCTTATCTGCTTGTCGTCCCCTTATGCCATAATTTGTTAATCTCAATTGTCATTAGAAACCACATTTGTTTAAGCAAGTCAGCCAGCTATGTTTTTTTTTAAAGGCAGTAAATGAGGCTGAAAGAACTGTTTCACTGCCAGACAAGGCTCCGCTGATTGCCAGGTGTAGCAGTGGTAAGATGTTGGGACTGCTGTTTGTTTTCTGTTTTATTGCCCCATCAAGATTTACATTCGTCATCCACACAGACCTGAAAACACTGTATAGTCAGAGCAGAGGCAATATGGTGGAAAGATATCTGGGGAATCTACACCTCACCTATCAATGTTCACATATCTCATCTGTTCAAGGAAAGAAAGCCCACACATCCCCACACTCACCATTGAGGTTGGAGGTGAAACAGAAGGCATCATATCGCTCATCCTCTTTGTGTCTGTAGCCGTAGTTGCGTACCCCTGCAGGGGTGTCCTTGCGGCCACACTGGTCCCGGGGGTGGGAGATGGGGTACTGGACGGAGCCGTCCTCCAGCCAGCCAGCGTTGCACCAGTCCAGTCCATCCAGCCAGGCCTTGTGGAGCTGGGCATGGGAGGCCAGGATGGCATCCTGCTCCTTACACACGTCCTCAGCCTGGTGGTAGTTGAGCTTGTAGCGCCCCACCCGGGGATAGTAGGGGAACACCACACCTGGGGGAAAGAGAGAGAGAGATACTGAGCTATGAGGACAAGTTCTACTAAGATAACATATGGATTTTTTTTAAGATGGTCATAACATGGATTATTTATCTATTTTATTTTGAATTTCTGGACCCCTTTAGGTATAAAAATATATATTATTTGATAGAATATTGAATTTGCCCTTTACTACTATAGCCCATAGAAACGCACTGAATAACACATTCATAAATGCAAAAAAGACAGTCCCAAAAAAATCATAGGGAATTTGGTTTTGAAGTGTCTGTTCTATATCTAGGAGATAAGAAAACTCAGGATATATTTTATTTTTTTTGGACACATATTTAACCCCTTATTTTTGTCGGCACAAAACTACCTACATACTTTCATTAATTTGTTTGGCTTACCTTCACACGAGTCCCGTGACCTTCAAATGAGAGTATGACCGCCACAGAGTGGTCATATTCGTTTTTAGGCCAAACCGTTTGGAAGCTACAGACTTTTTGTAAGAAGACCCAATTTCGGGTTTCTCATGGTCTGAAAAACACTGCTGTAGCTCGGCCACCTTCCACCGCAGATGCGGAAAGCCGACATACACTACTGTTCAAAAGTTTAGGGTCACTTAGAAATGTCCTTGTTTTTGAAAGAAAAGCAATTTTTTGTCCATTAACATGACATCAAATACAGTGTAGACATTGTTAATGTTGTAAATTACTATTGTAGCTGGAAACGGCAGATTTTTTATGGAATATCTACATAGGCGTGCAGAGGCCCATTATCAGCAACCATCACTCCTGTGTTCCAATGGCACGTTGTGTTAGCTAATCCAAATGTATCATTTTCAAAGGCCAATTGATCATTAGAAAACCCTTTTGCAATTATGTTAGCACAGCTGAAAACTGTTTTGTGTTGATTAAAGAAACAATAAATCTGGCCTTCTTTAGACTAGTTGACTATCTGGAGCATCAGCATTTGTGGGTTCGATTACAGCCTCAAAATGGCCAGAAACAAAGAACTTTCTTCTGAAACTCGTCAGTCTATTCTTGTTCTGAGAAATTAAGGCTATTCCATGCGAGAAATTGCTAACAAACTGAAGATCTCGTACAACGCTGTGTACTACTTCCTTCACAGAACTGTGCAAACTGGCTCTAACCAGAATAGAAGATTGGGAGGCCCTGGTGCACAACTGAGCAAGAGGACAAGTACATTAGAGTGTCTAGTTTGGGAAACAGACGACTCACAAGTCCTCAACTTGCAGCTTCATTAAATAGTACCCGCAAAACACCAGTCTCAACGTCAACAGTGAAGAGGCGACTCCGGGATGCTGGCCTTCTAGGCAGAGTTGCAAAGAAAAAGCCATATCTCAGACTGGCCAATAAAAATAAAAGATTAAGATGGGCAAAAGAACACAGACACTGGACAGAGGAAGATTGGAAAAAAGTTATGGACAGAAATCTAAGTTTGAGGTGTTCGGATCACAAAGAAGAACATTTATGAGACTCTGAAAAAATGAAAAGATGCTGGAGGAGTGCTTGATGCCATCTGTCAAGCATGGTGGAGGCAATGTGATGGTCTGGGGGTGCTTTGGTGGTGGTAAAGTGGGAGATTTGTACACGGTAAAAGGGATGATGAAGAAGGAAGGCTATCACTCCATTTTGCAACGCCATGCAAAGCACAGCTCCAAACTATGCAATAACTATTTAGGGAAGAAGCAGTCAGCTGGTAATCTGTTTATAATGGAGTGGCCAGCACAGTCACCGGATCTCAACCCTATTGAGCTGTTGTGGGAGCAGCTTGACTGTAAGGTACGTAAGAAATACCCATCAAGCCAATCCAACTTGCATGGGGTGAAATCTATTCAGATTACCTCAACAAATGAACAACTAGAATGCCAAAGGTCCGCAAGGCTGTAATTTCTGTAAATGGAGGATACTTTGACGAAAGCAAAGTTTGAAGGACACAATTATTATTTCAATTAGAAATCATTATTTAGAACCTTGTCAATGTCTTGACTATATTTCCTATTCATTTTGCAACTCATTTCATGTATGTTTTCATGAAAAACAAGGACATTTCTAAGTGACCCCAAACTTTTGAACGGTAGTGTAGGTGGATGCGGTGGATTGAGACGCATGTCTCTAGCTTAAACTGATGGATTTTGATTGTTTTTTTAAATGATATTACTTAGATTGACGCACGGGTGCATCAATAGACTTAAGGATTAACATTACATGGGAAGTATAATGTTTAGAATGAGTATGTGTGTGTGTGTGTGCTAAGGTGTGGAGAATCAGAGCAGGTGGTCAGTCCAGTGTTCAGCAGTCTGATGGCTTGACAATAGAAACTGTCTCTGAGCCTGTTGGTAAGGAAGTGAACAGCTCATGGCTGGGGTGTTCAGAAACCTGGTAAATAATGCTATGTAACTGTATGTCTAGAATTAGAACAATATTTAACATTCTAAAAGGTGGCTCAACTCTCTAAATACATGGCTCTGAACCCATCTAACCCTTAACGCTTCAACCTTAACCTCTGACCTTCAAGATCGAGGTTGACGAATCCCGTATCGTCCTCCATGTCGTTGGTAACCTCACACTCGTATCGTCCGTAGTCCTCCAAGGTGACGTTGTGGATGATGACCGAGGCATCCCCCGGTCCATTTTGCTCCAGGGACACACGACCCCGGTACGACCCGAACAACCTCTGCTGGAGGCCCAATGCCACGAACACATCCTCAAACACCAGCGCGTCCGTCACCTTGGTCCACTTGATGCGGATGCGGTTGGGGTCAGAGCTCTCGGGTTCATGGTGGTAGCGGCAGGGCAGGGTGATGGAGCCTCCCCGGTGGGTGATCACTTTACCAGGGGCGGTCTGAACGATCACTGCCCCAGTGTCATCCTCTGGACGCAGAGAGGGGGAGTAGAGGAACAGGAATGGTCAGGTGAGGCAAGGTTGTGGAGGACTTACAGTTTGTTTATCAATGATCTGATGCACCAGTACTTTACTTTTAAAAGGAGGATTTTCTCATAGTGTGATGATCTACAGTATATAGGGACATTATTACTGTTAAAGTTATGGGAACCACCCAAACTTTAGTTAGAAGGTTATGATGGTGAAAGTGTATATAATTAGATAGCTTGTTGTTTCCCCTATGGGGGCCAATGGGCTGAGGAGACATGTCACCTGAGAGACGTGTGTTTCATCATCAGCACCAGGTCCCAGCATGCCTTGTTCTGTGTCACTGGCACTGCCTATTACATCACAGTTCTTTTGAGGCAAGCTGAATCCCCAAGGCCTTAGCTGTGTTTCATTCCAGAAAGTGTTTGACTACCCACATCTACACCCGTGTTCACTCCACTTCGCAAATCTAACAGGATTGGAAATCAATATGACGCGTAGGGGGAGCTATAACTTACACCTACCCAGTTGTCTTAGATTTGTGAGGGGTAGTGAATGAGAGCAGTGGGTAGGAGACAACTTTATTTGAAATGGAATGTACAAGCAGCTCTGGTTTGCGTCATTGGCAGCCAGGCCGTCTCTTAGGCTTTGTGACAGTGCTCTTCTCTGAGGGTTACTGAGCAACACAGCTGACTGATTCTCATTCTAAGAGTCTGCTTATTGTGAACAGATCACAAAGCCTACAATTAGCCATGACAGCTGCTTATAATGACTGTGAGCTGGGAACTCTGCACTCTGAAATGTTTGTAACCGACCGCTGAGCTTTGAGACCTGTTTACAGAATACATTGAAACATAAATCTAGGTTGGGATTTCAGGCGTGAATAGAGATGTATCCAGGTGGAGGCATACGGTTTGTAACATCATAATAACATTATAATTAAGAAGGATAACAAGGTGATACTGTAGCTGGTTGCCAGTACAGCATCAGCAAGTTCCCAATCGGGCTGAACACAGCTTCTTCACAGCGTTGATAGAGACTGTTCTAAGAGTCCAAATCAACATCTGCTTGAATAGGAAGCGGATGGAATTTAGCCACATTTTACTGATAACATGACTCCTACCTCATTCTACATGAAACAGAAATTCAATTTTCTACAGTTGACTGCCAATAATCCTGGAGGAGAGATAAAGTTTGGCAACTCACTTATTTTGAAACCCAGACAGCTGCTCTTTTATTCTCCCATGGAACGTAAAAAAAACATTCTCATTACAATGATGCAACATGTGTGGGATGGGGATAGAGAGAAGGAGAGATCTTACCGAGTACATGAACAACTTTCCTCCTTCCCTTCTCGGCATCGGTAGGGAGGGAGGTCGCATAGAGGCCAAAGATTAGGACCAAGCAGGTCACTGTCCCCAAGGACAGGGGCTGTGAGGAGAGCTGCAAGGGAGGCAGAGAAGGACCAATCAGTGAAGTTCCAGTTATGGAGTATCCAATGGTGCTGCTAGCCATTCCTAAGCTCTAATATGGCTAGCCTATAAACAAATCAAATTAAAGTTTTTTGGTCACGTACACAGTTTACCAATGTTAGGGCAGGTGCAGTGAAATGCTTACGTTACTAGCGCCTAACAATGGAGTATAATGTCAATCAAGAAATGTCGGAAGGAAACTAATTAACAACCCAAATAGCAATGTAACAGTAATCCAAATGAAATCTATACATACATCGGATGAATTTACACAAGATACGGTGCCTTCGGAAACTATTCAGACCCCTTGACTTTTTACACATTTTGTTACGTTACAGCCTTATTCTAAAATTGATTAAATTAAACAAATTCCTGAGCAATCTACACACAATACCCCAGAATGACAAAGTGTAAACAGGTTTTTAGAAATACCTTATTTACATAGGTATTCAGACCCTTTGCTGTGAGACTCAAAATTGATCTCAGGTGCATCCTGTTTCCATAGATTATCCTTGAGATGTTTCACCAACTGTGGTAAATTCAATTGATTGGACATGATTTGGAAAGGCACACACCTGTCTATATAAGGTCCCACAGTTGACAGTGCACGTCAGAGCAAAAACCAAGCCATGAGGTCGAAGGAATTGTCCGTAGAGCTCCGAGACAGGATTGTGTCGAGGTTGAGATCTGGAGAAGGGTACTAAAACATGTGCTGCAGCATTGAAGATCCCCAAGAACACAATGGCCTCCAGGCGGTGTCAGAGGAAGGCCCTAAAAATTGTCAAAGATCCCAGCCACCCCAGTCATAGACTGTTCTCTCTACTACCGCATGGCAAGCGGTACCGGAGTGCCAAGTCTAGGACAAAAAGGCTTCTCAACAGGTTTTACCCCCAAGCCATAAGACTCCTGAACAAGTAATCAAATGGCTACCCGGACTATTTGCATTGTGTGCGCCCCACCCCCAACCCCTCTTTTACGCTGATGCTACACTATCATTTATGCATAGTCACTTTAACTATACATTCATGTACATACTACCTCAATTGGCCAGACCAACCAGTGCTCCCGCACAGTGGCTAACCAGGCTATCTGCATTGTGTCCCGCCACCCACCCGCCAACCCCTCTTTTACGCTACTGCTACTCTCTGTTCATCATATATGCATAGTCACTTTAACCATATCTACATGTACATACTACCTCAATCAGCCTGACTAACCGGTGTCTGTATGTAGCCTCGCTACTTTTATAGCCTCACTACTGTATATAGCCTGTCTTTTTACTGTTGTTTTATTTCTTTACTTACCTATTGTTCACCCAATACCTTTTTTGCACTATTGGTTAGAGCCTGTAAGTAAGCTACACCTGTTATATTCGGCGCACGTGGCAAATAAACTTTGATTTGAATCTTAAATAGAAGAAGTTCGGAACCACCAAGACTCTTCCTAGAGCTGGCCGCCCAGCCAAACATGACAGCCCGCTTGGAGTTTGCCAAAAGGCACCTAAAGACTCTCAGACCATGAGAAACAAGATTCTCTGGTCTGATGAAACCAAGATTGAACTCTTTGGCCTGAATGCCAAGTTTCATGTCTGGAGAAAACCTGGCACCATCCCTACGGTGAAGCATGGTGGTGGCAGCATGCTGTGGGGATGTTTTTCAGTGGCAGGGACTGGGAGACTAGTCAGGATCGAGGCAAAGATGAAGGGAGCAAAGTATAGAGAGATCCTTGATGAAAACCTGCTCCAGAGCGCTCAGGACCTCAGACTGGGGCGAAGGTTCACCTTCAAATAGGACAATGGCCCTAAGCACACAGCCAAGACAACACAGGAGTGGCTTCAGGACAAGTCTCTGAATGTCCTTGTGTGGCCTAGCCAGAGCCCAAACTTTAACCTAATCAAACATCTCTGGACAGACCTGAAAATAGCTGTGCAGCGACACTCGCCATCCAACCTGACAGAGCTTGAGAGGATCTGCAGAGAAGAATGGGAGAAACTCCCCAAATACAGGTGTGCCAAGCTTGTAGCGTCATACCCAAGAAGACTCGAGGTTGTAATTGCTGCCAAAGGTACTTCAACAAAGTACTGAGTAAAAGGTCTGAATACTTATGTAAATGTCATATTTTTTAGTTTTTAATAAATTAGCAACAATTCCTAAAAATCATTATGGGTTATTGTGTGTAGATTGATGAAGGGGAAAACTATTTAATACATTTTAGAATAAGGCTGTAACGTAACAAAATGTGGGAAAAGTCAAGCTGTCTGAATACATTCCAAAGGCACTGTATATGTAACGTCCATCGTAAAAGGTAGACCAAGGCGCAGCGTGAGTTGGGTTCATCATACTTTATTTTAAATGTGAAACAGCAAAAACAATACAATGAACGAAAAGCTATGCGTGCAAACACATGCAACACAAAGACAAGATTCCACAACTGACTGTGGGAAAAAGGGCTGCCTAAGTATGATTCCCAATCAGAGACAACGAATGACAGCTGCCTCTGATTGGAAACCATACAGGGCCAATCAAGAAAAAACAACATAGACATACAACACATAGAATGCCCACCCCATGTCACACCCTGACCTAACCAAACAGAGAAAAACGACTCTCAGGTTAGGGCGTGACAGTACCCCCCCCCCCCCCCCAAAGGTGAGGACTCATGGCCGCAAACCTGAACCTATAGCGGAGGGTCCGGGTGGGCATCTACTCATGGTTGCTGCTCCGGTTCGGGGCGTGGCCCCCACTCCGCCCGCTGATCTCCCCGCATTTGTGTCACAGGAGGATCAACGCCGGAGGCTCTGAACTGCCGACCGCCGCTGAAGACTCTGGGCTGCAGGCCGCCGCTGAAGACTCTGGGCTGCGGGCCGCCGCTGTAGACTCTGGGCTGCGGGCCGCCGCTGTAGACTCTGGGCTGCGGGCCGCCGCTGTAGTCTCTGGGCTGCGGGCCGCCGCTGTAGACTCTGGGCTGCGGGCCGCCGCTGTAGACTCGGGGCTGCGGGCCGCCGCTGTAGACTCGGGGCTGCGGGCCGCCGCTGTAGACTCGGGGCTGCGGGCCGAGCGGTGGTAGGCACCAGCAGGCTCGTAAGCATTCATTCAAACAGCACTTTCGTGCGTTTTGCCAGCAGCTCTTCGCAATGCATTGCGCTGTTTATGACTTCAAGCATATCAACTCCCAAGATTAGGCTGGTGAAACCGATGTGAAATGGCTAGCTAGTTAGCGGGTGCGCGCTAATAGCGTTTCAAACGTCACTCGCTCTGAGACTTGGAGTAGTTGTTCCCCTTGCTCTGCATGGGTAATGCTACTTCGACGGTGGCTGTTGTCGATGTGTTCCTGGTTTGAGCCCAGGTAGGAGCGAGGAGAGGGACGGAAGATATACTGTTACACTGGCAATACTAAAGTGCCTATAAGAACATCCAATAGTCAAAGGTATATGAAATACAAATCGTATAGAGAGAAATAGCCCTATAATTCCTATAATAACTACAACTTAAAACTTCTTACCTGGGAATATTGAAGACTCATGTTAAAAGGAACCACCAGCTTTCATATGTTCTCATGTTCTGAGCAAGGAACTTAAACGTTAGCTTTCTTACCTGGCACATATTGCACTTTTACTTTCTTCTCCAACACTTTATTTTTGCATTATTTAAATCAAATTGAACATGTTTCATTATTTATTTGAGGCTAAATTGATTTTATTGATGTATTATATTAAGTTAAAATAAGTGTTCATTCAGTATTGTTGTAATTGTCATTATTACAAATAAATACATTTAAAAAATCGGCAGATTAATCGGTATTGGCGTTTTGGGCCCTCCAATAATCGGTATCGGCATTGAAAAATCATAATCGGTCGACCTCTAGTAGTTATATAGGATGAGCCATGACTAGAATACAGTTGAAGTCGGAAGTTTACGTAAACCTTAGCCAAATACATTTAAACTCAGTTTTTCACAATTCCTGACATTTAATCCTAGTAAAAATTCCAGTTAGAATCACCACTTTATTTTAAGAATGTGAAATGTCAGAATAACAGTAGAGAGAATGATTTCTTTCATCACATTCCCAGTGGGTCAGAAGTTTACATACACTCAATTAGTATTTGGTAGCATTGCCTTTAAATTGTTTAACTTGGGTCAAACATTTCAGGTAGCTTTCCACAAGTTGGGACGTGCTACCTGTCCCAGACCTGTTGTCCCAGACCTGCTGGAACCCTGACCTATTCATAGGACGTGCTACCTGTCCCAGACCTGCTGTTTTCAACTCTCTAGAGACAGCAGGAGTGGTAGAGATACTCTCAAAGATCGGCTATGAAAAAGCCAACTGACACTTACTCTTGTGTTACTGACTTGTTGCACCCTCGACAACTACTATGATTATTATTATTTGACAATGCTGGTCATTTATGAACATTTGAACATCTAGGCCATGTGCTGTTATAATCTCCACCCGGCACAGCCAGAAGAGGACTGGCCACCCCTCATAGCCTGGTTCCTCTCTAGGTTTCTTCCTAGGTTTTGGCCTTTCTAGGGAGTTTTTCCTAGCCACCGTGCTTCTACACCTTCATTGCTTGCTGTTTGGGGTTTTAGGCTGGGTTTCTGTACAGCACTTTGAGATATCAGCTGATGTAAGAAGGGCTATATAAATACATTTGATTTGATTTGATTCCCACAATAAGTTGGGTGAATGTTGGCCCATTCCTCCTGTCAGAGCTGGTGTAACTGAGTCAGGTTTGTATGCTTCCTTCCTCACACACACTTTTTCAGTTCTGCCCACAAATTTCCTATGGGATTGAGGTCAGGGCTTTGTGATGGCCACGCCAATACCTTGACTTTGTTGTCCTTAAGCCATTTTGCCACAACTTTGGAAGTATGCTTGGGGTCATTGTCCATTTGGAAGACCCATTTGCGACCAAGTTTTAACTTCCTGACTGATGTCTTGAGATGTTGCTTCAATATATCCACATAATTTTGCTACCTCATGAAGCCATTTATTTTGTGAAGTGCACCAGTCCCTCCTGCAGCAAAGCACCTCCACAACATGATGCTGCCACCCCTGTGCTTCACGGTTGGGATGGTGTTCTTCGGCTTGCATTCCTCCCCCTTTTCCCTCCAAACATAATGGTCATTATGGCCAAACAGTTCTATTTTTGTTTCATCAGACCAGAGGACATTTCTCCAAAAAGTACAATCTTTGACCCCATGTGCAGTTGCAAACCGTAGTCTGGCTTTTTTATGGCTGTTTTGGAGCAGTGGCTTCTTCCTTGCTGAGCGGCATTTCAAGTTATGTCGATATACGACTCGTTTTACTGTGGATATAGTTACTTTTGTACCTGTTTCCTCCAGCATCTTCACAAGGTCCTTAGCTGTTGTTCTGGGATTGAGTTGCACTTTTCGCAAACAAAGTACGTTAATCTTTAAGAGACAGAACGCGTCTCCTTCCTGAGTGGTATGACGGCCATGGTGTTTATACTTGCGTACTATTGTTTGTACAGATGAACGTGGTACCTTCAGGTATTTGGAAATTACTCCCAAGGATGAACCAGACTTGTGGAGGTCTACAATTTTTTTCTGAGGTCTTGGCTGATTTCTTTAGATTTGCCCATGATGTCAAGCAAAGAGACACTGAGTTTGAAGGCAGGCCTTGATATAGAACTACAGGTAATCTGTTTAAAGGCACAGTCAACTTAGTGTATGTCAACTTCTGACCTACTGGAATTGTGATACAGTGAGTTATAAGTGAAATAATCTGTCTGTAAACAATTTTTTGAAAAATATCTTGTGTCGTGCACAAAGTAGATGTCCTAACCGACTTGCCAAAACTATAGTTTGTTAACAAGAAATTTGTGGAGTGGTTGAAAAACCACTTCCGACTTCAACTGTATCTATAAAGTGGGTAAAACAGTATTTAAACATTATTAAAGTGATTAGTGTTCAATGATGCTATGTACATAGAGAGGCAGTCTCTAGTCTTAGGACTGGGCGTCCCACCAGCGGGATCCCTGTCGACAGCTTCCGGTAAAATTGGAGGGCCGCGATTCAAATAAATAAACATTATGGATATTAAACATTTAGGTACATACAAGTGTCTTATATCGGTTAAAAGCTTAAATTGTAATCTAACTGCATTGTCCGATTTACAGTAGGCTTTACAGCGAAAGCATGCCATGCGATTGTTTGAGGACGACGCCCCAAATCAAAATATTTTTCAACCAGCACAGGTTTCATAAATTCACATATAGCGATTAAATATTCACTTACTTTTTGAAAATCTTCCTCTGATTTGCAATCCAAAGGGTCCCAGCTACAACATGTAGTGTCATTTTGTTAGATCAAATCCTTCTTTATATCCCAAAAAGTACATTTAGTTGGCGCCGTCAATTTGAGTAATCCTAAAAACTACACCTAAACTTTGGTTCAACAAGTCAAAATACATTTCTATTTATTCCTCAGGTACCCTAAAATGTAATTAAACTATAATATTTCATAAGGAAAGAAGTATGTTGAAAAGGAAAGCAAATTTAGCAGAGTCGTGCGCTCAAACACAGATTTCCAAACTGGTGTCGTCATACTAAAACTCATATTTCTTCTTCATTATTCAAGTTACAAGCTTGAAACCTTGAACAAAGACTGTGACATCTAGTGGAAGCCATAGGAATTGCAATCTGGGAGTTGGAATTGCATATGCCCCTATGCATTCCATTGTAAGAGCATGGGCTCTCAAAAAAAAGAAAATATGGTTTATTTGGATTTTCTCCTAACATTTCAATTGTGTTATAGTCTCATACAATATTTTAAAATTTCTACAAACTTCAAAGTGCTTTCTATCCAATGGTACCAATTGAATGAATATCCTTGCTTCTAGGCCTGAGTTACAGGCAGTTGACTTTGGGCACGTCAGTCAGGCGGAAATTGAGAAAAAAGGACCCTAGCCTGAAGAAGGTGCAGGGTAGAGTACCGGGTGGTAGCCGGCTAGTGACAGTGTCTAAGGTTCAGGGCAGGGTACTGGGCGGAGGCCGGCTAGTGATGACTGTTTAACAGTCTGATGACCTGGATATAGAAGCTGATTATCAGTCTCTCGACCCCAGCTTTGATGCACCTGTACTGTCTCCGCCTTCTAGATGGTAGCGGTGTGAACAGGCCGTGGCTGTCGCTGATGATCTTCTTGGCCTTTCTGTGTCACTGGGTGCTCTAGGTGTCCTGAAGGGCAGGCAGTGTGCCCCCAATGATGAGTTGGGCTGATCGCACCACCCTCTGGAGAGCCCTGCAGTTGCGGGCTGTGAAGTTTCCATACCAGGCAGTCATACAGCCCGACAGAATGATATCAACAGTACATCTGTAAAAGTTTGTGAGGGTCTTAGGGTTGAAGATTAATTTCTTCAGCCTCCTGAGGTTGAAGAGGCGCTGTTGCGCCTTCTTCATCACGCTGTCGGTGTTAAGGGAGTCAAGGGACCATTTCAGGTCCTAAGTAATGTGCACGCCGAGGAACTTTAAGCTTTTGACCCTCTCCACTGCGGCCCGTTGATGTGGATGGTGGCGTGCGCTATCTGGTCTCCTGTAGTCCACCATCAGCTTCTTTGTTTTGTTGACGTTGAGGGTGAAGTTATTTTCCTTACACCACTCTGCCATCCATTGCATGTTGTTTAGGGTAGGTGTGGGTCAGTTGGTAGGGCATTGTGCTTGTAACACCAGGATTGTGGGTTTGATTCCCATGGGGGACCAGTACAAAAATGTATGCACTCACTACTGTAGGTCACTTTGGATAAGAGTGTATTGTAAATTGGTATTACTATGACATCAGCTGCTACATTCATGCAGTGGTAGGTGAGTGCAGTTTGCCATGTGATAGCAACAAGGGAAAGGAGCCTGTAATGTTTGCGCCCTTGGCACCAGCCTATGCTAGAATTCCATGAGAAAGGGTGAGGAGCTGTAGCTGCTCAATAAAGTTCTTCAGAAATTGTATCACACAGGGGGGGTGTATTTTGGATTAAAGTGCAACTTTAGTCTACACCTGTATGGAGACAACCCACTAGGCACAGATGTCACTTCAACATTTAGTTTTGATTTACGTTTGGTTGCGTTCTTAACTAAAGTGAGTGAATTCAACCCAGATGTCACCCTGTAATTGGATTTAGGTTAAAAGTTGATTGAAAAAAATACGAAATTCTCTTATATGACTTTTTTGAAATCCAATCCGTTTTCCATGTTGATTCAACATATATTTTTGTGGGGTTGAAATGACGTGGAAAATAAAAATACGGTTTTGCCCAGTGGGAATGTCAGAGCCCCGCCCCCATATGTTTATATATATATATATATATATATATATATATATTAACACTAATAGCATTCATGTAATAAATGGTTGTTATTCCAGCAAGTTCCTTTACAGACACCTCTGCAATATTATACATTTTAATTGCCTATAACAGGAACATTGAAATATGCTGCTGACCACATTGTAAACAAATAACCTGACCACACTCCTTGATCCTCTCATCATCTGCACTGTACGGCACTAGGCTACTGTAGCACATCTTTAAGGTTACTGTACAGAAATCTCCCATACAGTAAGAAAAAAGACTGCATGATGCCCAGACACAGAGCCAACCCATACATTAGAGGACTTACCATTATCTCTTCAAGAATACTGTCTGTCTGAAGTTAGATAGACCGTATGTTGTTTGTTCCAGCTGGGCTGTTATTGATATGGTGCAGTACTTGACTCATAGCTCTCTATCCTGCAGTTAGCCTGCCGTGTCCTGTCGTATTGCTGTTTGATTTTGGCAGTGCATGGGAACTGCTGACTCTTTGCAGGACTGGGCTCGTTGGGCTGTTCCGCATTTCACACATTTTCAGCACAAAGTTAATCACTATAAGAGCGCACCAGAATGTGTAAATCAGCGAAAGTAACAGGGAACAACTGAACTGCTATATTGTTGCATTTGCTGTTAGTGCATGACGATAAGTTGTGCCAGTAGGAAGGCTACAATGTTTCAGTAGAAGCAGTAACGTTAAACCTCATTAAACTAATAACGTTAGTATCAATGCTTGCTATCCACGAAAGAAAACATTGTGCAGGTCGTAGTAGCTAGGCTAAATGTAGTCTAATCTTAATAGCAAATTCAACCGTACACTAAACACAAGACACACTCATTTTTTATTTCAGAGTGTGGATTTGTGTGCGTGTGCATTGTGTGCATGTAGTTATTATAGCCTATAATTTACAGCAGTACTACTAGGCTACCAAACACAGCGCTGGTAGGGAGTAATATACTATATATATATATAACTGGAGTTACCTAAGCGCAGTGGGGAATTAGCTCAAATGGTAGAGCGCTCGCTTAGCATGCGAGAGGTAGCGGGATCGATGCCCGCATTCTCCAATACATTTTTCTTGGCCCATATGTTTCAAGAGAGCATTTTAGAAAGGAGGACATAAATGATACTGTAACGATCGTGCTCCTTTTAACTATAAAAGCATTTTTGAGAATGACAACGATATTTCTCGAGTCAGGATCATGCCAAATTACATTATAGGAATTGCTTTGATTGTCATGTAACATTTTATTTCTGCCAGGTTTCTGTAGGAGACGATATAGAGTCCAGTTTAAACAATCTGACCAGCATGGCGTCTGTCCACTTCACACCTAATAATATTGATACAGACCCAGCAAAGTGTGAATTGCTATGTTGTAGTGTTCAGCTTCTCTCTCTCTACCATCAAGGTAAGGGCAGACCGCAAGTCTCCTGGGGTCTCAGGCTGTACAGCTGAGCAGACATCTGCACATATTCCCAGTGGCTCCTCTGAATAGATGGAGCTGGCCGGATTTGATTTAGGTCTGTCACACAGAGTGCAAGCAGGCCGTTTGTTTTTCATTGCCATACATCAGCATGTAAAAGCTGCTGAGAGAGAATTAATTAGATTATCCTGTGTGTGTGTGTGCGTGTCACTCAGATAAGAGGCCACTTAGTTACTGAAGAGAAGGAGGTGAAGAGTGTGTTATTCAAATCATTATCACTGTGTTGAATATTAATGCTGCACAACCTCTCTGTAGCAAGGGAACATCCATCTAATGTAACAGAGAGGGTATCCATTCTTTTTTTATTATGCTCCCAAAAAAGGAGTTTGTGTTTTGAGAGAACATGGCTTTTTCGATATGGTTTCATGTTATCATACACTGTGAATGTATACAGTATGTAAATATAATTACATGAATGTTTGGGAATGTTGACAGTGATAGATGTTCTTTGAATCTACAGCCAAATATCAAAATAGGTTATACATTAATAGAGACAATATGAAGTAACTGTCAAACTTTTCGCCTTTGGTTTCAAGTTGAATGTGATATCAACTGTAATTCCTTCTCTGTTGTGTTGAGTGTTTGTGTGTCAAAATACAAATAGGCAATCCACCTGGGCTTCATTCGAGATCTTTTTATATCAGAAGAGCAATGGGCCACCTGCACAGAGAATAGCTAGAACAGAATGACATCACTTAGGGAGAGAAGAGAGGAAAGGGCAAACCTAGTTCCATAGGTTTATAGCATTAACCATGATGACAAGTAACTGGATAGTCAGATAGTCATGATAAAGATAAAGTACATACACATACAGATCTGGGATCAGGCTAGCGAGGAGAGCTAGCGTCATGAAGGCACTGCCACAGAGGAGAAATAAAATAACAAACAAACAGCCGTCTGGTCTACCTAGCCTGAGAGAGTGACTTTCTTTCCAAAGGGCAGGCAGACACGACAATGATCTGTGTTCCACTAGGGTTGAGTGACTCATGTTGAATGAGATGTACGTCCACAAAAACACACCCTGACTGGTATGCCAATCAGCCCCTGCTGATGAAAAGTAGCAGCAGATGAATGAACACCACTCCGACGCTTGTCCTCACTGGGGGGGGGGGGGGGGGGAATGAAAGCCCTCCCCTTCTTTCTCTCTCCCTGGTGCTTGAATTTGATCTTGTCCGACTGAAATTAAATGCATCTAAGGATGTCTTGACTGGAGTGAGTTATTTTGGAGGGATTTCTCAGTACCGGTACCTGGCTGCCGCATTCGTTTCTAATGAAAAGGCAAAAAAATGATTTGGTTGTCAACCCCTCCGTGTTTGTATAAACTAAAGCAGTGCTCACCAACCCTGTTCATAGACAATTACCCTCCTGTAGGTTTTTGCTCCAACCCCAGTTGTAACTAACCTGATTCAGCTTATCAACCAGCGAATTGATGCATTTGATTAGGGTTGAAGCTCTTCAGGAACAGTGTTGGAGAGCCCTGAACTAAAGGCTGTGGGGAAAGTGGAGTCTGTGTCTCACTCTGACTCTTCAGTATAGTTCAATGGAGGGTCCCGGTCTAAGAGAACATGATGTCTTGTATGATACACTTATCTACTTCCTTGCTCCTCTGCATCCCCTATGGGACTTGTTACATAAACTAATATACAAACAAACTAATAGATTAGAAGTCAATTCTGTAAACTTACTTGCATATCTTTATTGGTAACTTTATTGGCATGTAAACTTTAATTGTGTTTCTTCTCGACTAGGGTGTCAGCATCAGGAACCCAGGGCATCCCCTCCATCCCAGGAAGTTTAGTGACGGTCAAGAAGAAGTTGGTGTTACTGGTGCAGCGCATGGCGATGAGTGAGGGGATCACAGCGTACAGCAGGTTGGCTGCCAGGACAGCCAGGAAAGCCTCGTCTGGGATCCGGAATGGGGTCACTGTACGTGGGTGGAGGGATGCCCCAATGTGGGCCCACTGACACTGTGGAGGAGAGAGGAAGGAGTAGGTCAAGTTTAGGGTTATTCCAAACAGGAACTTGTACAGTATATTCACAGCTGACCGGTAATTTGATTTTCACGTTTTTAGGGTTACCGGTAGTTGTTTTTCCCCCACAAAGGCCTTGACTAAATAGTTTTAAACCTAATATGTTGCTTCACTTTGAGCCTCTGCAACAGTCATTAGTATCAGCGATGTGCAGTATAACAGCTGACCTCAGAGAGGAGACTCTGGTGCACTGCTCTGAGCAGAAGATGCAGCTAGCCCAGCTCTGTTTCACATGATTATTTTTTATTAGAATAGCTGAATCTCTGAGGCAGGCTTTCCCCTGTGTTGGGAGGGATATTAGGGTCTGCAGACAAGTCTATACAGGACTGGCCTTTGATCACTGTCTCTTGTTTGATGTTTGCCTCCATTAGTCCAGTATGGAAAGGAACTTGAATACAGGAAGCAGGCCTCTGCAGGATGGGGCTGATTGGTTATTATTGCGAACATGGACTCTATGAAGAGGTCTTATTAAGGTTGGCTATAATCAAATATTTCATTGAGAAGTAGCACTGGGAGCTATACTGTCACTCATGTTTACAGTTTGAACTTTCAGGGCCCCAGTCACTGCAAAGTGATTCAACCTCTTCATCTGTTCAAGTCATCACTAGTATGACTAGTAATAGCAGTATGTAGAAGCTCTGTACGTAGAGCACATTACATTCTGGGAGCTGTAGTCTATGTTATTAACAAATAATAACAGAAATATGTCCCCCCATATCTTACCTGGGCGACGCCTCCAGCAACAAATACAGTCCAGTCAGGCATCCAGGTGCAGCCAGGCACTACGAGTCCATAGATGAAGGCACCCAGCATAGGCAGCATGTAGAACAGGAAGTGCAACATCTAAAAAATGTAAATGTACAACAGGTATAACATCAAAGGATTACATCACAGTGGTGACTTCAGCCGACCTGCCCTAACACACAACTCTGACACTCCAATGGTCAATTAATACAGTACATCTTCATCCTCTCTAGGGCGCTAACACATTACAGCAGTCCAAGTACTCACACAGAATACAGAGAACGCTGCTGCGTGCTGGCTGCATAGACAACACACTCTCACGCATGCACGTACACAAACACACACATTTGAAGTGCTTTCACACCGCACACTCAGGTCCAAATTGTATTATCCAGATACAGAGGTCATTACATCGACACTCAGAAGCACTTGCAGAATATTTGGAGCATGAAAGTCAGGTAGCTGTTAAAGTAAAGGCATCAAATTATGCCTTTGAACAGTGGCTTTTGTTCTAGAGCTGTGGTCCTGATGAATCCTAATGAACTGAGCCCAGAGGCTGAGAACCAATCACACGTTGTCCTTCAGTCCTTGGAGAAGTGTCTTTGTTTTCCGCGCCCCGGTCATCTGTATGCCGTGGTTTATCACCATCAATGATTAAAAAGGTCGGTCAGTGTAAGATCAGCGCAACACCCCAACTCCACACACACTCACGCTCAACACACACACCCGTATTGACACACACACATGCTTTGACACACACAGGGATTTACACACACATGCTAGCTTGAGCACGCCAACATGCAAGCACACGCACACACACACCCACACACCCACACACACACACACACACACACACACACACACACACACACACACACACACACACACACCCCAACTCCACACACACGCACGCTCAACACACACACCCGTATTGACACACACATGCTTTGACACACACAGGAATTTACACACACATGCTAGCTTGAGCACGCCAACATGCAAGCACACGCACACACCCACCCACACACACACACACACACACACACACACACACACACACACACACACACACACACACACACACACACACACCCCTCCCACCCGGTGTGTTGCTGATGGGGGGGCTCAGGGGAAGGAGGATTACCTTATCAAGTTCTCAGCATGCAGTTCCCTGCCTGATCGATGCTTCGCCATTGTGCCTGGACTGGAGCCACAACAAGGTCTTTGGATAACCTATTGACTCGGCTAAGAACCCTAACAAAACCAAATAAACATCCCCCAGCAGACGGAGAAAGCCCAGGCATTGAGACCGGACCAGACACAACCACATTCTCTTGTCTAACAAATGAGAGAATGAACCAGCCTGGCCTCTCACCCCTCTCATTGTGGCATAATGATGAAAAATGGCTCTGTGATCTCTTCTGTAAGATACACAGCTAGAGAGGAGAGAGATAGGGCAGGCTTCAAGGCAGCTCCAAGTGATTTCTGAATGGAGTTGTTATTTCTGAATGGAGTTGTTATTTAAAACAAAGTGGATTAGAGACTATTAAGGAATGCCACTGGCACTGCAGAGAGGCATGCTCTGTCTCTTAAAGTACCCACCATAACCTTGGGGTAGCCCACTGGGTCCTTCAGATAGGGCTCGTACTGGCGGAGGTAGATGGTACAGGCCTCTAGAGGGGAGTCAAGAGCTACCTGAATGCACACATAGGAGGAAGGTTACAACATGATCATCTTCTTGACAAGAGCACTGTATAAACTACTTATCTGTAGGATCAGTTATTGTAATTTATAAACTGGATGGTTCGAGCCCTGAATACTGATTGGCTGACAGCCGAGGTATATCAGACCGTATACCCCGGGTAATACAAAACATGTATTTTTACTATGATTTTCATCCAGTACCTACTTCTTCACTTTCACGTTCCCCATGGACCAGACATGCTATATTTAAGCAATAAGGCACAAGGAGGTGTGGTATATGGCCAATATACCACGGCTAAGGGCAGTTCTTAGGCATGACGCATCGCGGAGTTACTGGATGAAAATCACAGTAAAGAACTATGCAAGTTAAATAAGTATGTGCATATTTCCACAAATCAGACCATCTTGAATGTTCTATTTGCCAGGGAAGTGTCAGATGAGACCACCCATACCACATGATTGAATCAGCGCAGCAGGTGTTGCACATAATCTATGCATCATAAACAAATCCTTGACTGCTGTACAAAGACAGCTAGCACGAGGGAATCAACTCTATATGCATTGACTCTTTTGGCCGTGCTAAAATTGGTGGGCTGGACCAATCCTAATATAATAAGACTTTATGTTTGATTTTATTTCCAATATTTTTGAGTGTTCATTTCTAAGTGTGTATTCAGGCCCTGCTGGCTCACCAAGCCCCTGAAGAGAGTGAAGGTCATGGCCCCCAGTAGCAGCAGCACCAGGAGAAGGTCTGTTGGGCGCCAGATGAGACTAAAACTCTGATCATAGTGGGCCTAGGAGACACCAACACCAGGGGAGGAGAAGCTTCTTTAGACAGTTCAGATGCACTATAACATAGTAATAAATACACACTTCAGCAAGGATATTGTAGTAAAATATCATAACTAAGGCCCTATTTTTGAGTCCTAGTTTGTCTGGTCAGGTCACACGGTCAGGGAAAACTCCTGGCCCTACGCATTCCACCAGGCCAAGCAGCTGTGCCCTGCTCCATCATACCCTGTATCCACCGAGGGTTGGCCCATTCTTGGGCTGGTTGAACAGCTTGATCGCACCCCATATTGGAAGCATTAGGAAGGGCATGTTGAGCCAGAAGGCGGGACGGATATCTGATCCAAATTTACCTGCCAGAGAGGGAAACATAGAGAGCATTTCATCCCCTAGAACTATGAGGAGGAACTGGGTACATCTGAAGTAGAGTAGAACAGTCTAATTTTAAACGTGTTAAAGTTTACACATTTCCATGAGGTTTACATGATAAATAGGTGAGACCACATTACCATAACTTTGAGCCGATTTTCTTATTATACACACCTTGTAATTAACGCCAATGATATTCTAAATACATCCTCATTAGGGCATCATTGAACAAATAGACAACTAAAATACAAAATGATGTTAACACAGCCACAGTTTAGTTTGATCCTCTAAGACTTCCCTATGCTGTTTGAAACTCAGAGAACAGATGCTTTGAGCCTAGTTTAGCTTTGTTCTGTAAATTCTAAAGGCAAGCACATGTGTTACGTTGGCAGCCTACACTATGACACTGATTCTACAAGGCTGTACAGATGTACCGTTGATTAACTCTGCCATTGTGGGTTACAGGAGGGGGGAAGGAGAGACTCACCTACAACAATTCCTGTCACAAAGACACTCATGTTGGCAAACAACGATCCAGCCCAGAAGAGACCCAGGGTGCGGTAAGACTTGCTGAGAGACGGAAAGAAAATGGTCAAAAGATGTTGCTCCCATTACTGAAAACGAGTGACACCATGTCTTACAAAGCTTCAAATCAATGACCCAGCGGTGAGACGATGAGATGACGTGTGGACGTAAATGTGGTCACACTAGGACCTTGCTTGGGGCCGATTCTGAGGTACGAAGTCTCGGATCTCCTGGTGAAGGTACAATACAATACAATTCTTGATTCATTGGTCCAGTTATTGGTCCAGGTAGGAATGGAGTGTTTCAGAATCCTAGTATATGTGTGGTGTGTAGATCATCATTACAAGACCAAGGTGACACAGCGAACAGCACACACCTGTTCCATAAGCGCTGTATCATCATGAGGTACATGATGAAATGCACTATTCCATCCCAGTAGCACATCATGATGGCATAGGCTGTACCCAGATAGGGCTCTCCCTGCAACACACAAATACAACCTTTAACCTAAAACGGTTGAAACAACAGACCGATTCTAAAGTAAAAAAATATATATTATTAGCAAATCAAATGTTATTTGTCACATACACATGGTTAGCAGATGCTATTGTGAGTGTAGCGAAATGCTTATGCTTCTAGATCCGACAGTGCAGCAGTATCTAACAGGTAATATCTAACAATTCCACAAAAACTAATACACACAATCTAGTAAAGGAATGGGATAAGAATATATAAATATCAAATATATGGATGAGCAGTGACAGAGCGGCTAAGATGCAATAAATAGTATAGAATAGATAGTGTAGTATACAGTATACAGTACATACATAGGAGATAAGTAATGTGAGATATGTAAACATTCTTATAGTGGCATTATTAAAGTGACTAGTGTTCCATTTGACCGAGCATGATGTTAAGTCATGAGATGGAGAATCTAGAGACTAACCGTTTTCTGGTAGAATTCCATAAACCCGGAAATAAAACCATCATGTTCCATAGCACTCACAAGGTCAATGACACAAGTGAAGGAAAACTCAGCAAACACTGTAAAGACAATGCAAACATTCAGTACTGTGGCAGACTGATATTGTGAAAGTGGACAATAATAAGCAGGAGGCAGTACAGTACTATAGAATACACGTCACAGGGGTTATTTCACGTAAGTGCCTCAATTACACAACACAAAATGACTTGGATTAATGTGTGGCTGTTGTTCTGTTCAACTTCCTTTGGTGCGATTAGCATACACCGATTGTATTTTTGAGCACATTTCAGCTCTGTAAGAAAGGCCCTCATTCAATTTGTTGCAGAATTCAGCTCAGTAGAAATCTGTAGCAGCTAGATTTTAAGCAGCTCTGGTGTAGGAACAATTATCATTATTCTCATTATGATAAAGAGAAATCTCTTTCCTCCAATCTTTATTACCCAATCTGCTTTGTCTGCCTCTTTGAAACTCTTAACAAAACTGTCAGAACCCTATTCCTGCCTATAAAGATGCATTGAACAAGACTTGATTTTTCTCTGTGTTTAAAATATTTATCTCCAACCAACCAGTTATTGATTTCCTGGGCTATGGAGGGTGATACTGCTATAGCTGTAGGCTGGGTGAAGGGAGATTTATATTGGGAGCTGTGGGTTGAGTTTTCCTCAGGTTAAGAGCAGAGCGGCGCTGAGAGGGCACTTCTCATCTCTCCAAGTCAGAGCCTGGCTGGAACCCCATATGGGTCTGGGAAACACATAATGAGTGGCAGGGGATCAAGAGGACTGGAGATAGGCAAGGACAGAAGCCCAGTTCAAGTGGCTGGTAATGTGAAGCCAATAGACATATTGGTTCTCCACCTCAATATCCACACTCTTTAGGAACTGCCCACAGTCAGCCAGTAGCCATTACTACCATTTTTTTGTTGATTTCACATTGAATTCACGTTATATGACAACCAAACGTAAACCAAAATTAGACGTTGAAATGACGAAGCATGGTGGTGGCTGCATCATGGTATGAGTATGGTGGTGGTGGCAGCTGCATCATGGTATGAGTATGGTGGTGGTGGCTGCATCATGGTATGAGTATGGTGGTGGTGGCAGCTGCATCATGGTATGAGTATGGTGGTGGTGGCTGCATCATGGTATGAGTATGGTGGTGGTGGCAGCTGCATCATGGTATGAGTATGGTGGTGGTGGCTGCATCATGGTATGAGTATGGTGGTGGTGGCTGCATCATGGTATGAGTATGGTGGTGGTGGCAGCTGCATCATGGTATGAGTATGGTGGTGGTAGCTGCATCATGATATTAGTATTTTATTTCACCTTTATTTCATCTTTTCCAAATAAGCCCTGATTTACAGAAATGACAGAAAATACACACATCAAAATAAAAATAAGAAAAACACGGTCATAAAAAACAAACACATTCATCAGTAATAATGTCCTCAAGGTATGCTTGACATCGGGAAATACTGGGGTGCTTTTCCAGAATAAAAAGAAACCGGATAGACCTAAGCACAGGCAAAATCCTAAAGGAAAACCTGCTTCAGTGTCACGTCCTGACCAGTATATTTGTTATTGTAGTTTGGTCAGGACGTGGCAGAGGGTAGTTAGTTTATGTATTCCGGGGTTTTGGGTTTCTTTTCTATGTTTGTGTTTCTATGGGTTTTCTATCTGTTCTGTTTCTGTTCAGTGTGTTTCCTGACAGGACTGTTTCTGGTCGTTTTTGTTTCGTTTTTGTAAAGTGATCTCTTTTTTGAATTAAAATTCTAATGATGAACACATCCTCTGCTGCACCTTGGTCCCCTCTTCCAGACGATCGTTACATTCATTCTGCTTTACACCAGACACTGGGAGAGGAATTCACCTTTCAGCAGGACAATAACCTTCAACATAAGGCCAAATCTACACTAAAGTTGCTTACCAAGAAGACAGTGAGTGTTCCTGAGTGGCCAAGTTACAGTTTTGACTTAAATATGATTGAAAATCTATGGCAAGACTTGATAATTGCTGTTTAGCTACGGTTAACAACACCTCAACAGAGCTCGAACGATTTTGAAAAGAATAATGGACGAATACTGCACTTAGAGACTTACCCAGAAAGACTCACAGCTGTAATCGCTGCCAAAGGTGATTCTAACATGTATTGACTCAGGGAGATTAATACTTATCTAATCAAGGTATATTAGGGTTTTATTTTTCATTAATTTTGACATTAAAAAATTGATTTGTTTCTTCCACGTGGACAAAAAAATGACAATTAAATCAATTCTAATCCCACTTTGTAACACAATAAAATTAGAAGAAATCCAAGGTGGCGAATATTTGATATCCACTGTGTATAGAGTTCTGTGAACTCATGTTTCCTTGAAATGGAATAGGGTGCCCAATCCATGTATTAGCTTTAATACAAGGCTTGGCTGTCCCGTACATCATCAAATGTCCTTGTAACGGCACCTGTGTGTAACGGCTCAGACAGCCATCCTGCATCCCTCACTATCTCCCTGACGTTGCTGCTGCTGTCTCCTGATAAACACGCCGATAGAGACACACACACTCTGTCTCTCTCCAGGTACCTGTGGCCTTCTAATCCTCTGGAGGGTCTGGTTTATCTGAGCCGTCTAACAGGTAAGATAGGAGGATTATCCTTCTCTATCACAGCAGGAAGCCATTCTCAGCTCTGGGCTGTTTCTCCTTCCTCAGAATCACCTGATGAGGCGCAAAGTCATGGCATAGCCACAGGGCATCTGGGAGATAGGCTCATTCCTAACCACCTGTGTGTAAGCCTATATGGCAGGATATAGGTGACGATTAACTATCAAAAATAAAGAGAGTCGCACACTCCATATATACTGCTCAAAAAAATAAAGGGATCACTTAAACAACACAATGTAACTCCAAGTCAATCACACTTCTGTGAAATCAAACTGTCCACTTAGGAAGCAACACTGATTGACAATAAATTTCACATGCTGTTGTGCAAATGGAATAGACAACAGGTGGAATTTATAGGCAATAAGCAAGACACCCCCAATAAAGGAGTGGTTCTGCAGATGGAGACCACAGACCACTTCTCAGTTCCTATGCTTCCTGGCTGATGTTTTGGTCACTTTTGAATGCTGGCGGTGCTTTCACTCTAGTGGTAGCATGAGACGGAGTCTACAACCCACACAAGTGGCTCAGGTAGTGCAGCTCATCCAGGATGGCACATCAATGCGAGCTGTGGCAAGAAGGTTTGCTGTGTCTGTCAGCGTAGTGTCCAGAGCATGGAGGCGCTACCAGGAGACAGGCCAGTACATCAAGAGACGTGGAGGAGGCCGTAGGAGGGCAACAACCCAGCAGCAGGACCGCTACCTCCGCCTTTGTGCAAGGAGGAGCAGGAGGAGCACTGCCAGAGCCCTGCAAAATGACCTCCAGCAGGCCACAAATGTGCATGTGTCTGCTCAAACGGTCAGAAACAGACTCCATGAGGGTGGTATGAGGGCCTGACGTCCACAGGTGGGGGTTGTGCTTACAGCCCAACCCCGTGCAGGACGTTTGGCATTTGCCAGAGAACACCAAGATTGGCAAATTCACCACTGGCGCCCTGTGCTCTTCACAGATGAAAGCAGGTTCACACTGAGCACGTGACAGACGTGACAGAGTCTGGAGACGCCGTGGAGAACGTTCTGCTGCCTGCAACATCCTCCAGCATGACCGGTTTGGCGGTGGGTCAGTCATGGTGTGGGGTGGCATTTCTTTGGGGGGCCGCACAGCCCTCCATGTGCTCGCCAGAGGTAGCCTGACTGCCATTAGGTACCGAGATGAGATCCTCAGACCCCTTGTGAGACCATATGCTGGTGCGGTTGGCCCTGGATTCCTCCTAATGCAAGACAATGCTAGACTTCATGTGGCTGGAGTGTGTCAGCAGTTCCTGCAAGAGGAAGGCATTGATGCTATGGACTGGCCCGCCCGTTCCCCAGACCGGAATCCAATTGAGCACATCTGGGACATCATGTCTCGCTCCATCCACCAACACCACGTTGCACCACAGACTGTCCAGGAGTTGGCGGATGCTTTAGTCCAGGTCTGGGAGGAGATCCCTCAGGAGACCATCCGCCACCTCATCAGGAGCATGCCCAGGCATTGTAGGGAGGTCATACAGGCACGTGGAGGCCACACACACTACTGAGCCTCATTTTGACTTGTTTTAAGGACATTACATCAAAGTTGGATCAGCCTGTAGTGTGGTTTTCCTCTTTAATTTTTCAAATCCAGACCTCCATGGGTTGATAAATTGGATTTCCATTGATTCTTTTTGTGTGATTTTGTTGTCAGCACATTCAACTATGTATAGAAAAAAGTATTTAATAAGATTATTTCTTTCATTCAGATCTAGGATGTGTTGTTTAAGTGTTCCCTTTATTTTTTTGAGCAGTGTATATTAACTCCCAGTAATTTATTGGGTATTTACCAACGTTTCGGTATCACTGTGCCTTCTTCAGGGTAATGTCATGAATACTTGAACCAGGTTACGTAGACAAACAGTGCAATTAGTGCAGCCAATGACAATAGAGAGGTGTGTCATAATGATTAAGTTAATTACAATGAATTTGGGAAAATTAAAAAAATATATATATTTTTCTAAAACAATAGTGTATGACATATTAAATATATTAGGATATTGTTATCATATAGAAACATAATTGAATATTGTGCATAATATTAGCATCAACATACATTATCGTTTCATTCAATTTCACATCTTTAATTGTTTCGTATTTCATTTCATATTTGTTACATGTAATCCTTTGGTTCAATCTTAATGCATAATAAGCATCATCAGCAGGGGGAACATATTAGGTTTACGCTAATAACCTGTAGAAAGAATATATCAATTTATAAGACTTGTTCATAAAACAAAGAATTGTTCATAAGGGTCTGAGATCAAAGTCAATATTCAGACCACTAGGGGTCAATGTTCTTAGATAGGATATCCAGTAAGCCTCCCTTTGTAGTAGTAGGATCTCAATGTTATCTCCTCTCCTTGGTGGAGCAACATGCTCAATGACTGTGTATTTGAGGGAGGAGATTGAATGGTTAGCTTCAACAAAGTGGGCTGCTACTGGATAGTCAATGTTCTTACACCTGATTGAGCTGCGGTGTTCAGCTATGCGTTGTTTTAATTGTCTTTTCGTTTGTCCTACGTAGGCTTTTCCACATGAACAGGTGATGAGATAGATTACTCCCTTGGTCTTGCATGAGATGATGCCCCTAACAGGGATTTTTCGATCTGTATGTGGGTGTCTGAAGAAGGATGTTTTTATAGTGCTGTTGCACTGTGCACATGAACCACATTTGTAGTTCCCATTTGGAATGGGTGTCTAGAGTGTCTGAGTGGGCTCAGGGGGCAGGTCAGATCTAACCAAACTATCTCCAATATTGCGACCACGCTTATAGACCACCATTGGGGGTTCCTTAAAGAGGTGTGCAATTCTTTTGTCTGACTGCATAATATGCTAGTGCTTTTTCAGGATTGCTTTCATTTTCTCTTCGAACCCTTGGTGTACTTAGTGTAAAAGATGGTTGCGTTGTTTTTCTTCTTTAGTTGAGTTTTTAGTAATTCCTTTCTTGGTTTTTGAGATATTTTCATCATTGCAGGATCAAGAGATTTGTCCTTGTAGCCTGTCATTTTGAATCTATGTGTCATTCTTTTAGCATTGCTATCAAAATCTGTCTGGTGGCCACAGATTCGTTGAACCCTGCATAACTGGCTATATGTAGACCATTCTTGTGGGGAAGGGGATGCATACTATCCGCACATAGCAAGGTATTGCGATCTGTGGGCGGCTTTCTGTATAAGTCTGTGTGTAGTGCATCATTCTCTTTGATGATCCATAAGTTCAGGTAGTTTATTTGTCTCTCATCAGTCTGCATGGTGAATTTAAGGTCTTCAGAGCTCTCGTTTAGTAGAGTTTGGAATTAATTTAGTTCCTACTGACTTCCTTCCCAGAGCACAAATACCTCATCTATGTATCTCTTCCATAGGAGGATTTTAGAAAGTAGGGGTTGTGTCTCTGTTTTGTAAAGGAGTGCTTCCTCAAATTGTCCCACATACAGGTTTGCATAGTTGGGTGTTAAGGGGGAGTCCGTGGCTACACCCCCCGAATTTGAAGGAAAAAGTCTGACTCGAAGACGAAGTAGTTATTGGATAATACAAGTTCAGTAAGTTGTAAGATGCAATCATTTGATGGAGCAAGGGTAGAGTCTCTCCGCTGAAGGAAGTGTTGCAACGCGTACAAGCCTCCAGTGTGTGGGATGTTAGTGTACAAGCTCTCCACATCAAACGTGGCCAACAGGGTGCCCTCTGGTAACAGGTGGTTAGGAATGAATCTATTGCAGGTTAATAGGTGACTGACATGACATCCCTTATAATGCCAGCCTGGAAGCCAATGTATCAATCTCAAGTCAAATCAAATTTTATTTGTCACATGCGCCGAATACAACAGTGAATACTTACAAGCCCTTAACCAATGATGCAGTTTTAAGAAAATACCCCAAAAATTAAAAAGTAAAAAAAGTAAGAGATAAGAAAAACAAATAATTAAAGAGCAGCAGTAAATAACAATAGCGGGGCTATTTACAGGGGGAACCGGTACAGAGTCAATGTGTCAATGTGCGGGGGACACTGGTGTCGAGGTAATTGAGATAATTGTGTACATGCAGGTAGGGTTGTCAAAGTGGCTATGCATAGATAATAACAGAGAGTTGCAGCAGTGCAAATAGTCTGGGTAGCCATTTGATTAGCTGTTCAGGAGTCTTATGGCTTGGGGGTAGAAGCTGTTTAGAAGCCTCTTGGACCTAGACTTGGCGCTCTGGTATCGCTTGCCGTGTGGTAGCAGAGAGAACAATCTATGACTAGGGTGGCTGGAGTCTTTGACGATTTTTAGGGCCTTCCTCTGACACCTCCTGGTATAGAGGTCCTGGATGGCAGGAAGCTTGTCCCCGGTAATGTAGTGGGCCGTATGCACTACGCTCTGTAGTGTCTTGCAGTCGGAGGCCGAGCAGTTGCCATACCAGGCAGTGATGCAACCCATCAGGATGCTCTCAATGGTGCAGCTGTAAAATCTTTTGAGGATCTGAGGACACATGCCAAATCTTTTCAGTCTCCTGAGGGGGAATAGGTTTTGTCGTGCCCTCTTCACGACCCTCTTTGTGTGCTTGGACCATGTTAGGTTGTTGTTGATGTGGACGCCAAGGAACTTGAAGCTCTCAACATGCTCCACTACAGCCCCGTGAATGAGAATGGGGGCGTGCTCGGTCTTCTTTTCCTGTAGTCCACAATCATCTCCATTGTCTTGATCACGTTGAGGGAAAGGTTGTTGTCCTTGCACCACATGGTCAGGTCTCTGACCTCCTCCCTATAGGCTGTCTCATCATTGTCGTGATCAGGCCTACCACTGTTGTGTCATCAGCAAACTTAATGATGGTGTTGGAGTTGTGCCTGGCCGTGCAGTCATGAGTGAACAAGGAGTACAGGAGGGGACTGAGCATGCACCCCTGAGGGGCCCCCGTGTTGAGGATCAGCGTGGCGGATGTGTTATCTACCCTTTCCACCTGTGGGCAGCCCGGCAGGAAGTCTAGGATCCAGTTGCAGAGGGAACTGTTTAGTCCCAGGGTCCTTAGCTAAGTGATGAGTTTTGAGGGAACTATGGTGTTGAACGCTGAGCTGTAGTCAATGAATAGCATTCTCACATAGGTTTTCTTTTTGTCCAGGTGGGAAAGGGCAGTGTGGAGTGCAATAGAGATTGCGTCATCTGTGGATCTGTTGGTGCAGTATGCAAATTGGAGTGGGTCTAGGGCAGTGGTCACCAACCGGTCGATCGCGATCGACTTGTCGATCTCCAAGGCATTTCTAGTCGATCACCAAAAATTTCTGTAAAAAACACAACGATAACGCCTTGTGTTTCTATTTTTTTTAATTAGTCTCGGGCTGTTGGTGGTAGGTGCAGCCAATTCAGCTGCCCAGGCAAACTGTTGCCATTTCATGTGTCTGAAGGTACAAACTCTGCCTTCCCAGTGGGGCTGGAGAGGAAATCAAGTGCACTATGCTACCACTGGCCAATCAGATTGCTCAGATGACCGAGTCTGCAGTAATAAAAGAAAGCTGCGGCAAAATTGATATTGAGATTTCAAAACGTCTAAAACCATGACTAGAGAGAGACGGTAATGAATGAGTAGGAAAGTGGGTCTATAGGCTTGCGTTGTTGTTATTATTAGCGGCTTGGGTCATTTTTAATATCAAGGAATATTTCACTTTCTCTGTTCATAGGAGTAACATGAATTTGTGCATGAGGCAGAAATAATGCGGTGCGACTCGAGTTTCGCCATCAGCTGGAAGATGGTGTCCCTTTTTGATCAGTGTCAGTGGAGGAAAGGGAGAACGGAGGGGATGTTGAGAGATGGACCCTCAGTCTGCTTCTCTCTCCCTCCGCTGAGACTGACCATCAGATGCAGGCACCATCAGCCAAGTAAAATAAATAGAAAATTATTTAAATGTATGCTCACTCAGCTGCGCCTCACAATGGATCGATTTCTAGTGTGATCATACAGTGTGTTGTGAAATCTGTGAATGTATTGTAATGTTTTAAAATTGTATAAACTGCCTTAATTTTGCCTGACCCCAGAAAGTGTAGTTGCTGCTTTGGCAGCAGTTAATGGGGAACCATAATAAATACAAATATAACCTAACTCAAATTTTGAAATATAATGAAATTTTTTTTCCAAACAACAATGCATTGGCAGGTAAATTCACACAAAGCCAGTATGCGGTGATAATGTATTGGGCCTCTAGCTTACTACACAAACCTCATTGCTACAGTACTGTTTTTAATTGGTTAATGTTGCAAAGATTATATTTTTTAAGTCATGTTAATAAAAAATCAGAGTGGCATGCATTTTGACTTAGAAAGTGATCTTGACTCAGAAAAGTTTGGTGACCACTGGTCTAGGGTTTCTGGGATAATGGTGTTGATGTGAGCCATGACCAGCCTTTCAAAGCACTTCATGGCTACAGACGTGAGTGCTACAGGTCGGTAGTCATTTAGGCAGGTTACCTTAGTGTTCTTGGGTACAGAGACTATGGTGGTCTGCTTGAAACATGTTGGTATTACAGACTCCGACAGGGAGAGGTTGAAAATGTCAGTGAAGACACTTGCCAGTTGGTCAGAGCATGCTCGGAGTACATGTCCTGGTAATCCGTCTGGCCCTGCGGCCTTGTGAAAGTTGACCTGTTTAAAGGTCTTACTCACATCGGCTGCGGATAGCGTGATCACACAGTCATCCGGAACAGTTGGTGCTCTCATGCATGTTTCAGTGTTACTTGCCTCGAAGTGAGCATAGAAGTTATTTAGCTCGCCTGGTAGGCTTGTGTCACTGGGGAGCTCTCGGCTGTGCTTCCCTTTGTAGTCTGTAGTAGCTTGCAAGCCCTGCCACATCCGACGAGCGTCGGAGCAGGTGTAGTACGATTGGATCTTAGTCCTGTATTGACGATTTGCCTGTTTGATGGTTCGTCGGAGGGCATAGCGGGATTTCTTATAAGCCTCCAGGTTAGAGTACCGCTCCTTGAAAACGGCAGCTCTATTCTTTAGCTCAGTGCGAATGTTGCCTGTAATCCATGGCTTCTGGTTGGGGTATGTACGTACAGTCACTATGGGGACGACGTCCTCGATGCACTTATTGATAAAGCCAGTGACTGATGTGATGTACTCCTCAATGCCATCGGAAGAATCCCGGAACATATTCCAGTCTGTGATAGCGAAACAGTCCTGTAGTTTAGCATCTGCTTCATCTGACCACTTTTTAATAGAGACCGAGTCACTGGTGCTTTCTGCTATATATATCTATATATATCTATATATATATATATATATTTGGTAATGATGCGTCAACATTACTGCCCTGCATCCCATATGGGACAGTCATCCACGAGCAGTAAGTTCAGTAAGTAGTAAGGTATCTACTGTGTGTATGCACATCATGTGAGTTCACATGCCCTTAGGCTCATGTTCCAGGACTTTCCAGCTCTCCTACAACTGTGGTGTTGTAAGAACAAGCCTAACATGCCGTCTGTCAGTCTGGGTTTCAGCTTTATGCTGATCCTCATCAGTATAAGCAGCTTTGTGTATAAATGAATGAAACAATGAAAACAATTCACAAGACAGATAAGAACATTCTGGAAATATGCTCCCTGGGGTTGGCCTTATGTATGTAGTGGTCATTCATGCTCCTTCTTAACTATGTAACACAGAGGGGATCTGTTTAAAGGTATTGGTGCTTTGTTAAGGAAATAAAATCATCAATGTTAAAACTAGTTTTCATCCAAATAAAACAGCTAATTTCCCTTTGATCTGCCATCATCATCATCTTGAAAGAATGATTAATACCATACCATAGAAAAGGGTGTCTTTGGGCGGGTTGCGTCGGGTGATAAGGAAGTAGAAGAACCACACCACCACCAACACTGCAATACCAATCTGCAGTATCACAACAGGCCTGCAGGTAAGAAATGACAACACACTGTTAGCTAGCAGACAAATTCATAGTGCAAAGTCTTAACTTACCAGCACTATACTTTTTAAAGAGCAATCTCCCTCTGCTGTAATGCCTCATTCTCTTTTCTAATTAGTTTCCATCTAAGTTGGTGAGTCTGCTCTGCAGTGCTAAATTAGTGAGCAGTGATGAATGGGCAGACAGAGGGAACGATAATTATGCCAACACCCAGAGCACCAGGAGAAATGATGCAGAGATGGGAGACCACATGATAGATAGAGGGTACACACAGACAGACAGACATATGGGGCTCACGGAGGGAAGGTGGGCTAGGCAAACGGGACTGCTGCTGCTGTAGCGAGGGCCTGGAGACTGGGGGAATTGCTGCACGCTCTGTTTGGGTTCTAATCACGCTAAAGCCTTGGAGATAGGAGAACAGCAGGATGCTAGCTGCCTATGAGAATTAGAGAATAGCTGCTAATGTCAACGGCTACATGGGGCCGCATTGGACTGATAGTGTAAAAGTTTGCAGCATTCAGTGAGGACAAACGGCTGGCTTGCTGGTTTGATCTACAGCCATTAGTAGCCCACATGACCAGGTCTATTTCAACTGTTGTGTTGACCCAAGCTGTGAGGTCAACTGCTTAATCCTGCTTTGATGCTTCAGCCTCTGGTCCTGTTTCAACAGAGCTACTTTGACTTACTGATCCCTAACACTATGGGGATGGCAGATCACTAGTACAAGAAGCATGTTTCATGTAGATCTCCAATGGTTTCCCAGCAACAACAGAGGTCATCACCACAATGACTCAATCAATCATGGTCTTAGCTGTAGGAGGCAAAAGGATGGGGCATGTAAGATCACCACTCATCACCATGATTGGCAGTCAGAGTTAACAGGTACTGTGTTCAGAAAAGATTAATGTGCTATGGGGCATCTCCATGTAAACAAAATGACTTCCATCTCAAATGTACAATGTGTACACAGAAGCCAAACAAATGCTGTGAAGCCAAAGGGAAGCTTCCTGGCTGCATCTCAATGCACCAGCACTGGAAGATTTATGCACACAATACTGTTTGTTTGCAAAGTGGAAGAACACATGTCAGCAGCAATTTATCAAACTCCTCTCGCGGCATGTAGGCCTATTGATTGCCAAAGTCCACATTGAACGAGTTCTAGAGATATCCGCTACGGAGGAGTATGGCAGTCTGCTTGAAATTAGAAATGTCCACTGAGGAATGGAAGAATTGCTCAGGAGGAGTGGTGCAGACAGTCACCACTATTCTTCTGGAACTTTAATGTAATTAGGCCTGCTGTGGCAGCCTGCTTAACTAAACACTGGAGAGAGCATATCTTAACCCAATTGTCTGACAACACAGGTAGACTGGGGATTGACACAATGTATAAAATAGGAAAAATATATGTTTTAATCATCCAGAGGTTAGAGAATGTCATTGTTTCAGATGTCAAAGACATGTCCTTATATGTTCTATCTGGTTTCACAAGCCTTTTTTGACTTCCCCTTTAACTAATTATTTTTCACCCATCACCATATAATCTGAATGTAATCATTACATGGGTTTTACACATGCCAGTGTATTACTTGTTTCCACATGACTAAAGATTTGTCAAGGATTTATGGGTCAGAAATCTATGCGTAAAACGCCACAATGTCAGTGGGTCCTATTCATATGAGCTGTTAGTGCCCTCAAGCGGTAGCAAAGAGTATTGAACATACTTGCACCATTCAACTGGATCTTTGAATATGTAGCCTAAATTCGAATGCATTACTTCTCAATCATCTAAAGATTCTACTGGCCTAGATGGCAAAATATTCTGTCATAGTTCCACATACACTACAACTTGCGAAATATGATTTTACTTAATATAACATTTTTATTTAGGTTCCAAAACACATTTGGCAAGACTGACCTTTGATTCAAATCTCATGAGCTATTATAATTTTGACAATGTTTAAAGCTATTGATTAATTGAAGTCTACTAGCCTAAAAAAAAAAATGGTATAACTGTATGAACACATTTAAATGACCCAATTCTATAGGTAGACAATAGGACATGACAAAATTGACTTACTCTTGGAACTCTGGAGTGGTGTTCATGCAGTGAAGGACTGCAAGGGCCATCAGAGAAAACAAGAAAACTAATCTCTCCATCTCGTCAACTGCAGATGAAACAGCCGAAGGGTCCCTGGAGAATCACTAGCACCAACCACTGTAAAGAAAAACAAAAGTGGAATACAACTGCCATTTGAACCAATTATCTGCTATGATCTAATAACTACACGTGTCTTGAGAAAAATCACATGAATAATTGAACCATTTGCCAAAAACATATCCACGCAATACTTTTAAAAGTTTTCACAAAATAGACAATCTCAATACAAATGTTATCAATCAATTCTTACCGTCTGGCCACTGTTTTGGCCTGTGGATTGTTGAAATTATGGTTGGCCTCGGGCAGACACAGCATATTTACAGGGAAATAATGATCTAGGAGCTTTTGGGGCAAGTTATGCAATTCGGGTTCGTCAGAGATTTATATAAATCGCATTAGATGGGGTTATTCACGTGCCTCTTAACTCACATTCATGTGTGTTAAGCAATGTGTGGTGAAGTCACATTCGTGTGTGTTAAGCAAATGTGTGGGTTTATGGTTTATGCATTGTACTAGGTCTACTACATTAGGCCTACTCTCTATTTACTTTGACCTCATTTGAGATGAACACATTAAAATCCTTTCCTGCAGTCAAATGACCAAATCGCCATCTATTTTTCATAATTAATCCCCCCCCAAAAAATTACTCAGAAAAGCAGGTTTCTATGTCAAACGGTTTTGTTATATTTCAGTCTTCTGTGATTTATATGAAGTCTAATATTGGGATGCGAACTCAAATGTAATACATTTCAACTCTATATCTGACATGGTACAGGTGTCTTCTTTTCTTAAGCCCATAACCATGTGTGTGAGGTGTATACTTTAGTTTCCAAGTAGATTTGTTTAAGACTACCGAGAAACACTGTGTATGACCCTGATTTAGCCCACTGCAGTAATTAATTAAACCACATCCAAATTGTGTGTTTTTTGTAACAAGAATTTGCATATGTTAAATAAATGATTAAATGTGCCGCTGCCAATTATCAGTTGCTTGCCTAACATACCTAATTGGGCATTGTATGTCCTTTTGCTTTTCTTCCATCAGAGTGCGCCAAATTCAAAATTATAGTATATATACACCAAGCTGGAATTTTCAGAGTAGTTTATGGGCAATGCTAAAATAACGCAAGGCAGGTAATGTGTGGGCACGACTAATAACAAACTAATCCAATATGGTAATAAGGAAATCACAGCAGCAAGGGAACTTTGGCAGCTGTGAACAAAAGAGGCAAATAAACACATAAACACATACAATAATATAATAAATCTACACGGAAATGAGGAGAGCTCATAGAGATAGATAGAGGACTCATCTTTGTATCTGTGCCATCATAGCATCTGTGACAACATAGGCAGTGCCATTGAGGCAATCTCCATTTTGAAGTATTTCATTTTCTTCTTCACAATTGTGTGATCCCTCGTGATGACCCGGTTGGACATGACTCCAACAGGGTCACCAGGAGGGATCAGCCAATAAAATTGGAAGTCCCAACCAGTTGACTACATTAAAATGGTGGAAGCCCTCAATGGCGCTGCCCATGCTAATAAGGCCTTTTGACCAGTAGAGGCCTCTATCATTCTCTATGGTAGAGCTGTCAAAAGCATAACAATGAAATTTGGATTGTGATCTTCAGGAAATGTCATTGAACATGGAAAAAGGTCTCTATAACTACTCAATAACTATTCACTCTTGAGATGGAGACATGCATTGCTAATCTCTAAAAACACTATTCCCAGAAGTGAGCCAGATCAAATTTGATTCACAAAATGCCCCTGTTCCATCCTGTTGTTATCAGTTTGGGATGATCATTTGTTTTGTTTGTAAAATACTTACTGGCACCTCCTTTATGTCCCACTCCAGGGCCACACTATTTGAATTGCTGAGGCAAATGCAAACCTAAGAGGTGATACACTTCTGTGCAGACAAAGCAATGCACCACCTTGTCTGTCCCTTTTTGTCAGAATGAACCTCACCCTGTGCTTCATAACGCCCCCTTTGTTGGAAAAGGGGACTGTTGTTCCAGGAAGTCAGTGGCTGTGTTTACTGGAAACAATTTAACCTCTTCCAGTTGCATCATTTAATAACTCAGCAGGGAAGGATGGATGCCAAAATGACAGCAATCAAGAAACTGTACACATTGAAATACGCTTATTAGATGACCTCAATGGTTATTATTACTGTGGGATAATTATGGTTGCCAATTCTGTATTCATGCAGCCGTTTTTACCTCAATAACAAATCGTTTCTGGGTAGCAATTAAGTACCTTACTTTGATCATTTTCAATGAAAATTGTCAAAAATAAACAAAAATAGCAATTTCACAAGCAAGAATTTTGCTATGACTCTCTGGGAGTGGGGAGGGGAAAACTGAAAACTATCTGTTATTGGCAGGGAGGTTTGGAACTATTTTTCTTAGTCGTCAAGTCCAACACTTTCCAACCTCATATTCATTTTCTCCAGAGCTATGGGTCAGCAGGGTAGCCTAGTGGTTAGAGCATTGGACTAGTAACTAAAAGTTTGCAAGTTCAAATCCCAGAGCTGACAAGGTACAAATCTGCTGTTCTGCCCCTGAACAGGCAGTTAACCTACTGTTCCTAGGCTGTCATTGAAAATAAGAATTTGTTCTTAACTGATTTGCCTGGTAATAAAAAATACCAGTGTCTACATATGTGAAAATAGAGCTATCTACAAAAATGTACGTAGTGTTTGAGCTGCTAACTGGAGTCTCTGAAGGTAAACTGGTACCAGTTAAAAAAATGTATGGATGTAGTTTTATACAGTACCCGACAAAAGATTGGACACACCTACTCATTCAAGGGTTTTTCTTTATTTTTACTATTTTCTACATTGTAGAAAAATAGTGAAGACATCCAAACTATGAAATAACACATATGGAATCACATAGTAACCAAAAAAGTGTTAAACAAATATTTAAACATTATATTTGAGTAGCCAGCCTTTGCCTTGATGACAGCTTTGCACACTATTGGCATTCTCTCAACCAGCTTCACCTGGAATGCTTTTCCAACAGTATTGTTCTCACAAATGTTATAATGGCGCCGGAGAAGAAGGCAGACGTTTTACGTGTCCCCAAAACCGACTGTGTTTTTTTGTTCGTTTGTTTGCGCTTTTTGTAACTTATTGACCGAAAATAACTTCTAGACATCAGGACTGTGATTACTCACCACGGACTGGCAGAATCTTTTTTTTCCTTTAACGAGTCTGACGAGCCCAACGAGAACGATATACTGCTTTCTCGGGAACAGTCCCAGATGAGGAGGCAGAGAAAAGGGGCCAAAGGGCGGGCTGCCTTCTGAGAATTCATAGGCGATCGAATAAACCTCCACTTCCTTCCATTCTGCTAGCAAATGTGCAATCTTTGGAGAATAAAATAGATGACCTACGCACAAGATTAAACTACCAACATAACATTCAAAACTGTAATATCTTATGCTTCACGGAGTGGTGGCTGAACGACGACACTATCAACATACAGCTGGCTGGTTATACGCTGTACAGGTAGGATAGAACAGTGGCGTCTGGTAAGACAAGGGATGGCGGGCTATGTATTTTTGTATATAACACAAAGCTCTCCCTCACCCTCCATTTGGAAATTCTGACCATAATTCTATCTTCCTGATTCCTGCTTACAAGCAAAAATTAAAGCAGGAAGCACCAGTGACTAGATCAATAAAAAAGTGGTCAGATGAAGCAGAGGCTAAGCTACAGGATTGTTTTGCTAGCACAGACTAGAATATGTTCCAGGATTCCTCCGATGGCATTGAGGAGTACACCGCATCACTCTAAACACACCTCTGCTGTCTTCAACCAGGATCTCAGTGATCACTGCCTCATTCCCTGCATCCATAATGGGTCCACGGTCAAACGACCACCCATCATCACTGTCAAACGCTCCCTAAAACACTTCAGCGAGCAGGACTTTCAAATCGACCTGGCCCAGGTATCCTGGAAGGATATTGACCTCATTCCATCAGTAGAGGATGCCTGGTTATTCTTTAAAAGTGCTTTCCTCACCATCTTAAATAAGCATGCCCAATTAAAAAAATGTAGAACTAAGAACAGATATAGCCCCTGGGTCACTCCAGACTTGACTGCCCTTGACCAGCACAAAAACTTACTGTGGTGTATTGCATTAGCATCGAATAGACCCCGCAATATGCAACTTTTCAGGGAAGTTAGGAACCAATATACACAGGCAGTTAGGAAAGCAAAGGCTAGCTTTTTCAAACAGAAATTTGCATCCTGTAGCACAAACTCCAAAAAGTTCTGGGACACTGTAAAGTCCATGGAGAATAAGAGCACCTCCTCCCAGCTGCTCACTGCACTGAGGCTAGGAAACACTGTCACCACAGATAAATCTACGATAATCGAGAATTTCAATAAGCATTTTTCTACTCCTGGCCATGCTTTCCACCTGGCTACCCCTACCCCGATCAACAATTCTGCATCCCCCACAGGAACTTGCCCAAGCCTCCCCATTTCTCCTTTTCCCAAATACAGATAGCTGATGTTCTGAAAGAGCTGCAAAATCTGGACCCCTACAAATCAGCTGGGCTAGACAATCTGGACCCTCTCTTTCTTAAATTATCCGCCGCAATTTTGCAACCCCTATTACTAGCCTGTTCAACCTCTCTTTCGTATCGTCTGAGATCCCTAAAGATTGGAAAGCTGCCGCGGTCATCCGCATCTTCAAAGGGGGAGACACTCTAGACCCAAACTGTTATAGACGTATATCCATCCTACCCTACCTTTCTAAAGTCTTCGAAAGTCAAGTTAATAAACAGGTCACCGACCATTTCGAATCCCACCGTACCTTCTCCGCTATGCAATCGGGTTTCCGAGCTGGTCATGGGTGCACCTCAGCGACGCTCAAGGTCCTAAACGATATCATAACCGCCATCGTTAAAAGACAGTACCGTGCAGCCGTCTTCATCAACCTGGCTAAGGCTTTCGACTCTGTCAATCACCGCATTCTTATCGGCAGACTCAACAGCCTTGGTTTCTCAAATGACTACCTCGCCTGGTTCACCAACTACTTCTCAGACAGAGTTCAGTGTGTCAAATTGGAGGGCCTGTTGTCCAGACCTCTGGCAGTCTCTATGGGGGTGCCACAGGGTTCAATTCTTGGGCCGACTCTTTTCTCTGTATACATCAATGATGTCGCTCTTGCTGCTGGTGATTCTCTGATCCACCTCTACGCAGACGACACCATTCTGTACACTTCTGGCCCTTCTTTGGACACTGTGTTAACAAACCTCCAAACGAGCTTCAATGCCATACAACACTCCTTCCGTGGCCACCAACTGCTCTTAAATGCAAGTAAAACTAAATGCATGCGCTTCAACCGATCGCTGCCCGCACCCGCCCGCCCGTCTAGCATCACTACTCTGGACGGTTCTGACTTAGAATATGTGGACAACTACAAATACCTAGGTGTCTGGTTAGACTGTAAACTCTCCTTCCAGACTCACATTAAGCATCAACAAAGCCTCCTTCACTCACGCTGACAAACATACTCTCGTAAAACTGACTATCCTACCGATCCTTGACTTCGGCGATATCATTTACAAAATAGCCTCCAACACTCTACACAGCAAATTGGATGCAGTCTACCACACTGCCATCCGTTTTGTCACCAAAGCCCCATATACTACCCATCACTGCGACCTGTACGCTTTCATTGGCTGGCCCTCGCTTCATATTCGTCGCCAAATCCACTGCCTCCAGGTCATCTATAAGTCTTTGCTAGGTAAAGCCCCGCCTTATCTCAGCTCACTGGTCACCATAGCAGCACCCACCCATAGCACGCGCTCCAGCAGGTATATTTCACTGGTCATCCCCAAAGCCAACTCCTCTTTTGGCCGCCTTTCTTTCCAGTTCTCTGCTGCCAATGACTGGAATGAATTGCAAAAATCACTGAAGCTGGAGTCTTATATCTCCCTCACTAACTTTAAGCATCAGCTGTCAGGGCAGCTTACCGATCATTCCACCTGTACACAGCCCATCTGTAAATAGCCCACCCAACTACCTCGTCCCCATATTTTCTTTTTTTCTCTCCTTTATACCCCAGTATCTCTACTTGCACATTCATCTTCTGCACATCTATCACTCCAGTGTTTAATTGCTACATTGTAATTATTTCACCACTATGGCCTATCTTACTACATTTGCACACATTGTATATAGATTTTTCTATTTTGTTATTGATTGAACGTTTGTTTATCCCATGTGTAACTCTGTGTTGTTGTTTTTGTCGCACTGCTTTGCTTTATCTTGGCCAGGTCGCAGTTGTAAATGAGAACTTGTTCTCAACTGGCCTACCTGGTTAAATAAAGGTGAAAAAAAATATATACATATTTTTTTTAAGTCATTGGCTTCATCAATAAGTGCATCGATGACGTCGTCCCCACAATGAACGTACGTACATACCACAACCAGAAGCCATGGATTACAGGCAACATCCCCACTGAGCTAAAGGCTAGAGCTGCCGCTTTCAAGGAGCGGGACTCTAACCCGGAAGCTTATAAGAACTCCCGCTATGCTCTCCGACGAACCATCAAACAGGCAAATCATCAACACAGGACTAAGATCGAATCGTACTACACCGGCTCTGACGCTTGCCGGATGTGGCATGGCTTGCAAACCATTACAGACTACAAAGGGAAGCACAGCCGAGAGCTGCCCAGTGACACGAGCCTACCAGACGAGCTAAATAACTTCTATGCTCGCTTCGAGGCAAATGGCACTGAAACATGCATGAGAGCACCAGCTGTTCCAGATGACTGTGTGATCACGCTATCCGCAGCTGATGTGAGTAAGACCTTTAAACAGGTCAACATTCACAAGGCCGCAGGGCCAGATGGATTACCAGGATGTGTACTGCGAGAGTGCACTGACCAACGGACAAGTGTCTTCTCTGACATTTTCAACCTCTCCCTGTCTGAGTCTGTAATACCAACATGTTTTAAGCAGACCACCATAGTGCCTGTGCCCAAGAACACTAAGGTAACCTGCCTAAATGACTACCACTCACATCTGTAGCATGAAATGCTTTGAAAGGCTGGTCATGGCTCACATCAACATCATTATCCCAGAAACCCTAGACCCATTCCAATTTGCATACCGCCCCAACATATCCACAGATGATGCAATCTCTATTGCACTCCACACTGCCCTTTCTCACCTGGACTAAAGGGACACCTATGTGAGAATGCTATTCATTGACTACAGCTCAGCGTTCAACACCATAGTGCCCTCAAAGCTCATCAATAAGCTAAGTAACCTGGGACTAAACACCTCCCTTTACAACTGGATCCTGAACTTCCTGACGGGCTGCCCCCTGGTGGTAAGGGTAGGTAACAACACATCCACCACACTGATCCTCAACACAGGGAACCCTCAGGGGTGCATGCTCAGTCCCCTCCTGTACTCCCTGTTCACTCATGACTGCACGGCCAGGCACAACTCCAACACCATCATTAAGTTTGCCGATGACACAACAGTTTTAGGCCTGATCACCGACAACGACGAGACAGCCTATAGGGAGGAGGTCAGAGACCTGGACGTGTGGTGCCAGGACAACAACCTCTCTCTCAACGTGATCAAGACAATGGAGATGATTGTGGACTACAGGAAAAGGAGGACCGAGCACGTCCCCATTCTCATTGACGGGGCTGCAGTGGAGCAGGTTGAGAGCTTCAAGTTCCTCGGTGTCCACATCACCAACAAACGAACATGGTCCAAGCACACCAAGACAGTCGTGAAGAGGGCACAACAAAACCTATTCCCCTTCAGGAGACTGAAAAGATTTGGCATGGGTCCTCAGATCCTCAAAAGGTTCTACAGCTGCACCATCGAGAGCATACTGACGGGTTGTATCACTGCCTGGTATATCGACTGCTCGGCCTCCGACCGCAAGGCACTACAGAGCGTAGTGCGAATGGCCCAGTACATCACTGGGGCCAAGCTCCCTGCCATCCAGGACCTCTATACCAGGCGGTGTCAGAGGAAGGCCCTAAAAATTGTCAAAGACTGCAGCCACCCTAGTCATATACTGTTCTCTCTGCTACCGCAAGGCAAGCGGTACCGGAGTGCCAAGTCTAGGTCCAAGAGGCTTCTAAACAGCTTCCACCCCCAAGCCATAAGACCACTGAACTGAAATGGCTACCCAGACTATTTGCATTGCCCCCTTCCTTTCTTTTACACAGCTGCTACTCTCTTGTTGTCGTCAATGCACAGTCACTTTAATAACTCTACCCACATGTACATACATATTACCTCAACTATCCAGATATAGTCTCGCTATTGTTATTTTACTGCTGCTCTTTAATTACTTGTTACTTGTATTTTATTTGTATTTTTTTTTGTATATATGTATACTTTTTTTAACTGCATTGTTGGTTAGGGGCTCGTAAGTAAGCATTTCACTGTAAGGTCTACACCTGTTGAATTCAGCGCATGTGCCTTATACAATTTTATTTAATTAAAAGTAAGAAACTGTTATTTTCAAAACCTGCAACGAGTTTCTAGCCAGAGCGAGGGTATTTACTTACTCCCCACATCACCGTGAATCTCATGAAGAGGATTTTCGAATTGCTCAATTTAACCAGCAGGAGGCGTTGTAAGCACTGTTGTTGATCTTTGATTTTAGGGCCTATTCAAAACAGCGGAGAATAGGCAATGTAGGCAATAGACTGTAGCGTTTGAATTGGCTAAATTGTGTTAACAATATTTCTTGTAGTGTTTTCTGTACTTATTTATTTTTCTTTTCGTTTTTAATTGTCAAAGTTACTTCGGCAGATAAAGTATGCTGTTTGTTATCCACGAACCTCAAGCCACAATCACAGAGTAGCCTACAGTGTGACGACAGCAGCGGAACTATCTGCTTTCAATTCAAAATGGCAGCGTCTATCAGGAAGTGAAGAAACAACTGAAAATAATAAGTTGGATCGAATTCCTTGTTTCGGTTCATTTAACTCAGGAATTCGATTGAAAACAGACGTGTGATCTGAGCTGGGATTTAGAATAAGTAACACATTCGTGGTAAGTCTAATTTAAGCGTTTCAGAAAGATAAAACACGGTGCGAGCGACACATCGGCAGCGAATGTTAGCTTGCTAACTAGCTACTGTTAGCTATCAATTCCAAACTCCAGCGGCTCGAGCCTTGTCAAGCAGCTTGATTTTAGTTAGCTTGGTTAAGTCGTCGCACTTTGATAGCACCAATTTGTTTAGCTAAGTAACATTGGTGAATGTATAAGTTCATTTTTTTCATAGTTAATGCTGCTGAAATGTTGTGGAATGTCCATATTTTTGTTTGTCCAGGTTGAGGTTCGCAAAGTTGTACATTTTCGTTTTGCTGTCGTTATCTCTTACCCAGCTAGTATTGCTAACGCTTTGTGGTACTAACTAGCTCAGCTAACACCTTGGCCTGACTAGTGGTAGCTAACAAGCTATCTCTGTATTTGCACTGCTAAGTTAGCTAACCTAGAGAGTGGAGTAGGGGGAATAGCTGGAGGCGATATGTGTCACTAGCTTGCCTGGATTGTAGATCACGGACAGCTGTGAGGAGGCTTTGACCCCCTAAGCGTTAGTCATGCTTATCTGAGTATGTGTAAAACTAGTGGAACTTTATAGCCCTAGCCGTAGAAATGTTAGCTATTGAGTCTGCCTGCCGTTGCCTGCCGTTGATACTGCTTTTTTTATGTATCAAATTGTATTTGTCAGCTTGTCGATTTTAGCGTGAAATGCTCGCTTGCTTATGAGACCTTCGCAACAATGCAGAGTTTCAAAATAGCAACACGAGGAATAAAATGCATAAGAATGGAGCTAGTGGTTAGAGCGTTGGACTAGTAACCGAAAGGTTGCAAGTTTGAATCCCCGAGCTGACAAGGTACAAATCTGTCGTTCTGCCCCTGAACAAGGCAGTTAACCCACTGTTCCTAGGCCGTCATTGAAAATAATAATTTGTTCTTAACTGACTTGCCTAGTTAAATAAAGATCAAATAAAATATACAGGGAGTGCCAGTACCAGATCAGTGTGCAGAGGTACGAGGTATTTGAGGTAGATATTGTATCTTCCTGTAGGAAGGGTAAAGTGACTAGGCATCAGGATAAATAGTAATTAGAGTAAAATAAAGAACAGTGTATCAGCAGCAAATTGTGTGTGATGTGTTTGTTGTCGGTATGTGTGTGGAAGTGTCAAGTGTGTGTGTGTTCATTTTATTTAACCTTTATTTAACTAGGCAAGTCAGTTAAGAACACATTTTGGCCAAACCCCATCCCGGACAACGCTGGGCCAATTGTGCGCCGCCCTATGGTACTCCCAATCTCGGCCGGTTGTGATACAGCCTGGAAGTGAACCAGGGTCTGTAGTGAAGCCTCTAGCACTGAGATGCTGCGCCACTTGGGAGTCCCCCCCCCCCCCCCCCCCCCCCCAAAAAAAATGGTCTAGTGCAGGGGTCTCCAACAGGTAGATTGCCAATCAATTCTGAAAGTACATTTTATCATGTGTTCCATCGCATACTGTCATAAACATAAAGTTCCCAGCTACTATCCAATCAAAGCTACATTGAAATTATCCCACTCCTGGTTAGCCACTATTGGCTTAAAAAGCCAAACGTAACACAATCTGCCAGTTAATTTCCAGCAATATTGCTTATGTCTGTTTGGTGCGCACATTTGTTTCACTCCCGAGTGTAGCCAGTTACCGATGCTAATGATAAGTCTTGTGGTTAGACAGAAAGACTTTACCCCAAAACCTTCTTAATTAAATGTTAAGTGCAAAGTAGGCTTAAATGACAAAGAGATCATAATTATTTGTATCAATTGGGTGACCATTGTTTTCCATATTCTGCCATGACTTGTGCTGCAGCAGTAGGCCCAATAGCAGAAACATTGCTAGACTGAGACATTCATCTCTTGCTTAATGCGGGGCGGCAGCGTAGCCTAGTGGTTAGAGCGTTGGACTAGTAACCGAAAGGTTGCAAGTTCGAATCCCCGAGCTGACAAGGTTCAAGTCTGTCCTTCTGCCCCTGAACAGGCAGTTAACCCACTAGGCCGTCATTGAAAATAAGAATTTGTTCTTAACTGACTTGCCTAGTTAACCTCCCTGGGCAATCAGCCAGTGGAATCGTGTGGCGCGAAATACAAATACCTCATAACTTCAATTTCTCAAACATATGACTATTTTACACCATTTTAAAGACAAGTTAATCAGGCCACAATGTCTGATTTCAAAAAGGATTATGTCAGGAGAGTACCCTGCCAAAAATAATCACACAGCCATTTTCAAAGCACGAATATGTCACAAAAACTAAAACCACAGCTAAATGCAGCACTAACCTTTGATGATCTTCATCAGATGACACTCCTAGGACATTATGTTATACAATACATGCATGTTTTGTTCAACCAAGTTCATATTTATATCAAAAAACAGCTTTTTACATTAGCATGTGATGTTCACAACTAGCATTCCCACCCAAAACTTCCGGTGAATTTACTAAATTACTCATGATAAACGTTCACAAAATACATAACAATTATTTTAAGAATAATAGATACAGAACTCCTTTATGCAATCGCTATGTCAGATTTTAAAATAGCTTTTCGGCAAAAGCACATTTTGCAATATTCTGAGTACATAGCTCGGCCATCACGGCTAGCTAATTTGACACCTGCCAAGTTCGAGGCAACCTAAACTCAGAATTACTATTAGAAAAATTGGATTACCTTTGCTGTTCTTTGTCAGAATGCACTCCCAGGACTGCTACTTCAACAACAAATGTTGTTTTTGTTCCAAATAATCCATAGTTATGTGCAAATACCCCCGTTTTGTTCGTGCGTTCAGGTCACTATCCAAAGGGTAACGCGCGAGCGCATTTCGAGACAAAACATTTCAAAATGTTCCATTACCGTACTTAGAAGCATGTCAAACGCTATTTAAAATCTATTTTTATGGTATTTTTCTCGTAAAATAGCGATCATTTTCCAACCGGACAATACTGTATTCATTCAAAGAGGAAAATAAAAATGGCGAGGTCTCGTGACCGCGCATTTCCATTCCCTTTGTCCTCAGGCAGACCACTGACAAACTGAGTTACTATACTTTTCCCAGAGACAGGAGATGCCTCAATCCGCTTTCTGGCGGCTTTAGAGAGCCAATGGAAGCCTTAGAAAGTGCAACATAACCCCACGGATACTGTACTTTCGATAGACAAGCAAAAGGAGAACTACAAAATTGCAGACAGGCCACTTCCTACTTGGAATCTTCGCAGGTTTTTGCCTTTCATATGAGTTCTGTTATATTCACAGACACCATTCAAACAGTTTTAGAAACTTTAGTGTTTTCTATCCAAATCTATTAATAATATGCATATTCTCGTTTCTGGGCAAGAGTAGTAACCAGTTTAAAACCTCTTACATCTAGATGTTCCGCTAGCGGAACACCTGCTCCAATATCCAATGATGGGCGTGGCGCGAAATACAAATTCCTCTAAAATCCGAAAACGTCCATTTTTCAAACATATGACTATTTTACAGCATTTTAAAGACAAGACTCTCATTAATCTAACCACACTGTCTGATTTCAAAAAGGCTTTACAGCGAAAGCAAAACATTAGATTATGTCAGCAGAGTACCCAGCCAGAAATAATCAGACACCCATTTTTCAAGCTAGCATATAATGTCACAAAAACCCAGAAGACAGCTAAATGCAGCACTAACCTTTGATGATCTTCATCAGATGACACACCTAGGACATTATGTTATACAATACATGCATGTTTTGTTCAATCAAGTTCATATTTATATCAAAAACCAGCTTTTTTACATTAGCATGTGACGTTCAGAACTAGCATACCCCCCGCAAACCTCCGGTGAATTTACTAAATTACTCACGATAAACGTTCACAAAAAACATAATTATTTTAAGAATTATAGATACAGAACTCCTCTATGCACTCGATATGTCCGATTTTAAAATAGCTTTTCGGTGAAAGCACATTTTACAATATTCTCAGTAGATAGCCCGGCATCACAGGGCTAGCTATTTAGACACCCACCAAGTTTAGCACTCACCAAAATCAGATTTACTATTAGAAAAGTTTGATTACCTTTGATGTTCTTCGTCAGAATGCACTCCCAAGACTTCTACTTCAATAACAAATGTAGGTTTGGTCCAAAATAATCCATAGTTATGTTCCATCAGCGACGTTTTGTTCGTGTGTTCTAGACACTATGCCAATGGTAAATAAGGGTCGTGCGCATGGCGCACTTCGAAGCATGTCAACCGCTGTTTAAAATCAATTTTCATGCAATTTTTCTCGTAAAAAAGCGATAATATTCCGACCGGGAATCTGCAATTAGGTAAACAGCCGAAAGAAATTACATCACGGGGTCGACTCGGGCACGCGCCTAAGCCTTTTGTCTGCTGATAGACCACTTAGCAAAAGCGCTCGTGTGTTTCAGCCAGGGCTTTGAATTACGTCATTCAGCTTTTTCCCGGGCTCTGAGGGCCCATGGAAGCCGTAGGAAGTGTCACGTAACAGCAGAGATCCTTTGTAATGGATAGAGAGAATCAACAAGGGGACGAAATGGTCAGACAGGGTACTTCCTGAACAGAATCTTCTCATGTTTTGGCCTGCCAAATGAGTTCTGTTATACTCACAGACACCATTCAAACAGTTTTAGAAACTTTGGAGTGTTTTCTATCCAAAGCTAATAATTATATGCATATTCTAGTTTCTGGGCAGGAGTAATAATCAGATTAAATCGGGTACGTTTTTTATCCAGCCGTGAAAATACTGCCCCCTATCCATAACAGGTTAAATCGGGTACGTTTTTTATCCGGCTGTGAAAATACTGCCCCCTAGCCCAGACAGGTTATGCATTGACATGTGCCAAGAAGGTCCATTTTCATTGTTTCTCTATTGAGTAGGCTTGTCAAGATACCAACATTTTACAAATAAGATACCACGTACCATCGCGATACCACAGTGGGGGGGGAAAATGTGGCCTAGCATCCTGTTCGCCCCGTCCCCCAGATGCTTGTTCACATTTTTTAAATGTTCTACAAAAACCTGTCACTGAAATTCACCCTTCTACTCAATACAACACATTGAATTAAACTTCACACTTTTCAGTGTATAATAGAATACTGCGTAGAATGGCTGATTTGCTAATATTTGCTAAGTCCTACCTGTGATTTGGCTGGAGAAATGGGAGGAAGGAATATACATACACCAGCGGAGGCTGCTGAAGGGAGGACAGCTCATAATAATGGCTAGAGCCGTGCAAATGGATTGGCATCAAACGCATAGAAACCATGTTTGATACATTCCACTCCACCTAATGCGCTCCAGCCATTACCACTAGAGGTCGACCGATTAATCGGAATGGCCGATTAACTAGGGCCGATTTCAAGTTTTCATAACAATCGGTAATCGGTATTTTTGGCCACCGATTTGCCGAAAATGTTTTTTTGTATTATTTTAAAAATATTTTTTAACAATTTTGTTTATTTTACTTTTTAAAATTATTTTCCAAATTTTTCCCCCTTTTTTTAGGGACATTTTTTTTTTTTTTTTTTTTACACCTTTATTTAACTAGGCAAGTCAGATTAAGAACACATTCTTATTTTCAATGACGGCCTAGGAACGGAGGTTAACTGCCTTGTTCTGGGGTGATTCGTTTTTGCAACCTTTCGGTTACTAATCCAATCCAACGCACGAGGAGCCTGCATGGCAGGCTGACTACCTGTTACGCGAGGGCAGCAAGAAGCCAAGGTAAGTTGCTAGCAAGCATTAAACTTATCTTATTAAAAAAACTATCAATCTTAACCTCTCTGCGTAACAGCCACTTAAATCCAGTGGCGCGATTTTTGAAACGTTTTAAATACTATTACTTCAATTTCTCAAAAAAGACAAGACTCTCGTTAATCTAACCACACTGTCCGATTTCAAAAAGGCTTTACAACGAAAGCAAAACATTAGATTATGTCAGGAGAGTGCCCAGCCAGAAATAATCAGACACCCATTTTTCAAGCTAGCATATGATGTCACAAAAACCCAAATCACAGCTAAATGCAGCACTAACCTTTTATGATCTTCATCAGATGACACACCTAGGACATTATGTTATACAATACATGCATGTCTGTTCAATCAAGTTCATATTTATATCAAAAACCAGCTTTTTACATTAGCATGTGACGTTCAGAAAAAGTATACCCCCCGCAAACTTCCGGGGAATTTACTAACAGTTTGCTAAATTACTCACGATAAACGTTCACAAAAAGCATAACAATTATTTTAAGAATTATAGATACATTACTCCTCCATGCACTCGATATGTCCGATTTTAAAATGGCTTTTCGGATGAAGCACATTTTGCAATATTCTAAGTACATAGCCCAGCCATCACGGGCTAGCTATTTAGACACCCGGCAAGATTAGCCTTCACCAAAATCACATTTCCTATAAGAAAAATGTTATTACCTTTCCTGTTCTTTGTCAGAATGCACTCCCAGGTCTTCTACTTCAATAACAAATGTAGGTTTGGTCCCAAATAATCCATCGTTATGTTCCATCAGCGGCGTTTTGTTCATGCGTTCTAGACACTATCAGAATACTAAATCACGGTCACGAGCATGGCGCATGGCGTGACAAAAAATGTCTAAATACTCCATTACCGTACTTCGAAGCATGTCAACCGCTGTTTAAAATCAATTTTTATGCCATTTATCTCGTAGAAAAGCGATAATATTCCGACCGGGAATCTGCAATAAGCTAAACAGCCGAATGAAATTTCTCCACGGGGGCGAATCGCGCACGCGCCTCATTGCATTGTCACCTAATGGGACACTTGGAAAAGGCGATAATCTGTTTCAGCCTGAGGCCGCCTCGTCATCGTTCCTGTTTTTCCCGGGCTCTGAGAGCCTATTGGAGCCCTAGGAATTGTCACGTTACAGCTAAGATCCTTACTCTTCAATAAACAGAGGCAAGAAGAACGACTCCTTGTCAGACAGGCCACTTCCTGCATGAAACCTTCTCAGATTTTTGCCTGCCATAGGAGTTCTGTTATACTCACAGACACCATTCAAACAGTTTTAGAAACTTTAGGGTGTTTTCTATCCAAACCTGAACAATAATATGCATATTCTAGCTTCTGAGTTGGTGTAGGAGGCAGTTAAAAATGGGCACATATTTTTTCCAAAATTCTCAATACTGCCCCCTAGCCCAAACAGGTTAACATAATCACTAGTTAACTACACATGGTTGATGATATTACTAGTTTATCTAACGTGTCCAGCGTTGCATATAATCGATGCAGTGCCTGTTAATTTATCATTGAATCATAGCCTATTTCGCCAAACGGGTGTTGATTTAACAAGCGCATTTGCGAATAAAGCACTGTCGTTGCACCAATGTACCTAACCATAAACATCAATGCCTTTCTTTAAAATCAATAAACAAGTATAGGTTTTTAAACCTGCATATTTAGTTAATATTGCCTGCTAACATGAAATTGTCACATCTCTAGCGTCCATTGCATGCAGAGTCAGGGTATATGCAACAGTTTGGGCCGCCTGGCTCGTTGCGAACTAATTTGCCAGAATTTTACGTAATTATGACATAACATTGACATAACTCGTAAGCATTCATTCAGACAGCACTTTCGTGCATTTTGCCAGCAGCTCTTCGCTGTGTTAAAAGCTGTTTCAAACCGGGTGGGTATGATTTGTGGAACGTTCCAGCAGGAATCTATTCCAAAAACTTCGTAAATAACAAGGTTGCCAAAAAACAACGCATACAAAGTTGCATAGAGGCAGAATAAGATACCGGGTAGTGAGTGGTCTATTTCATTGCGTTTTTCACTCATCACGTTTATTCCGAAAAATGTCTGTCCTCACTCTGGTTGCCTATAGACAAACATTAAGAATAAGCTACGTGGTGAGTTGATGCCTATCTGGCAGCTAGTTAGCTAGGTTTGTATGCGTTGCTACTTTGTATGCGTTGTTGGTTGGCAACCTTTTACTTTACGTTTTTTGGAACAGATTCCTGTTGGAACGTTCCACAAATTATACCCACCCCTTCAAGCCTGTCAACTCCCAAGATTAGGCTGGTGTAACCGATGTGAAATGGCTAGCTAGTTAGCCGGGTGCGCGTGAATAGCGTTTCAAACGTCACTCGCTCTGAGACTTGGAGTAGTTGTTTCCCCTCCTCTGCATGGGTAACGCTGCTTCGAGGGTGGCTGTTGTCGATGTGTTCCTGGTTCAAGCCCAGGTAGGAGCGAGGAGAGGGACGGATGCTATACTGTTACACTGGCAATACTAATGTGCCTATAAGAACATCCAATAGTCAAAGGTATATGAAATACAAATTGTATAGAGAGAAATAGTCCTATAATAACTACAACCTAAAACTTCTTACCTGGGAATATTAATGTTAAAAGGAACCACCAGCTTTCATATGTTCCCATGTTCTGAACAAGGAACTTAAACGTTAGCTTTTTTACATGGCACATATTGCACTTTTACTTTCCTCTCCAACACTTTGTTTTTGCATTATTTAACCTCTCTGGGGTATGTGGGACGATTTCGTCCCACCTACGTAACAGCTACTGGAATTCCAGTGGCGCGATTTTTGAATCGTTAGAAATACTATAACTTCAATTTCTCAAACATATGACTATTTCACAGCTATTTAAAGACAAGAATCTCGTTAATCTAACCCCACTGTCCGATTTCAAAAAGGCTTTACAACGAAAGCAAAACATTAGATTATGTCAGCAGAGTGCCCAGCCAGAAAAAATCTGACACCCATTTTTCAAGCTAGCATATCATGTCACATAAACCCAAACCACAGCTAAATGCAGCACTAACCTTTGATGATCTTCATCAGATGACACACCTAGGACATTGTGTTATACAATACATGCATGTCTGTTCAATCAAGTTCATATTTATATCAAAAACCAGCTTTTTACATTAGCATGTGACGTTCAGAAAAAGCATAACCACCGCAAACTTCCGGGGAATTTACTAACAGTTTGCTAAATTACTCACGATAAACGTTCACAAAAAGCATAACAATTTTTTTAAGAATTATAGATACATTACCCCTCTATGCACTCGATATGTCCGATTTTAAAATAGCTTTTCGGATGAAGCACATTTTGCAATAATCTAAGTACATAGCCCGGCATTACAGGGCTAGCTATTTAGATACCCACCCAGGTCAGCCTCCACCAAAATCAAATTTCCTATAAGAAAAATGTTCTTACCTTGCTTGTTCTTCATCAGAATACACTGCCAGGACTTCTACTTCAATAACAAATGTTGGTTTGGTCCCAAATAATCCATCGTTATATCCAAACAGCGACGTTTTGTTCGTGAGTTCTAGAATGCTTTTTCACGGTCCTGCGCATGGCGCGTTGGCTTGTCAAAAATGTCTAAATATTCCATTACCGTACTTCGAAGCATGTCAACCGCTGTTTAAAACCAATTTTTATGCCATTTATGTCGTAGAGAAGTGATAATATTCCGACCGGGAGTATGCATTGAGCCTAAACAGCCGAATAAAATTTCTCCTCAGAAGCGACTCATGCACGCGCATCATTCAAAGGTCCTCTCAGCATCCACTTACAAAAGGCGATAATATGTTTCAGCCTGAGGCTCCCTCGTAAACCTTCAGGTATTTCCCGGGCTCTGAGAGCCTATCGGAGCCCTGGGAATTGTCACGTTACAGCTAAGATCCTTACTTTTCAATAAAAAGAGGTAAGACGCACGACTCCTTGTCAGACAGGGTACTTCCTGCTTGAAACCTTGTCAGGTTTTTGCCTGCCATAGGAGTTCTGTTATACTCACAGACACCATTCAAACAGTTTTAGAAAATTCAGAGTGTTTTCTATCCAAACCTGAACAATAATATGCATATTCTAGCTTCTGAGTTGGTGTAGGAGGCAGTTAAAAATGGGAACATATTTTTTCCAAAATTCTCAATACTGCCCCCTATACCAAACAGGTTAAACAAAATTGAACATGCTTCATTATTTATGAGGCTAAATTGATTTTATTGATGTATTATATTAAGTTAAAATACGTGTTCATTCAGTATTGTTGTAATTATCATTATTATAAATAAATAAATACAAAAATATATAAAATAATTGGCCGATTAATCGGCATCGGCGGTTTTGGTCCTCCAATAATCGGTATCGGCACTGAAAAATCATAATCGGTCGTCATCTAATTACCACGAGCCCGTCCTCCCCAGTTAAGGTGCCACCAACCTCATGTGATATACAGTACCAGTCAAAAGTTTGGACACACCTACTCATTCAAGGGTTTTTCTTTATTTTGACTATTTTCTACATTGTAAAATAATATTGAAGACATTAAAACTATGAAATGACACATGGAATCATGTAGTAACCAAAAAAAGATTAAACAAATCGATTTATTTTATATATGAGATTCTTCAATGTAACCACCCTTTTCCTTGAGTTTTTCACTCAATGAGTAGGTGTCGGAACTTTTTTTGTATTTTTAATGTATTATTTTACCTTCTTTTCTCCCCAATTTTGTGGTATCCAATTGGTAGTCTTGTCCCACGCTGGAACTCTCCTATGGACTCGAGGGGCGAAGGTCGAGAGCCGTGCGTCCTCTGAAACCCAGCCAAGCCGCACTGCTTCTTGACACACAGCCTGCTTAACCCGGAAGCCAGCCACACCAATGTGTCGGTGGAAACACTGTACATTTGGCGACTGTCAGCGTGCATTGCGCCCAGCCCACCATAGGAGTCGCTAGTGCCCGATGGGGCAAGAACATCCCTGCCGGCCAAACCCTCCCCTAACCATGACGATGCTGGGCCAATTGTGCGCAGCCTCATGGGTCTCCCGGTCGAACCAGGATCTCTAGTGGCACTGTGATGCAGTGCCTTAGACCACTGTGCCACTCGGGAGGCCCTATGTGTCCAGACTTTTGACTGGTACTGTACATGCATAAGGATCTGCATGTCGTGTCAAAGGGAAAACACTGCATGAAACCTTAATTACTCTTCAGTTAACACATATTCTCTCCCTCCCTTCACACACACTCCGTCTCCCTCACTCTCATCAACACGTGCACACACCTCTCTCTCTCTCTCCCACAAACACACACTGCTCCCAACTTTTAAAACGTTAGTCACCAAACATAATTTAAGGAGCACCAGAAATAGTGCTTTTTAAAAAAAAAATTGGCTTACATTAGGCCTATATGAATCCTACGGTATACCGTGCAACACTAATTGAGTAAAAAAAACAACTAAAACAGAACAGAATTCCAGAAAATACAAAAAAATATTTAGTTTATTTAACTAGGGATGCATTATCTGCCGATTCCGATATATCTTAGCTAAAAATGCCAACATCGGTATCGGCCGATGATAAAAACCGATGTCAAAGCTACTGTGCATATCTATATAATGTAGGTACATGACGTAATGACGCCATGTAAAATATTGCGCTACACGTGCAACACAGCATTCCTAACCTAGCTCACACAATGTCTGCTGTGTGGATCGAGCAGTCATTTGAAAGAGTAAGAATAGTTCAGCGAGAACTCAAAGACGAAATCCATTAACGCCAAGATATTGGAGTTCATTGCTCTTGACAATCAACCGTTCTCTGTAGTGGGTGATGTTGGCTTTTGCTGACTGGTCGAGCACTGGTACACTACCAAGTGCGCTATTTTTCAGATGTTGCACTAAGCAACACCTCCGCCACCCTGACCTTCAACACAGGGGCCCCTCAGGGGTGTTGAAGGTCATCGTGGTGGTGTTGTTACCTACCCTCACCACCTGGGGCCAGCCCGTCAGGAAGTCCAGGATCGTGTTCCAGAGGGAGTGGTTCAGTCCCAGGGTCCCTAGCTTGGTGATGAGCTTGGAGGGGACTATGGTTTTGAATGCTGAGCTGTAGTCTATGAACAGCATTCTCACGTAGTTAGTTATTTCTGCTCTTGTCCAGGTGGTAGAGGGCAGTGTGGAGTGCAATTGAAATTGCGGTATGTGAATTGGAGTGGGTCAGGGATGATGGTGTTGATGTGTGTCATGACCAGCGTTTCAAAGCACTTCATAATTACAAATGTGAGGACTACAGGGTGATAGTCATTTTGGCAGGGTATCTTGGAGATCTTGGGAACAGTGATAATGGTGGCCAGTTTGAAACATGTTGGGATTACAGACTGGGACAAGGAGAGATTGATAATATCCGTGTAGTCACTTACCAGCTGGTCTGTTCATGCTTTGAGAACGCACCCTGGTATTCCCGCTGGCACGGAGGCCTTGTGATTGTTAACCTGTTTAAATGTTTTGCTTACATTGGCCATGGAGAGTGAGATCACACAGTCATCCAGTCAAAAACAGGGTCTTTCACGCATGCCACAGTGTTATATTCCTCGACACAAGCATAAAAGGCTTTTAGCTCGTTTGGTAGTTCTGGCTGGCAGTTGAGATAGACCCTCTTACCCGGTCTCTGGATTCCTTGGAGGTACAAGTAAGGGTAATTGCCCATGAAGAACTCAAATGACCATTCTCTCACAAATCTGTAGGCACTTAACACATTTTTTCCCCCCAGCAGAGTACAATTGCCACAGTCACTTTGCTGCCTGCAGAATAGTCAGGGAAAATGCTAACCTTGACACAGGTTGCCATGGCTACTTTTCCAATTAATTCGTTTCCCCTTGTGAGGGATGCTATTTACTGATTGTGAAGTGAATGATATGCTGTGTTGCTGAGCTTCCTGACTATCCAGTGACATGGTCACCGGCCTTGGTGTTGTGAATGTCTAACCACCTCGCTCTCATTCCCCACGGCCACTGGATCTTAATGGCAGCAGACAAGCTGTTTAACTATTGGAGTATAATGCAGGAATAGGCCTACTGAGTGAAAACCACAAGTTTCCGCACTCTCTTCTCTCGGGCGGCAGTGTACCCCAGAGCTCGATCAATAGACACCGGTTCTCTTCATGATGACGTGTTGACATCATGTCATTGTAAAAAAATTCTACTCCATTGTTCCTCTTTTGGCATGTCCTGTGAAACAGCGGTGTTGATAAAATGGATCTTACATGAAGAATAAATGCAAAATGTTGACTTTTTTGTATTGAAGATGAAAACAAACAAACATTTAAGCTAAGTCTTCCGGAGGATGTAGTCCTAGATAACCTTGTTTTATAAATGTGCTATAACCAAAATCTTAATGGTTGTTGATGTCTTGCTGCTAGGCTGAGTGAGTTGAGCCACAGTCTTGCTCCCGGTCACTGCCTCAGAGTGGGCTCCGAAGGGCACAAGGCTCTGTTGTTGTCGAGCGCAGGCAGGAGTAGCAGAAGGGACGGAGAGCAGGGTGAGCACTGCTGTGATTTTAATGCACCCAAACAGCCCGATGTGGACTTTTTGTGCTACCACCCCCCCTTCTCCGCTCCGGCCGGAGCTAGTGATCAATTTCATTTATGACCTCTGGACTGATTCGAGCAAGAGTGAAAAATGTAGAGTTGAGGAGTCAGGGTTGTGTAATGGGTTTGACTGTTCCAGCCGTTCCTGGAATCTGGCCTTCATTAGGTAATGGTCCATGTATTAAACATGAACTTGATCCGGCAAAGCCATGGCTTTTGGAGGTAAAAGGGGTATACTGTTCCTACTACAGAGTCAAAACACCGAGCATTTTCTGGTTGGCTATGTCCTATGTGTGTCTCGGCCACATGAGCCATTCTGAAGATGATTGAAATGGTGGAGAGCTCAATGCTGTGCCTTGCAGTAGGTTGTGGACAGCTGAAGAGTATGGCAACATTCTCTGAAAATCAAACATTGTCATTTCATCATGGGACTGATCCAGGAAGGAAATATGAGGGAAGTATTAACAACCACATTGATGGATGAAGATGAATAACATATGTGTCATTGTCCAAGCTAGCCTAGATTGTGGGCAGTGACATTTTAAGATGTCTAATTTAACACATACCCAACAACAAATAAGGTATTTATAAAGTACCTGGAAATGTATCCATAGCATGAGGAGTATTTGCATTCATAAATAACAAAACATGCCTTGTAGTTTTGCATTTACTCAGAGCATTCCCATGAGTGCCTACAGAAATAGATGATTGCAAATTAGCTGCCATTTCTCATTCTCTCTCATCAATGATGTGTGTGTAAAAACTGCAGAGCGAATGGGCTGTTTTCATTAGTAGTTAATTTATGGAGAAAGATTAGTGTAGTACTGCTGGTGCAGAGGATTGTAATTATTGTGTGGATGGTTTATGTCAACTCGCTCAGATCTGTATATGTACTTTAGCATACTTGTCTGCGTGACGACAGACACTGGGGGAATTGTCTTAATCACATTCAGATCTGGGACCAGGCTAATGTAATGCTACTGTATGTGACATAAGCGCTCTCTTTTCTGACCCGGTGAAAAAGGAGCATAACTCTCTTACTCCTCTCCCTGGTGATGGATCCCTTGTGGCAGTGATGGAAAAAGTACTAAATTGTCATACTTGAGTAAAAGTAAAGATGCCTTAATAGAAAATGACTTAAGTAAAAGTCACCCAGTAAAATAATACTTCAGTAAAAGTATTTGGTTTAAATATACTTAAGTATCAAAAGTAAATGGAATTGCTAAAATGTACTTAAGTATCAAAAGTAAAAGTATAAATAATTTCAACTTCCTTATATTAAGCAAATCAGACGGCACACTCCAACACTCAGACATAATTTACAAACAAAGCATTTCTTTAGTATTTTGTCAAATATAAATATTAAAGTACCGATACCAAAACTACATAAGTAAAAATACTTTAACCTGTCTGGGCTAGGGGGCAGTATTTGCACGGCCGGATAAAAAATGTACCCGATTTAAACTGGTTACTACTCTTGCCCAGAAACGAGAATATGCATTAGTAGATTTGGATAGAAAACACTCTAAAGTTTCTAAAACTGTTTGAATGGTGTCTGTGAGTATAACAGAACTCATATGGCAGGCCAAAACCTGAGAAGATTCCATACAGGAAGTGCCCTGTCTGACAATTTGTTGTCCTTCTGTTGCATCTCTATCGAAAATACAGCATTTGTGCTGTAACGTGACATGTTCTAAGGCTTCCATTGGCTCTCTAAAGCCGCCAGAAAGTGGGATTGGGTGTCTGCTGTCTCTGGGCAAATAACAGCAGCTCTGTTTGTGAGTGGTCAGCCTGGGGACAGTGAGACTGAGATGTGCGTTCACGAGACTACTCCATTTTTTTCTTTCAGCTTTTGAATGAATACAACGTTGCCCGGTTGGAATATTATCGCTATTTTACAAGAAAAATCGCATATAAATTGATTTTAAACAGCGTTTGACATGCTTCTAAGTACGGTAATGGAATATTTTGAAATCTTTTGTCACGAAATGCGCTCGCACGTCACCCTTCGGATAGTGACCTGAATGCACGAACAAAACGGAGCTATTTGAATATAACTATGGATTATTTGGAACCAAAACAACATTTGTTGTTGAAGTAGAAGTCCTGGGAGTGCATTCTGACGAAGAACAGCAAAGGTAATCAAATTTTTCTAATAGTAATTCTGAGTTTAGGTTGTCCCAAACTTGGTGGGTGTCAAAATAGCTAGCCGCGATGGTCGAGCTATGTACTCAGAATATTGCAAAATGTGCTTTCGCCGAAAAGCTATTTTAAAATCTGACACCGCGATTGCATAAAGGAGTTATGTATCTATTATTCTTAAAATAATTATGTATTTTGTGAACGTTTATCATGAGTAATTTAGTAAATTCACCGGAAGTGTTCGGTGGGTAGGCTAGTTGTGAACATCACATGCTAATGTAAAAAGCTGTTTTTTGATAGAAATATGAACTTGATTGAACAAAACATGCATGTATTGTGTAACATAATGTCCTAGGAGTGTCATCTGATGAAGATCATCAAAGGTTAGTGCTGCATTTAGCTGTGGTTGTGGTTTTTGTGACATATATGCTTGATTTGAAAATGGCTGTGTGATTATTTTTGTCAGGGTACTTTCCTGACATAATCTAATGTTTTGCTTTCGCTGTAAAGCCTTTTTGAAATCGGACAATGTGGTTAGATTAACGAGATTCTTGTCTTTTAAAATGGTGTAAAATAGTCATATGTTTGAGAAATTGAAGTAATAGCATTTCTAAGGTATTTGAATATCGCGCCACGGGATTACACTGGCTGTTCACTAGGGTGGGACGCAAACGTCCCACCTAGCCCAGGGAGGTTAAAGTACTACTTAAGTACTTTACACCACTGCCTTGGGGCCATTTGGAATGAACATTCTCAGGAGATTATCTTGTTTGACTTGGGAAGATTATCTCCAACTCACTTTTAACCCCACCTTGGGTTGAGCTTACCTATGGAGGAGAAAATGTAATACACTACATGACCAAACGTATGTGGACACCTGCTCGTCGGACATCTCATTCCGAAATCATGGGCATTAATGTGGAGTTGGTCCCCCTTTGCTGCTATAACAGCATCCACTCTTCTGGGAGGCTTTCCATTAGTTGTTTGAACATTGCTGCAGGGACTTTCTTCCATTCAGTCACAACAACATTAGTGAGGTCAGGCCCTGATGTTGGCGGGTTAGGCCTGGCTCGCAGTCGGCGTTCCAATTAATCCCAAAGTTGTTCGATGGGGTTAAGGTCAGGGATTTGTGCAGGCCAGTCAAGTTTTTCCTCACAGATCTCGACAAACCATTTCTGTATGGACCTTACTTTGTGCTCGGGGGCATTGTCATGCTGAAATAGGAAAGGGCCTTCCCCAAACTGTTGCACAAAGTTGGAAGCACAGAATCGTCTAGAATATCATTGTATGCTGTAGAGTTAATTTTTCCCTTCACTAGAACTAAGGGGCTGAGCCCGAACCATGAAATACAGCCCCTAACAGCTGTTATTCCTCCACCAAACTTTACTGTTGCACTATGCATTTGGGCAGGTAGCGTTTACCGCCAAACCCACCGTCTGTCGGACTGCCAGATGGTGTGTTTTCAGAATCCTATGGCGTCGAGCTTTACACCACTTCACCCGATGCTTGGCATTGTGATCTTGTGTGTGGCTGCTCAGCCATGGAAACCCATTTCATGACGCTCCCGGCGAACAGTATTTGTGCTGACATTGCTTCCAGAGGCAGTTTGGATCTCGGTGAGTGTTGCAACCGAGGACAGACCATTTTTACGTGCTTCAGCACTCGGCGGTCCCGTTCTGTGAGCTTATGTGGCCTACCACTTAGCTGCTGAGCCGTTGTTGCTCTTCGGTGTCTCCACTAAACAATAACAGCACTTACAGTGGGCTGGGGCAGCTCTAACAGGGCAGAAATTTGAGTAACTAACTTGTTGGAAAGGTGGTATTCTACTGCCAAAGTTTGTCAATGGAGATTGCATGGCTGTTTGTTCGATTTTATACACCTGTCAGCAACGTGTGTGGCTGAAATAGCCAAATCCACTAATTTGAAGGGGTGTCCACATTCTTTTGTGTAGTGTATTTAGTCTTGTGGTGACAGCTTCAACAATCCCTTTTAAGAGGAAGAATTACATTCGCAGAGGACAACATTTTAGAGTGGAAGTCTTAGAAGATAATACACCAAGAAATCTTGAAATGCTGTCATGTCTGTAGATTATTTTCTGTGTGTGTTCTGAGAAGGGAAGGGATCACTCTGTGCAATGTTGTCACAGATCTGGCTGAGGCTCCAAAGGGAGCGGAACAGAAACCAGATGAGTCCCCTTAACACCTGTCCACTGTAGGAAGCAGCTATCTTGAAAGCAAAAATACCCAGTCAGACTGGCACCGGACGTGCTGAGCTTAACATTGTGATAGTTGTGTGTTTGGAATTGGGTGGAGGATGTGAGAGAGAGAGAGACTTGTAGGTGTTGCTGCTTGCAAAATCCACACATGCTAGCTAGTCTAAACCAAACAAAATAATTTACAATGGAGTACAGATACAGGGAGTGGTCTGGGGGCTTGAAGATTGGCCTTGCAGCCAAGATGAATAACATATTGTGTAGCTTTTAGTCCACCCCCAGCTTTCCCATCTCTTTCAGTAGTTTGTCGTTCCAGCCACTCTTCCTCAGCCTCTGTCTACAGCCAAGCCATGTCCCCAGAGCACTCCAAATGTCATAGGTGGTGACCAATTCCTCTAAACTCTTGCCTTGCCCTGTCAAGCTTCAATACAAAGCAGTAGCTTTATTAGATATTAGCCTTGAACAGAAATATTTGTATCGGCCTTTATTCCACAGATAAGGCGCCAATATTAGAATGAACAGATGCGTCATTTGCAGTCCATTTTATTTATATTTTTCAATGGTTGCCTGAAGAGGGCGGTCTACGAGCTGCTCATCATTGTCTTAAGACTTGAGAGAGAGTAGGCATCATGGCCTAAAATTAACACCCGCCAAATGCGGCCTTATCCTAAAATGGATTAAGTAACCCCAAAAAATCATCTGCAATCTACACACAATAGCCCATAATGACAAAGCGGCCAGCTCTAGGAAGAGTCTTGGTGGTTCTAAACTTCTTCCTTTTAAGAAAGATGGATGCTACTGTGTTCTTGGGAACCTTCAATGCTGCAGAAATGTTTTGGTACCCTTCCCCAGATCTGTACCTTGACACAATCCTGTCTCAGAGCTCCACGGACAATTCCTTCAACCTCATGGCTTGGTTTTTGCTCTGACATGCACTGTCAACTGTGGGACGTTATATACAGTTGAAGTCGGAAGTTTACATACACCTTAGCCATATACATTTAAACTCAGTTTTTCACAATTCCTGACATTTAATCCTAGTAAAAATTCCCTGTCTTAGGTCAGTTAGGATCACTACTTTATTTTAAGAATGTGAAATGTCAGAATAATAGTGAAGTGATTTATTTCAGCATTTATTTCTTTCATCACATTCCCAGTGGGTCAGAAGTTTACATACTCAATTAGTATTTGGTAGCATTGCCTTTAAATTGTTTAACTTGGGTAAAACATTTCGTGTAGCCTTTCACAGGCTTTCCACAATAAGTTGGGTGAATTTTGGCCCATTCCTCCTGACAGAGCTGGTGTAATTGAGTCAGGTTTGAAGGCCTCCTTGCTCACACACACTTTCTCAGATCTGCTCACACATTTTCTATAGGATTGAGGTAAGGGCTTTGGGATGGCCACGCCAATACCTTGACTTTGTTGTCCTTAAGCCATTTTGCCACAACTTTGGAAGTATGCTTGGGGTCAATGTCAATTTGGAAGACCCATTTCCTACCAAGCTTTAACTTGAGATGTTGCTTCAATATATCCACATAATTGTTCTTCCTCATGATGCCATCTATTTTGCTGAAGTGCACCAGTCCCTCCTGCAGCAAAGCACCCCCACAACATGATGCTGCCACCCCCGTGCTTCACGGTTGGGATGGTGTTCTTCGGCTTTTCTTCCAAACATAACGATGGTCGTTATGGCCTAACAATTCTATTTTTGTTTCATCAGACCAGAGGACATTTCTTCAAAAAGTACGATCTATGTCCCCATGTGCAGTTGCAAACCGTAGTCTAGTTTTTTATGCCGATTTTGGAGCAGTGGCTTCTTCCTTGCCAAGCGGCCTTTCCAGGTTATGTCGATATAGGACTCGTTTTACTGTGAATATAGATAATTTTGTACCTGTTTCCTCCAGCATCTTCACAAGGTCCTTTGCTGTTGTTCTGGGATTTATTTGCACTTTTCGCACCAAAGTACGTTCATCTCTAGGAGACAGAATGCGTCTCCTTCCTGAGCGGTATGACGGCTGTGTGGTCGAATGGTGTTCATACTTGCGTACTATTGTTTGTACAGATGAACGTGGTATCTTCAGACATTTGGAAATTGCTCCCAAGGATGAACCATACTTGTGGAGGTCTACAATTTTTTTTCTGAGGTCTTGGCTGATTTATTTTGATTTTCCCATGATGTTAAGCAAAGAGGCACTGAGTTTGAAGATAGGCCTTGAAATACATCCACAGGTACACCTCCAATTGACTCAAATGATGTCAATTAGCCTATCAGAAGCTTGAAAAGCCATGACATTTTCTGGCATTTTCCAATCTGTTTAAAGGCACAGTCAACTTAGTGTATGTGAACTTCTGACCCACTGGAATTATGATACAGTGAATTATAAGTGAAATAATCCGTTTGTTAAGAATTGTTGGAAAAATGACTTGTGTCATGCACAAAGTAGATGTCCTAACTGACTTCACAAAACTATAGTTTGTTAACAAGAATTTTGTGGAGTTGTTGAAAAACGAGTTATGACTCCAACCTTAGTGTATGTAAACTTCTGACTTCAACTGTAGAAAGGTGTGCCTTTTCAAATCATGTCCAATCAATTGAATTTACCACAGGTGGACTCCAAGTTGTAGAAACATATTAACTTGTTATGGATAGGGGGCAGTATTTTCACGGCTGGATAAAAAACGTACCCGATTTAATCTGATTATTACTCCTGCCCAGAAACTAGAATATGCATATAATTATTAGCTTTGGATAGAAAACACCCTAAAGTTTCTAAAACTGTTTGAATTGTGTCTGTGAGTATAACAGAACTCATTTGGCAGGCCAAAACCTGAGAAGATTCCAAACAGGAAGCGCCCTCTCTGACCATATCTTGGCCTTCTTGATCATCTCTATCCAAAACAGGGGATCTCTGCTGTAACGTCACATTTTCTAACGCTCCCATAGGCTCTCCGAAGGCGCCAGAACGTTGAATGATGACTTTGCAGGCCATGGCTGAAAAACAGTAAACGAAAACAACGACTCCCGGTGGGAATATTATCGCTTTTTTTACGAGAAAAATAGCATAAAAATTGATTTCAAACAGCGTTTGACATGCTTCGAAGTACGGTAATGGAATATTTTGAAATTATTTGTCACGAAACACGTCGGGCGCATCACCCTTCTTTACCCTTCGGATAGTGTCTTGAACGCACAACAAAACGCCGCTATTTGGATATAACTATGGATTATTTGGAACCAAACCAACATTTGTTATTGAAGTAGAAGTCCTGGGAGTGCATTCTGACGAAGAACAGCAAAGGTAATCCAATTTTTCTTATAGTAAATCTGAGTTTGGTGAGTACCAAACTTGGCGGGTGTCAAAATAGCTAGCCGTGATGGCGAGCTATCTACTCAGAATATTGCAAAATGTGCTTTCACCGAAAAGCTATTTTAAAATCGGACACCGCGATTGCATAAAGGAGTTCTGTATCTATAATTCTGAAAATAATTTGTTTTTTGTGAACGTTTATCGTGAGTAATTTAGTAAATTCACCGGAAGTGTTCGGTGGGAATGCTAGTTCTGAACGTCACATGCTAATGTAAAAAAGCTGGTTTTTGATATAAATATGAACTTGATTGAACAAAACATGCATGTATTGTATAACATAATGTCCTAGGAGTGTCATCTGATGAAGATCATCAAAGGTTAGTGCTGCAATTAGCTGTGGTTGTGTTTTTTTGTGACATTATATGCTAGCTTGAAAAATGGGTGTCTGATTATTTCTGGCTGGGTACTCTGCTGACATAATCTAATGTTTTGCTTTCGCTCTAAAGCCTTTTTGAAATCGGACAGTGTGGTTAGATAAAGGAGAGTCTTGTCTTTAAAATGGTGTAAAATAGTCATATATTTGAAAAATTGAAGTTTTCGGATTTTCGAGGAGTTTGAATTTCGCGCCACGCCCATCATTGGATATTGGAGCAGGTGTTCCGCTAGCGGAAGGTCTAGATGTAAGAGGTTTTAAGGAGGGTCAGTGGATATATATTTTTTGGTAATAATGACAATTACAACAATTCTGAATGAACACTTATTTTAAGTTAATATAATACATCAATTTAGTCTCAAATAAATAATGAAACATGTTCAATTTGATTTAAATAATGAATAAAAACACTGTTGGAGAAGAAAGTGAAATATGTGCCATGAAAAAAGCTAACGTTTAAGTTCCTTGCTGAGAACATATGAAAGCTGGTGGTTCCTTTTAACGAGTCTTCAATATTCCCAGTTAACCTCTCTTGGCCAGGTGGGACGCTACCGTCCTACCCACGGTTCACACTATTCAACAGCCGGTGAAAAATCAGAGCGCCAAATTCAAAACAACAAAATGTCATAATTCAAACATACGACTATTTTACACCATTTTAAAGGTACACTTCTTAATGTAACCACATTGTCCGATTTCAAAAAGGCTTTACGGCGAAAGCATAAAGTTAGATTATGTTAGGACAGGTACAACACAAGAAAAACCACACAGCCATTTTCCAAGCAGGAGAGGGGTCACAAATACCAGAAATTCAGCTAAAATTAAGCACTAACCTTTGACGATCTTCATCGGATGACACTCCTAGGACTCAATGTTAGACAATGCATGTATGTTTTGTTCGATAAAGTTCATATTTATATCCAAAAACAGCATTTTACATTGGCACGTGATGTTCCGAAAATATTTTGCCTCTAATACTGCCGGTGAATCAGCACTACAATTTACAAAAATACTCATCATAAACGTTGATAAAATATTAAACTGTTATTCAAAGAATTATAGATGAACATCTCCTTTATGCAAACGCTGTGATAGATTTCAAAAAAGCTCCACGGGGAAAGCACACTTTGCAGTAATCTGAGTACGCGCTCAGAATAATACACCAGGCAATACAGATACCCGCCATTTTGGAGTCATCTAAAATCATAAATAGCATTAGAAATGTTCACTTACCTTTGATCTTCATCAGAAGGCACTTCCAGGAATCCCAGGTCCACAAATGTTGTTTTGTTCGATAAAGTCCATAATTTATGTCCAAATACTTCCTTGTTGTTTGCGCGTTCAGTAAGCTACTCCAAGTGTAGAAAGCGCGCCCAAAATTTCACGACGTTCGTTGAAACATGTCAACCGTTGTATAGCATCAATCTTTAGGGCCTTTTTAACATAAAACTTAAATAATATTCCAACAGGACGATTCCAATGTCTTGAAAAATGTTTTGGAACACAGCTACCTCATCATGTGAACGTGCGCCACAACTCACGTAATTTTCTGAGTCACCAACTTCCCGGCCTTCTTGTTTGCTCTCTGTTCACTGCAAAAGCCGGAAACAAGGTTCTAAAGACTGTTGACATCTAGTGGAAGCCTTAGGAAGTGCAAAATGAACCCTAAGACACTGTGTTAGATAGGCAATGACTTGAAAAGATCAGATTTCCCACTTCCTTGTTGGATTTTTCGCAGATTTTTGCCTGCCATATGAGTTATGTTATACTTACAGGAATCATTCAAACAGTTTTAGAAACTTCAGTGTTTTCTATCCAAATCTACTAATAATATGCATGTTCTAGTTCCTGGGCCCGAGTAGTAGGCCATTTTAATTTGGGTACATTTTTCATCCGGATGTGAAATACTGCCCCCTACCCAAGAGAGGTTAAGAAGTTTTAGGTTGTAGTTATTATAGGAATTATATGACTATTTCTCTCTATACCATTTGTATTTCATATACCTTTTGACTATTGGTTGTTCTTATAGGCACTATAGTGTTTCCAGCCTCATCTCGGGAGTTGATAGGCTTGAAGTCATAAACGGCACAATGCTTGAAGCACAACGAAGAGCTGCTGGCAAACGCAGGAAAGTGCTGTTTGAATTAATGCTTATGAGCCTGCTGCTGCCTTCCACCGTTCAGCCTGCTCTATCAAATCATAGACTTAATAATATAATGAACACACAGAAATACGAGCCTTTGTTTCCGGATTTGACCATATTAATGACCTATCATTTAGAAAACAAAACGTTTATTCTTTCAGTAAAATACGGAACTGTTCCGGGTGGCATCTCTAAGTTTCTAAGTTTTGCTGTTACATTACACAACCTTCAATGTAATGTCAGAAATATGTACAATTCTTGCAAATTAATTACTGTCTTTGTTAGGAAAAAAGTCTTCACACAGTTCGCAACGAGCCAGGCGGCCCAAACTGCTGCATATACCCTGACTCTGCTTGCACAGAACGAGAAGAGACGTGACACAATTTCTATAGTTAAAAGAAATTCATGTTAGCAGGCAATATTAACTAAATATGCAGGTTTGAAAAAATATACTTGTGTATTGATTTTAAGAAAGGCATTGATGTTTATGGTTAAGTACACATTGTTGCAAGGACAGTGCTTTTTTTGCGAATGCGCTTGTCAATCACCTGTTTGGCGAAGTAGGGTGTGATTGATAAATTATAAATTAACAGGCACCGCATTGATTATCTAGCTTGTCTTGCATTGCATATAAACTAGTTATATCATCAACCATGTGTAGTTAACTGTGATTATGTTAAGATTGATTTTTATAAGAAGTTTAATGCTAGCTAGCAACTTACCTTGGCTCCTTGCTTCACTCGCGTAACAGGTGGTCAGCCTGCCACGCAGTCTCCTCGTGGAGTGCAATGTAATCGGCCACAATCGGCATCCAAAAATGCAGATTCACGATTGTTATGAGAACTTGAAAAATCGGCCCTAATTAATCGGCCATGCCGATTAATCGGCCGACCTCTAGTTGTAATGCACTGTAGTGAATCTTCTCAATACAATTGCTGACATTGACACCTAGTGGTGACATTACGAACAGCATGTTACTGCATTTCACTGCTGTTGTGAACAGTGCCGTTTCAGATTTATTCATTCAGCCCTTGTTTATTAGTGTGCTTGTGGTGCTTCAGCACAAACACTTCAGCATTTATATCCACTGCCATAGATAGGTACAACTTAAAGATTTGTCTAAGGTAAACGGAACAAGTGTTTTGATGTACTTTCAAAGTTATAGAGGATTTAGTTGCTTTTTGGTGGTTATCATGTGAACCACAAATGTTCTTAAATAATGTTAATTTTAATATTTACTTAAATCATCAATTAGTGTATTTGTTAAATTGTGCTCCAAAGGATTATGTAAAAAAAAAAAAAATTAATTCCACCTCGACATTTTTTTAAATCCCATATTGGTCGGGCTCGACTTTATTGCTGCTAATTTCTTTGTTGAATGTTTTATTAAGTTCAGGTTCAATTGATTTGGAGTAATTTTCAAGTCAAATAAAACTAGTATTGCTTTCTTGTCATTGAGGCCTGTTTCACTTGAAGCTGAGCTTGTTGAAGGGAAAGGATACCTAATGCACACACTGTTTTAAAAGCTTGCAACAGCTGTTCTAATATAGGCTAATCTAATCTCTCCTTTCCCCTTGCTGTTGGTTTGACAGTGAATGCTATTCTGCCATCCTGCTAGTGTGACCAAACAGTAGGCTACACTATTCTGCCCTGACCAATATTCCAGTGCCCTATGGCCTAGTTCAGAATCACCCTCTCCCTGTTAAAATCTAAGTTTATTGGTCGCGCATACAGATTTGCAGAAGTTATTGCAGGTACAGCAAAAGGCTTCTGTTTCTAGCTTCAACAGTGTAGCAATAAAATTAAAATAAACTTTTTATATGGGATGAGCCATGACTAAAATACAGTATATACACACATAGTGGGTGAAACAGTATTTAAACATTAAAGCGACTAGTGTTCAATGACTCTGTACATAAGGCAGCAGTCTCAAAGGTGCAAGGTAGAGTACCGGGTGGCAGCCAACTAGAACAGTAAGGTTCAGGGCAGGGTACTGGGCGGAGGCCGGTTATTGATGACTTTCACAGTCTGATGGCCTGGAGATGTTTCTCAGTCTCTCCGTCCAAGCTTTGATGCACCTGTACTGGTTGTGGCTCGGTTGGCTGAGGTCCTTGATGATCTTCTTGGCCTTCCTGTGACACTGGGTGCTGTAAATGTCCTGGACGCTCACGAGGACTGTGTGCTCTTGTTCTGCGTGGGCGACGTGAGTAAGTCATTTAAGCGTGTTATTAACCATCGCAAAACTGCCGGCCCAGACAGCATCCCAAGCCATGTCTGATGAACCCAGTCACTGAATCTGTGTATACGCCAATACTATTCTCAGAGGCGACTAATGTCGAACAGTCCTTACCAATGGCGCTTCCTGTTTAAGTTTCTGCCTATAGGTGGGAAGGAGCAGAATGGAGGTGTAATCTGATTTTGCAGAAGGGAGGTCGGGGGTGGGCCTTATTGCCTTCCCGGAAGGGAGAGTAACAATGAGTAGCTATGTTTTAACACCACCCTATTCAGAGCACACGGTCTCCTAAAGTGATTGTGAGAGAACTGTTATATGATGATCATTAAAGAAAAACACCAGTTATAATCCGAGGTAGGTGGTGGGGGTGTGGAGGGAGGAGTTGTAGCCTGGAAGGAGGCTGTGTTCTCTGGGTTAGCTGAGAAACATAATGCTTTCCTTTCCTAATGAGGTGGTGTTCCAGCCCTGGGAGATAGGCTCTGTAGGAGTCCACAAGCCTGTTCCCTGGTTACCCAGACATTACACACACTCCCTCTCCAGTCTTAACGAGGGCTGTTAAGGGGACTGTATTACCACCACATGGGCAGTCAAGAGTCATGACCACAGTCAAATTCCGTGTGCGTGCTGAGTCACGGAAACTAGACTTCTCCTAAACTGTGCTCTGATGCCGCTGGTGATCATAAGTAGCCTACCAAACGTTTTAACGGCTAGACGCTAATGGCCTGGTACTCAGCACTCGATTGTCCCTCTAATCCAAGGCTGTCCAACCCTGTTCCTGAAGAGCTACCGTCCTTCAGGTTTTCACTCCAACCATAATCCAGTGCACCTGACTCTAATAATTAGTTGGTTGATAAGTTGAATCAGGTTAGTTACAACTGGGGTTGGAGCGAAAACCTACAAGAGGGTAGCTCTCCAGGAACAGGGTTGGAGAGCCCTGCTCTAATCACTCTGACATCAATGCAAATGCAACTTTAAAAAAAACTAAGCATAGCCCAGGACCCCTGGAACAGGGTTGGAGAGCCCATAGCTTACAGTTCTTAAAGCTCAGACACACCGGTAGGATTTTCAAAGTTTGCCTGCCGACAGTACTTTGAATGCTGACACTCTGTTCAGAGGTGCTATCTCGTTTGTTTTCAAAACGCAAGAAGCTTGGAAGTCGTCAGCCACCCAATACTCCAAACCAGAAGGTGGCAGTAGTGTTTGGCAATGCATAGCTGTGAGTGTTGCTTATGATCTGGATTTATATCTGCGCTAATATTGCTTTTTTTCTAGAAAGCCCTTGTTGATAGTAGCAAGATGGCCACAGCTAGATGACTACCTAGCAAGATGACGAAAAACAATTTAATTCACTCTCCATAGTTCTGTATTGCCATCCCATTGCCCAATATTTAGCTAGCTAACGTTAGCACATAGTGCCGTGTCCTTAGCTAGCTAACACAGGCAGCTGTTTCATGGAAACTAGCTAATACATGGTTAATGTCAAGAGTAGCTACAGTGGTTAGCTAGCTTGGAGGAAGTATTTAGTGTTCTGTGCGCATTGTCTGTGGACTTAGCTAGCTACCATCCCAAAGCCTACATTGCATATAAAGTGTGACTGGTTCCCTGCTTAAAATCTTTTATAAAAATGTGGCTCTGATAGGCTCAAAGTCTAGCTGTTGGCCACTGAAGAGCTCAAATTCTCTGGCACTGATGTCACTTGAATGTAAATTAGTTAACCTCGAGTCAATTTCCACCCCCAAGGCTTAGACTCTAGATGGTTAAAAAATTATGTACACATCCTATCTTGAGTCAGGCTAATTCTAATGGTGTTTCTAATAATGTTAAATTCAGCAGGAATGATGGAACATCTGACTGTGTAGCATGATTAATATTTGAATGGCTGCAGAAACTCTAACAATACAGGCTCATAAAACACCATTTGTTTCTATATCCCTCCGCTTTGATAGCACTGCAGATTTGGTTACTCAGTCAGTTGATTAATTTTTCTTTGTCGTTCTCTCCGTACCGAGCCACCCACAGATCCTCTCTGTGCGTCTGTGCCGCTCCATGGAAATGGCGTGAGTTGAAAAGGGCCTGATAAATAATTCACACTGTTTTGAATGACTGCTGAGTTTCCCAGGGAAGTAACTTGTTCCTTTTATGAATTTTTCATCACTTGGATAATTAATCCAGCATAGCAAGCCAAGCCATCATAACCACCAACATACTGGTTTAATATAATGTAGCATTGCTTTGTAATTAGATTAAAATCGGAGGACATTTAATGGCCAGAAATTTGCAGTGAGTGACTTTGTTGTAGGTTGGAAGAAGTTTCATCAATGGTGAGGTCTGAGATGGTAACTCGGCGCAACAGGAACTGATGTAAAAGGTTTGGTCTGTTCAGTCTTGCGTGTGTGTGTGTGTCACCCTGTCTGTCATGATGCCCTGATCTTGAGAGCGTTGTTAATGAAGATGAAGCGGGCCGTTCATTAAAGGATTTACTCGGTGTGCCTTAAGCAGGATTAATGCCAGGCCTGTGGAACGAGGGAAGAAGAAACAAGTGTTTTTAAAGATTGAGGGATCACATGTGAGGGGTGGAGGCCTGTCAACAGGCTGGTAGAGATGACAGGCCTATATTGAGGCATGTTCACATGTTTAGCTTCTATCTGGGATCCTTGGGATGTCCCTCCCCTAAACCCTAACCTTAATCCTTAACCATTATCTAACCGTTTTAAATTTAAATGTTAATAGGGTGATGTCAGAGTTGGGACATCCCAAGGATCCCGCTTTTTCCATTTTCCCCTTACCCATACCACAGATGGAACAGGGAGCCAAGCGCTAAAATGGCGCCGGAAGAAATGGCAGCAGTTTTACAGACGCCTAACCAATTGTGCTATTAGGTGAGGTTTTTCACGTTATTTGTAACTTCTATTGTACATAGTGGTAAAAACATTATCTTAAGGCAAAAAAATTGCTTCTGGATATCAGGACAGCGATCACTCACCTCAGATTTGACAAAGATTTTTTTCTTCAACAAGCAGGAAGCACAGGACATAGTGCGAACACCCGATGAGGCCGACATCCCCGTTTATTAGCAAGAGAAAGAGACTCAGGTAAAGAGGACACGGAGCGGGGTGCCTCGTAAGAATCCGGAGAAGGCGAGTGGGAAAGCTGCCGTTACGTCAATATTACTCGCCAACGTACAATCATTGGACAATAAATTCGATGAGGTACGACCAAGAATATCCTACCAACGGGACCAAAAACCGTAACATCTTATGTTTCACGGAATCGTGGCTGAATGATGACATGGATATTCAGTTAACAGGATATACGCTGCACCGGCTAGATAGAACACACTCCGCTAAGATTGGGCGGGGGGGGGTCTGTGCATGTTTGTAAACAACAGCTGGTGCACGAAATCTAAAGAAGTCTCTAGATTTAGCTTTTGCTCTCCTGAAGTAGAGTATCTTATGATAAATTGCAGACCACACTATTTGCCAAGAGTTTATCTATACTTTTTGTGGCTGTTTATTTACCACCACAGACGGACGCTGGCACTAAGACTGCGCTCAGTCAGTTGTATAAGGAAATAAGCAAACAGGAAACTGCTCACCCAGAGGTGGTGCTCCTAGTGGCCGGAGACTTTAATGCAGGGCAACTTAAATCAGTTTTACCTAATTTCTATCAACATGTTAAATGCGCAGCCAGAGGGGGAAAAAAACATCTTGATCACCTGTACTCCACACACAGAGACGCATACAAAGCTCTCCCTCAGCCTCCATTTGGTAAATCTGACCACAATTCTATTCTCCTGATTCCTGCTTACAAGCAAAAATTAAAGCAGGAAGCACCAGTGACTCGGTCAATAAAAACGTGGTCAGATGAAGCAGATGCTAAACTACAGGACTGTTTTGCTATCACTGACTGGAACATGTTCCGGGATTCTTCCGATTGCATTGAGGAGTACGCCACATCAGTCACTGGCTTTATCAATAAGTGCATTGAGGACGTCTTCCCCACAGTGACTGTACGTACATAACCCAACCAGAAGCCATGGATTACAGGCAACATTCGCACTGAGCTAAAGGATAGAGCTGCTGCTTTCAAGGAGCGGTACTCCTTGTAAAAAATCAAAGGCAAAGCGTCAATACAGGGCTAAGATTGAATCATACTACACCGGCTCCGACGCTCGTCTTATGTGGCAGGGCTTGCAAACTATTACAGACAACAAAGGGAAGCACAGCCACGAGCTGCCCAGTGACACTAGCCTACCAGATGAGCTAAATCACTTCTGTGCTCGCTTCGAGGCAAGGAACACTGAGGCATGCATGAAAGCTGTTCCGGATGTCTGTGTGATCACGCTCTTTGTAGCCGACGTGAGGAAGACCTTTTTAAACAAGTCAATGTTCATAAGGCCTCGGGGCCAGACGGATTACCAGGATGTATGCTCCGGGCATGTGCTGGCCAACTGGTAAGTGTCTTCTCTGACATTTTCAACATGTCCCTTACTGAGTCTGCTTGAAACATGTTGGTATTACAGATCACCATAGTCCCTGTACCCAAGAACACTAAGGCAACGTGCCTAAATGACTACAGACCCGTAGTACTCACGTCCGTAGCCATGAAGTGCTTTGAAAGGTTGGTCATGGCTCACAACAACACAATTGTCCTAGAAACCCTAGACCCACTCCAATTTGCATACCGCCCTAACAGATCCACAGATAATGCAATCTCTATTGCACTCCACACAGCCCTTTCCCACCTGGACAAAAGGAACACCACTCTTTCTATTCTGGTTAGAGACAGTTTGCGCTGTTCTGTGACGGGAGTAGTACACAGCGTTGTACGAGATCTTCAGTTTCTTGGCAATTTCTCACATGGAATAGCCTTAATTTCTCAGAACAAGAAAGACTGACGAGTTTTTGGCCATTTTGAGCCTGTAATCGAACCCACAAATGCTGATGCTCCAGATACTCAACTAGTGTAAAGAAAGCCAGTTTTATTGCTTCTTTAATTAGTACAACAGTTTTCAGCTGTGATAACATAATTGCAAAAGGGTTCTCTAATGATCAACTAGCCTTTTTAAAATGATACATTTGAATTAGCTAACACAGCGTGCCATTGGAGCACAGGAGTGATGGTTACTGATAATGGGCCTCTGTACGCCTATGCAGATTATGCTTTTTTTCTACGCCGATACCGATTTATTGGAGGACCAAAAAAAGCAGATTCCGATTAATCAGCCGATTTTTTTTTTTTTTAATTTTTTTTTTTTTTTTTTAATTTTTAAATGTATTTATTTATTTTTAACATTTTTTTTATTTTTTTATTTTTTTATTATACTTTTTTTTGTTTTTGTAATAATGACAATTACAACAATACTGAATGAACACTTATTTTAACTTATAATATAAAATGATACATCAATAAAATCAATTTAGCCTCAAATAAATAATGAAACATGTTCAATTTGGTTTAAATAATACAAAAACAAAGTGTTGGAGAGAAAAGTAAAAGTGCATTATGTGCCATGTAAGAAAGCTAACGTTTAAGTTCCTTGCTCAGAACATGAGAACATATGAAAGCTGGTGGTTCCTTTTAACATGAGTCTTAAATATTCCCAAATAAGAAGTTTTAGGTTGTAGTTAGTTATTATAGGAATTAATTATAGGACTATTTCTCTCTATACGATTTGTATTTCATATACCTTTGACTATTGGATGTTCTTATAGGCACTTTAGTATTGCCAGTGTAACAGTATAGCTTCCGTCCCTCTCCTCGCTCCTACCTGGGCTTGAACCAGGAACACATCAACAACAGCCACCCTCAAAGCAACGTTACCCATGCAGAGCAAGGGGAAAAACTACTCAAAGTCTCAGAGCTAGTGACATTTGAAACGCTATTAGCGCGCACCCGGCTAACTAGCTAGCCATTTCACATCGGTTACACCAGCCTAATCTTGGGAGTTGATAGGCTTGAAGTCATAAACAGCGCAAAGCTTGAAGCACAGCGAAGAGCTGCTGGCAAAACGCACGGAAGTGCTGTTTTGAATGAATGCTTACGAGCCTGCTGGTGCCTACCATCGCTCAGTCAGACTGCTCTATCAAATCATAGACTTAATTATAACATAATAACACACAGAAATACGAGCCTTAGGTCATTAATATGGTCGAATCCGGAAACGATCACATTTATTCTTTCAGTGAAATACGGAACCGTTCCGTATTTTATCTAACGGGTGGCATCCATAAGTCTAAATATTCCTCTTACATTGCACAACCTTCAACGTTATGTCATAATTACGTAAAATTCTGGCAAATTAGTTTGCAACGAGCCAGGCAGCCCAAACTGCTGCATATACCCTGACTCTGCGTGCAATGAATGGAAGAGAAGTGACATAATTTTACCTGGTTAATATTGCCTGCTAACCTGGATTTCTTTTAGCTAAATATGCAGGTTTAAAAATATATACTTCTGTGTTTTGACTTTAAGAAAGGCATTGATGTTTATGGTTAGGTACAGTCGTGCAACGATTGTGCTTTTTTCGCAAATGCGCTTTTGTTAACCTCTCTTGGGTAGGGGGCAGTATTTTCACGGCCGGACGAAAAACGTACCCAAATTAAACGGCCTACTACTCGGGCCCAGGAACTAGAACATGCATATTAGTAGATTTGGGTAGAAAACACTCTGAAGTTTCTAAAACTGTTTGAATGATGTCTGTGAGTGTAACAGAACTCATATGGCAAGCAAAAACCTGAGGAAAAAAATCCAACCAGGATGGGGGAGGATCTGAGGCTGTAGTTTTTTCAAGTGATTGCCTATCTAACACACAGTGACTTAGGGTTCATTTTGCACTTCCTAAGGCTTCCACTAGATGTCAACAGTCTTTAGAAAGTTGTTTGAGGCATCTATGGTAATCAGAGAACCAACAAAGGAAGTTGGAAGTTGTTGACTCAGGAAAGCACATGAGTTCATTGGCGCGCATTCACGTGAGGGGTAGCTGTGTTCCAAAAAGTTTTTCAAGACATTGGAATCGTCCGGTTGGAATATTATTGAAGTTCTAAGTTAAAAAGGCCCTAAAAATTGATGCTATACAACGTTTGACATGTTTGAACGAACGTAAATATAACTTTTTTTGACTTTTCGTTGTGACATTTTGGCTGTGCTTCCTACACTTGGAGTAGCTTACTGAACGCGCAAACAACAAGGAGCTATTTGGACATAAATTATGGACTTTATTGAGCAAAACAACATTTATTGTGGACCTGGGATTCCTTGAAGTGCCTTCTGATGAAGATCATCAAAGGTAAGTGAATAGTTCAAATGCTATTTATGATTTTAGATGACTCCAAAATGGCGGGTATCTGTATTGCTTGATGTCTTTTTCTGAGCGCATTACTCAGATTATTGAAAAGTGTTCTTTCCCAGTGAAGCTTTTTTGAAATCTGTCACAGCGGTTGCATAAAGGAGATGTTCATCTATAATGCTTTGAATAACAGTTTAATATTTTATCAACATTTATGATGAGTATTTTTGTAAATTGTAGTGCTGATTCACCGGCAGTATTGGAGGCAAAATATTTTCTAAACATCACGAGCCAATGTAAAAGGCTGTTTTTGGATATAAATATCAACTTGATCGAACAAAAAATGCATGTATTGTGTAACATGATGTCCTAGGAGTGTCATCTGATGAAGATCGTCAAAGGTTAGTGCTTAATTTTAGCTGGTTTTCTGTTTTTTGTGACACCTGTCCTTGCTAGGAAAATGGCTGTGTGGTTTTTCTTGTGTTGTACCTGTCCTAACATAATCTAACTTTATGCTTTTGCCGTAAAGCCTTTTTGAAATCGGACAATGTGGTTACATTAAGGAGACGTGTATCTTTAAAACCTCATACATTTAGGCGTTCTGCCAGCGGAACCCCTAGCCAACAGCCAATGGGATCGCATGGCGCGAAATACAAAAACAACTAAAATACCACAATTCAATTTTCTCAAACATACGACTATTTTACACCATCTGAAAGATAAACCTCTCCTGAATCCAACCACGTTGTCCGATTTCAAAAAGGCTTTACACCGAAAGCAAAACATTAGATTATGTTAGGAGAGTACATAGACCAAAATAACCAAGCAAGCATATATGTCAATATAAGCAAGCATATATGTCAATAAAACCCATAACACAGCTAAATGAAGCACAGCTAAATGAAGCACTAACCTTTTGATGATCTTCATCAGATGACACTCCTAGGACATTGTTATACAATGCATGTATGTTTTGTTCAATCAAGTTCATATTTATATCCCAAAACAGCTTTTTACATTGGCGTGTTATGTTCAGAAAATGTATTCCCACCAAAAACTTCCTGTGAATTTACAAAAATACTCATCATAAATGTTGACAAAATACATCATTATTTTAAGAATTATAGATACAGAACTCCTTTATGCAATCGCTGTGTCAGATTTTAAAATAGCTTTTCGGTGAAAGCACATTTTTCAATATTCAGAGTACATAGTTCGCCATTACGGCGAGCTATTCAGACACCCGCCAAGTTCGGGGCAACCTAAACTCAGAATTAGTATTAGAAATATTGTATTACCTTTGCTGATCTTTGTCAGAATGCACTCCCAGGACTGCTACTTCCACAAGAAATGTGGTTTTTGTTCGAAATAATCCATAGTTATGGCCAAATACCTCCGTTTTGTTCGTGCGTTCAGGTCACTATCCAAAGGGTAACGCGCGAGCGCAATTCGAGACACACAAAGTCAAAATGTTCCATTACCGTACTTAGAAGCATGTCAAACGCTGTTTAAAATAAATTTTTATGGTATTTTTAACGTGAAATTGCGATAATATTCCAACCGGGCAATAGTGTATTCATTCAAGGAAGAAAAGAAAAAACATCGTGCTCGCGGGAATGCGCATATACAATCTCTTTGTCCTCAGGCAGACCCCTCAGTAACTGAGCTCCTATACTCTGCCCAGAGACAGGAGAAGGCTCAATCCACTTTCTGAAGGCTTTAGACAGCCAATGGGAGCCTTAGAAAGTGCAACGTAACAGCACAGATACTGTAGTTTCGAAAGGGACTAGAAAGAACTACATTTCTCAGATCCTACACTTCCTGGTTGACTTTTTTGCAGGTTTTTGCCTGCCATATGAGTTCTGTTATACTCATAGACATCATTCAAACAGTTTTAGAAACTTCAGAGTGTTTTCTATCCAACTCTACTAATAATATGCATATCCTAGCTTCTGGGCCTGAGTAGCAGGCAGTTTACTCTGGGCACCTTATTCATCCAAGCTACTCAATACTGCCCCCAGATCCCAAAAATTTAAGGGAGTTGCACTACCCTGGGTGACTTCCATGTCCTGCAGCAGGCAGGCTCTGAGTGACTTGTCAGAATGAGAGGCAGCCTGGCCTTAACCCCTGCCTGCCTGGCTGGCTGGCGCTCACAGCAACATGGGGAAACTGGGATGTTAACAGGTTGTTCATATTCACTATTTGAAATATGATGTAATGTAGGGCTAACTTGTGATTCCTTTTGATAGCTTCGGCCCTCTTAAAGGTCTTGTGAGGTCTTTCATCGAGGCTTGATTTTTAAGATGATGGGACATTAAATAATCCGCACCTCACCCCCTCGGTTTATAACATGTCAGGCCACCCAAGAGGGAGGCTGAGAGAGGGGGGCGCTGGCCCAACCAGTCACCAGCCTCTGAAGCAATTAAGAGATTACTCACTCCTGTGACTCTGTTTTGAAATATACCCCCCCTTTCTCTACCAAAAACCAACTCGACACTAGGCTTTAAACTACTTAATGCAAAGGTCAGGATTTTAGCATTACTGTGTAACTGTTAATAGGGCTGGCACAATTACCGTATAACCAACAGTTATGGATGAAGACCGTCATTTTTTTGTGTGGAAGAAACTGAAGATTGGACAGCCGGTCATTCGTGTGGTTGAGTCCGATTCTGCTGTAACATAAACCTTGTTTGCACCTTGTGCTTAAATGTGGGCTTGATCTAATCAATATGATCCTATCACTATCTGATCAAGGTTTGTTGTCTCCACACGATTTCCTGGTCCAGCATTTATTTTAAAGGTCCAATTCACCCAGTTTTATCTCTATTTCAAAGCAATTCTGGGTAACATTAAGTACCTTACTGTGATTTGTTTTCAAATAAAATGGCCAAAAATACATTTTACAAGCAAGAATTTTCTCAAGGACTGTCTGCGAGGGGTTTGAGTGGGGAGGGGAGAACTTACATTTTGCTGTTATTGGCAGTGGTTTGGAACTTTCTTATTGGCCTATTTAACTAATTCACTGCATGGTGGTGTCACTATGGAAGGCCTAAACTTCCTTTCACCAAAACAGGCTGAAATTTCAGGCGGTGTTTTCAAACGGCCAATCAGAATTTGTTTTTCCCCACAAAAAGGATTTTATTACAAAAATACTCAGGTTCATCAGCTGTCTGGGGTGGCTGATCTCAGACGATTGCGCAAGTGAAGAAGCCGGCTGTGGAGGTCCTGGGCTGGCGTGGTTGTGAGGTTGGATATACTGCCAAATTCTCTAAAAACGACTGGAGGCGGCTTATGGCAAAGAAATGAAGATTCAATTATCTGGCAACAGCTCTGGTGGACATTCAGTCAGCATGCCAATTGCACGCACCCTCAACTGGAGACATCTGTGACATTGTATTGTGTGACACAACTGCACATTTTAGTGGCCTTTTATTGTCCCCAGAACAACGTGTACTTGTGTTTTGATCATGCTGTTGAAGCCTATGGGTGTCCTAGAGCAAAACATGTTCGTGAGAGTCTGACCTTTGCACAGAGGAGTCATATTAGTGTGTAGCCCAATTTGGTTCCGACGCTACAGACAGAAGTTGGCAGATCGGCTGCACCGACTTTAGACGAGTCTCCTGACACTTGTGGAGGTTGTAGATCAAAACGGAGGACACATTGCGTTTCGCGTTAGTCATTTTTCCATAGAGGTGCGCTACAGATTGTGAGAAGACCGATTTTTCGGGATGTCTCATGATCTGACAAACACCGCTCTAGCTCTGTCACCGCAGATGCGGAAGAGGGACATGGGTATATTGCAGTTGGTCCACGGAGCCCAGATGTCAGTAACATGCATGTTAATCTCTCCTGGCTCGAAGTTGAGGAGAGATTGACTGCATCACTATTGGTCTTTGTGAGGTGTTGGTGCTGAACTGTCTGTTCAAGCAGTTGGCACACAGTTCGGACACTCATCGGTACAACATAAAACGTGCAATCGGAGGTCTCTTCACAGTCCCCAGGTCCAGAACAGAGGCTGGGAAACGCACAGTATTAAATAGAGCCATGACTACATAGAATACTCTGCCACCACAGGTAACTCAAACTAACAATATTTTAAAAAAACAGATAATAACAGTATGGCACAACTGGGACTGTGAAGAGACAGCCATTTTATATATTTTTTTTTGTAATTTGCACTGTATTGTGCCATGTAAGTGGGTGGCCATTCACGAGCCTTGGAACGGCTCATATTGCAGGAGCCATCACCTGTTTTCTGAGGCAGGATATTATGTAGTGTTATTTGTTTTGTTACCAGTTTGGACCCCAGGAAGAGTAGTCACTGCCTTGGCAGCAGCTAATTCTAGAATCCCAATTAAATACTACTATCTAAACTTGCAGTAATCATGGTCGAATTACTGACCGGTGGGTCCCCATGGATTTTGGTAGTCTGTCAGATATCGTATTAAAATCTACTAAAATTTCTCTCCGCCCCATTGCAAAATGTGTAGAATTGCAGGAAAATAAAAACTAAAACTTGCAATTTCGCTTAAAGGCTAGAGCCAGTTGCTTACTGCATGTATGGATGTGGGTACGCAGACCCTCGAGCCACTGTGGCCCCGGTGATGAGTTCAGATCTTTTGTGGCCTCCACCCTTTCAAAGTTGCAAAAACCTGGTTTATGCTGTTGATTCAAAACTGCGATAGAGGTTTTAGGCAATTATACAGTATTTGACCACACTACTGTGAGAAAAACACATTGACATGCTCCTGTGTAAAAACTGTCATTAGAATATGAATAATTTGACTTGAACCCCATGTCTCGCTCTCTCCAGGTGATGGAGTGTGCTGGGCATTAGTAGGGGCGCTGTAGGACACAGCCAGCATACATACGTGAAGGTCAGAGGTCATGTGTCAGCCTGCAGCCTGATGCCCACACTCCCGTCACCCTCACTGGCCATGGACGGGGAGAACTACATGCACCCAGAGGGCCCGCAGCTGGACAGCAGCATGTTCGAAGTGGCCTCTTCCAATATGGAGGTACGTCGTATGCACGGACCCACACACTACACGTTTACACATCCAGCTATTTGGTAAACTCAAAAGTTCCAGGAAAATGTGGCAACATAATATGCTAATAATAAATGGCTGCACAATGTGCCGATATTATTACAACAAATGTGGCTCCATAATATAGGCTATATTATAGTATGCAAATAAGAATGTTATTGTAATCAGAGGGCCCTAAATACATAGTGCATTTCGGAAAGTATTCAGACCTCATCCCTTTTTCCACATTTTGTTACTTTACAGCTTTATTCTAAAATTGTTTTTTTTTTATATTAAAAATCCATATCTACACACAATACCCCATAATGACAAAGTGAAAACAGATTTTCTGAAATTTTTGCCAATTTATATTAAAGAAACTGAAACACATTTATATAAGTATTCTATTAGACTCGGAATTGAGCTCAAGTGCATCCTGTTTCCATTGATCATCCTTGATGTTTCTACAACTTGGTTGGAGTCCACCTGTGGTAAATTCAATTGATTGGATATAATTTACATTACATTTACATCATTTAGCAGACGCTCTTATCCAGAGCGACTTACAAATTGGTGCATTTACCTTATGATATCCAGTGGAACAACCACTTTACAATAGTACATCTATAGGATATGATTTGGAAAGGCACACATCTGTCTATATAAGGTTCCACAGTTGTCAGAGCAAAAACCAAGCCGTGGAATTGTCTGTAGAGCTCCGAGACAGGGCTGTGTCGAGTCACCGATTTGGGGAATGGTACAACAAAACAAAATCTGCAGCATTGAAGGTCCCCAAGACCAGTTGCCTCCATCATTCTTAAATTGAAGAAGTTTGGAACCACCAAGACTCTTCCTAGAGCTGACCACCAGGCCAAACTGAGCAATCGGGTAAGAAGGGCTTTGGTCAGTGAGGTGACCAAGAACCCGATGGTCACTCTGACAGAGCTCCAGAGTTCCTCTGTGGAAATGGGACAACCTTCCAGAAGGACAACCATCTGTGCAGAACTCCACCAATCAGGCCTTTTATGGTAGAGTGGCCAGAGGGTAGCCACTCCTCAGTAAAAGGCACATGACAGCCTGCTTGGAGTTTGCCAAAAGGCACCTAAACAAGATTCTCTGGTCTGATGAAACCAAGATTGAACTATTTGGCCTGAATGCCGAGCTTCACGTCTGGAGGAAACCTGTTACCATCCCTACAGTGAAGCGTGGTGGCAGCATCATGCTGTGGAGATGTTTTTCAGTGGCAGGGACTGGGAGACTACTCCGTTCATCTTTCCCTCAATCCTGACTAACGTACAGAGATCCTTGGTGAAAACCTGCTCAGGACCTCAGACTGGGGCAAAGGTTCACCTTCCAACAGGACAATGACCCTAAGCACATAGCCAATAAATGCAGGAGTGGCTTCGGGACAAGTCTCAATGTCCTTGAGTGGCCCAGCCAGAGCCCGGACTTTCTAAAAACCTGTTTTTGCTTGGTCATTATAGGGTGTTGTGTGTAGATTTAATCTATTTTAGAATAAGGCTGAAATGTAACAAAATGTGGAAATAGTGTAGCGGTCTGAATACTTTCAAAATGCACTGTAAATACTCTTGGCTAAGAGTTGGAGAGACTTGACTGCATCACTTATTTTTATAAGTAACAATGTGTTGAATTCCAAATTGTTTGCATAGTCAACTTACACACAGCTCTGACACACACCAGATATGCCACCAGGGGACTTTTCACAGTCCCCAAATCCAGAACAAATTCCAGAAAGGGTACAGCATTATATAGAGACATTATTACATGGAACTTCCATCTGATATTGCTCAAATTAACAACAAACCTGGTTTCAAGAAACGGATAAAGCAGCACCTCACGGCACAACGCCTCTCCCCTATTTGGCCTAGATATTGATATGTAGGCTATTTGTGCCGTTTTTACAATTATGTTCTGTCCTTGTGCTTTTCTTGTCAATTAATGTAATGTTTCATGTTTTGTGGGGACCCCAGGACGAGTAGCTGCTGCTTTCACAGCAGCTAATGGGGATACTAATAAAATACAAAATATTGTCATGGTGGTTTAGGACACGTTAATATAACCACAACCTGGAACACAAATGGCTGTCATGTGTTAGACCGTTTGCCATTTTGATTGGTACAGTGACGTCTTTGTGGTGACAGTTATCTCGATTGTTGCAGGGCCTGATACAGGTTCAGGTATTAACTAGTGCAAGGCATCATCTGTCTCTCTTCAGGAGACGCTGGCACGATCTAGTTTCTCAGACCCAGAAGAACAAAGACATGGTAAATGGTTTGCCCAATAGCACTCTGGTTGTTTTCTCGATGGCACTCTGTGAAATGCATTGGGGAAAATAAAAGCACTACATTCACCAATGTAATTTGAGGGAAAATGGTACACCTTGTCACAGAGGTTTAAACTTAATGAATGCAGAGAACTTTTATGATTCCTGACCAAGTGCAGTAAGCAACATATAAATGCAAAGCGTTTATGACCCTATGATATCTTGTCGCATATAGGGTTGTGTTTGTCTTCTTAGGCATAGTTAACCAATGAACCTTTTATCTTCTCTGTTTCAGAGTTCTATGTATCCCTCTGCTTCCTGGGGATCATTCTCACAGCAGTCTGGAGGCTACAGCGCACACTGCCCTATGCAATCTGGAAACCAGTAAGTAACCAATCACCTCTTGTACCTTACCCTCCCCTCTGCTGTTTTACATGTGATGTATGTAACCCTTTCTTTCACACACTGACACATGTGAGATCACATGAGTGTCTCAATGCATGTAATCTCTTAGCAAAGGTTAATAATACCTCTACTTGGCCATCACTGTGACAGTGACGTAGTCCTCCATATGTGCACTTTGTTTTTGTAGTAGTAAGGGATATCATTTACCCTGTTACACAGGGCTTATTAAACCCTAATTAACAAGGCAGCCATCAAATACATTTATTCAAAAGTGCCCTTAACAATAAAGTCCCAGTCAAAGTACCAATGCGTATTGAGTGTAATATTTAGCAGCTTGTCCTGTTTTGCATTTGCCTGTCTTACAATCTGGGGGTGGCCTTCAGTTCCTTTTATTAAATCTCCTTAATTTCCTGTGGAGGGCTGCCTGACTGGCTGGCTGGCGTCGCCCTCGCTGCGGAGGATGGAGGTTATCTCTACATCTGGCAGCGGGTCCTTCCCTGGCCTCACACTGCTACCTAACCCCCACCTCTCAGACAAACACACACACACAAGAGCTCCTAACCACAAAACTCCATTGTGCGCACACTGGCAATTGTGTCCCCTAAAAGACCTTGGCCTGACCAGTTCTGTACACAGATATGATTCCCCTGGTTAAACAGGGTAAGGTTAATGAGTTCAGTGCTTCTACAGCATTTTCTCCATTCAATTTGCCCCCATAGCACAGGGCGAAGAGACTCAGTACTTAATCAAAACCTCTAATCCCTACCCGGTGTTGATTTAACCAATGATGTAGTTTGCTCTCCCTCCTCCTTGCTCTTTGGGTGATTTTTCCTTGAAAGCATTCCACAAATGACAATAGCAGTTTAGTCAACATTCAGTTCACTGGTAGTGGTCTCAAGCTTCTTCCAATCTGATCTTTGTCCCATTTTTTTCCCCCACAGGTGCTTTATTGAAGTAAGCTAGTATAGGGCTGGGTGATATATTGAAATAATTGGATTAATTAGAATGCATGTTTTAGTGCAAAATTCCACATGCCTCTATCGCAAGAATCATGTTTTTATTTTTATTAGCGTTTGTCTGCTTGTTCTCATGTTTTATTTTTGGTCTCGTCGCCTTCGCTGCTTCTGTGCTGTTTTCACCTTCCCAATCATATTAAGCCCCTGCCACTCACAACAAAGATGAAAGATCACTTCTTCCTCTGACAACAAGCAGTTTCAACTCGTTATTTGCATTTGAGGTTTGGTCCAACAGAATCGGTCATATGGACACAAACACATTGAGACATTATTTCTCAGATAGGAATCACTGTGCTGCCATATTTATAGACCTATGTTTTAAGCAATTGAATGTAGTTTAAGACATGCGTAGCTGCTGAAACGGTGCTATGTCCAGGTCTAAAATCAGACTGGTACAAATTAAGAATATCATTCGAAGTAAAAAAAAATAATTATTAGTGGAAAGTGATTCGAACATTTTTGCCAGGCAAGATAGTTCAGAAATTGGGTGCTAGTTAACTAAGCCAGAAGGATTTCCACATTTGTGACAGGTGAGGACATGCGCCACCTTCCAGATCTTAGGGTTAGCACCAGAAGTAATTGTTTAATAAAACATGTGGATCAAAGGTTCTACAATGATGGGGGCAGAAAGCTGCAGTGTTAAACAGAGAGGTTAAACGTTTTAAAGGCCTGATCTGAATCATCGCTTGAGGACACACCCTCCCAGTCATATAGGAAAGGTTGCTCAAAGGAAAGTTCTAAAATGTATCATAGTAATAATGCGTGAACACAATTTAGGTAGCTTAGGATCTCTAATATAGGCAATGAGATAATGGTCACTGAGCTCGTTAGCAAAGATTCCATATGCTTTATACTTATGAGGGGCGTTTGTCAGGATATCCAAAAGAGTAGGGTTTTAAAGGTGTTTTAACTTGGGGTGGGTTGGTTGAGTTAAATTTGGATCAAAGATATTTGGATCAAAGATATTTGTACTATCTGATACTGGCATCAACCAATACAACTTAAGATCACCCAATATTAATAATTCAGATTTTGCATATTTAGACAGCAAGTCAGACAATTTGTTAAGAGCAATTGGGAGGGCTGAGGGACGGTGATAAACTCCCACTAACGTTAATTGTGCATTGGGGACAGAGGTGGTAATACACACAGCAACATTCAAGTTGTTCTTTATGAATATGGCGACACGCCCACCTCTGTCAGACCTATAAACATTATATCCATTCAGAGACACATCAGTCGAGCACACTTTCTTAACCAAGTCTCAGTAATTATCTAAATGTCCTTGTTAGTTTGAAAAGCCAGAATTACAGTAAGATCAATTTAAAAAAAATCTAACTTCTGACATTTACATGAATAAGTCCAAGGTCACAGCTGTGGGATTTCAGGTCAGAGGGAGTCTCTAACACAAACGTGCTATGATCAGTAGGTAACCCTCTATATGAAAAAGCCGCGTGGTTGGCTTGAAATGGTATACATACAAAATTGTTAAGAACTGTGCCATTTGGTCTATGCCTCGAATGAGGGTGTTCATTAGTACAAGACTCAATGAGGGTTACCTGTTTCGGGGCAAGGACTGATATCCCATCACTTTTTTAACTACCTTTTCAATGTTAGCACTCAGTTTTAGCTGCCAGCTGAAGGTGGGCTAGATGAGTGGACATGAGTAAAGGGACTGTTGTCACCCCGTTGTTTAATGCTGGGTATCACTTGCCTGGCGTCGGGGTCTCCAGGACCAGAGGGGACTCCTGGGGGCGGACAGTCAACTTCTAGCGGTGCAAAGTTGTTTGCCAGGCAGAGTGGATCCTCCAAGGCAGGAAAGGACCGCCCGGTTGTAGCTCCTTTGGGCCCTTTCACCTAACCGCCTCTGCCCAGTCTCGAGTTGAACAAGCAACCTGCTTCAAGAAGTGAGAGAGAGCGACTTCGCACAACTCTCCACCACCCTCAGCTCCTAAATATCTTTAGCCTGGGCTTTAGCTACATTGGTGAACTCATCGAGGCTCTGCTTCATCTCACCGACGAACGTCCTTCTGCAGCTGACCGATATCTTAAATCAGCCAGTCAGACCAATGGCACTTTTTACAGGCATAACACTGTTCCGATTTCTTCTCTGTCCCTCTGGTTAGTAAACATTTCAGTGGTAGCATTGGACAGTCAATGGTTGCCATTTTATATCCATTGGATAGCCATCGGTTGGCATAATGCTAAAAACAAAGCGGGCTAGCCACAGCTAGCAGCACTAGCTTAACGTTTAAAAACTCCAGTAAGGCGCTGTGTTCCGTGAAGAGCTTAAAAAAAAGGGGTAAAAAAGCATACAAAAAGACGAGTGCATCAGTCCAGACCTGTACAGGCCGTCGGTCAATACACTCAAATAAAATCTATAATAGCCTATAAAGGAGGATAGAATAGCTCACATGAGTTTAACTACTCGCTCCACTATTCACTCCAAACACAACTTGCTACACATTGTCCCAGATTGCTCTGCGGCCAACGATGTGGATGGGGGCGTGCTCAGCCCACCGTATCCTGTAGTCCACGATCAGATCCTTTGTCTTGCTGACGTTGAGGGAGAGGTGGTTGTCCGGGCACCTCACTGCCAGGTCACTGACCTTCTCCCTATAGGCTGTCTCATCGTCGTCAGTTATCAGGACCACCACCGTCACAGTCGTGGATGAACCGGAAGTGCAGGAGGGGACTAAGCAAGTCCAGGATCGTTCAGTGCCAGGGTTCTGAACTTAGTACCATCCAAGCTCATCACTATGGTGTTGAACGCTGAGCTGTAGTCGATGAATAGCATTCTCACATAGGTGTTCCTGTTGTCCAGGTGGGAGAGTACAGCGTGGAGTGCAATAGAGATTGCGTCATCTATGAAATCAAATGTATTTATGAAGCCTTTTTTACATCAGCAGATGTCACAAAGTGGTTATACAGAAAAAACTGCCTAAAACCTCAAACAGCGAGCAATGCAGATGTAGAAGCACGGTGGCTAGGAAAAACTCCCTAGAAAGGCAGGAACCTAGGAAGGAACCTAGAAAGAAACCCGGCTCTGATGGGTTGACAGTTCTCTTCTGGCTATGTGAGCCATGACCAGCCTTTTGCTATGGGGCGATAGTCATTTAGACAGGTTACCTTGGCGTTCTTGTGCACAGGTATTATGGTGGTCTGCTTGAAACATGTAGGCTTTACAGACTGTGTCAGGGAGAGGTTGAAAATGTCAGTAAAGTTTTAGAATGATCAGGGACATGCAACTATAATTTTCCTAAACAGAAAACACATTAGTGCAACACGTTCGGCAGAAAATGGCTTCATTTTCATCAGATGATAACAGAAGTGCAACGCTATTTGACTGGCAGCCATACATGAAAAACCAAGGTCTTTTTTGCAAAAACTATGCATGGCCATCCTATTTATGTTTAATATAGAATGTAGCCAGCTACATTTCCTAATGTTTTTCTTTAAAGTTAATCTTGCATTTTATCGGAGAAAAGTAGGCTGGCTACACCAAGAAAAGTACAGAAGAAATGTAGCTACACATCAGTCGTCCGAACGCTTTCTGCTGATAGAATGCCCACCTGTGAATTCTCATCCAAGTGAAGTGCAACTGAAGCACAAAATGAGTCTGATGCCGAGAAGAAAATACTGTAAGAAGCATTTTAGATCTACGTTTATGAAAAGCATCAAGATATTTCTAATGCGTTTTTCCTGTGAAAAATGAAGAATTATGCGTTAACTAGCAAGTTAAACTTAGGGGTCGCTTATCTAGGTAACTGGTTGAATTAATAAGGTGACGGGGCATCATATTGTTGGCTTTATGACGTGTTTGAGAAGTCAGCCCTTTGGATGAGTTATCTGTACAGCTGCCACTGCTGCCACTGCTATCTATTGATTTCCTTTTTTTCTCCTCTCTGTTCTTGGCCCGTCTACGCCTGCCCCCGTCTTCTCCGATTAGAGCAGGCAGGCCCGTTGCTCTAGTTAGCATATTTAGCTAGCAACCTCCATGGAAATTCGCTATTACTTGTGCTAATTTCGTTAGCACTCTGGTAATAGACACCCAATGGGCTTTTTTCTGTTTTTTGGCACCCACTTGTGTACTAAGCCAGTAATACCTTAAATCTCAGGATGAGCGGAGGACGGTATGACGATATGAAAATTTGGATGCCGCTCAACCCTATTTTGTATTGGTACTGTGCTGTTGCTAGAAACATAACTATTTCGCTTGCACCTGCAATCGCATCTGAAAAATACGTGTACGCTTCCAATAAGATTTGATTTTGACTACGCTTGGGCGGTATACCGTATCCCGGGGTTTTTGGGGGAAAAAAACTACTGTAGCTACTTTTTTAAATACCTGTAGTCAATATGTTAGGAAATTGAACATGGCATTCTTCATTTCACCTGTCACGTTATTATGAAGCTTACGGCAGTCCCCAGTTACGTGGTGTATGTTTACAACCACACAATGAGGAGAGACCGGAGCCTTGTGAGTCACTCACTATTGTGACGCGTGGCGCCAGGTGATCTAATTATTAGGGATGTACTGATATGACATTTTTGACCGATATCCAATATTTTCCTTGCCAAAAATAGTTACCGATATTTAACATTTTAGCAGTTTTTTTTAAGCATTCTAGTGCAGTTACATAGTTGAAACGCGCACACACACACTGACCAAAAAGTTATTTTGTTGGCATTTACATTTGTCCCCATTGCCAGTAAAACATAATCAAAACATATTTCTTTCACTTACTTGCTGTGCTGTTTTGTTGTTCATTTGTTCAGTCTCAACCAGGAATTCATCATGCATGTCACGCAGTGAAGTTTCAGCTCTGTCTGTGGCCTCTCTTCCTCGGTGTGCACTGTCACTGTGTTCGTTTCCTTCTTGTCCAGCTGTGTCTAACATTTCACGTAATCCCTGGTTCCTGTCTGCATCGAAGTAGCGGTCCTTGTACCTAGCATCGAGCATGGTGGTGACACAGTATAGGCGCAGAGAATGCCACCGCATCGCTTGTTCACAGACTATAGTAGAGTACTTTTCCAAGTTAACCCGACGGTCTGTGTTTGCATTTTTGTTGAGCAGGCGTTTCAATGCCATGACAGAGGGTATCACGTCTGCTGCAGACACAGTTGATGTGCTTATTTCTCGAGTCAGTTATTCGAATGGAGCTAGGGGTGTGTTCATGTTTCTTTCAAACATGTTCTCAAATGCCATTGAAATGGCAGCAGCGGTATGAGAACCAGCACATTCTTGAGCATGCAATATGGCTTTCCTCAGTACGAAATCCTCGTCGACCCACTGTGTTGTCAGACTCATAATGCTCATGGGGCTGACATCGCTGGTCCAAATGTCAATCGTGAAGCTAATAGCAGTGACGCCTTTTTGAAATCGGACAGTGTGGTTAGATTAACGAGAGTCTTGTCTTTAAAATGGTGTAAAATAGTCATATGTTTGAGAAATTGATTTAATAGCATTTCTAAGCTATTTGAATAACGCGCCACAGGATTCCACTGGCTGATACGTAGGTGGGACGGATTTCGTCCCTGCCGACCCTAGAGAGGTTAAGCTTGTTCAGGGGCAGAACGAAAGATTTGTACCTTGTCAGCTCGGGGATTTGAACTTGCAACCTTTCGATTGCTAGTCCAACGCTCTAACCACTAGGCTACCCTGCCTCCCCCCTTTTTTTAAAATTTGTTTAATTATTTTTTAACTAAAATGGAGTTGCTTCCACACAGTTGATTTGAGTCCTGTGGGACAGCGGGATAGTCTTGGTTGAATTAGCCTCAGCTTCCCCCTCACCTTTCTGTTCAGAGCAATTCACGAATGTGAATGAGTCGGTCTCCAGCACTCTGTTTACTCGCCACATGTACACCTTTGTATTTCTATCCCTGTGGTGACCAAACAATTGATTCCTATAAAAAAATATATATTTTCCCTTTAAAACTTCTTAGGGATAGCCCCCCTTCTTTAAATTTTAGCCTAAAATGACATACCCAAATCTAACTGCCTGTAGCTCAAGCCCTGAAGCAAGGATATGCATATTCTTGGTACCACTTGAAAGGCAACACTTTGAAGTTTGTGGAAATGTGAATTGAATGTAGGAGAATATAACACAATAGATCTGGTATAAGAAAATGCAAAGAAAATTTTTTTTTTTTTTTTTCTACCACCGTCTTTGAAATGCAACAGAAAGGTCCTACATCTAACCATCACTCTGGTTGTAATTCCGATTGTGTCCACAATAGAGGTCGGCCGATTATGATTTTTCAACGCCGATACAGATTATTGGAGGGCCAAAAAAAGCCCATAGCGATTTAATCGGCCGTAAAAAAATTAATAAAAAAATCTTTATTTGTAATAAAGACAATTACAACAATACTGAATGAACACTTATTTTAACTTAATATAATACATCAATAAAATCAATTTAGCCTCAAATAAATAATGAAACATGTTCAATTTGGTTTAAATAATGCAAAAACAAAGTGTTGGTGAAGAAAGTAAAAGTGCAATATGTGCCATGTAAGAAAGCTAACGTTTAAGTTCCTTGCTCAGAACATGAGAACATATAAAAGCTGGTGGTTCCTTTTAACATGAGTCTTCAATATTCCCAGGTAAGATGTTTTAGGTTGTAGTTATTATAGGACTATTTCTCTCTATACGATTTGTATTTCCTATACCTTTGACTATTGGATGTTCTTATAGGCACTTTAGTATTGCCAGTGTAACAGTATAGCTTCCGTCCCTCTCCTCGCTCCTACTTGGACATGAACCAGGAACACATCGACAACAGCCACCCTCGAAGCAGCGTTACCCATGCAGACCAAGGGGAAACAACTACTCCAAGTCTCAGAGCGAGTGACGTTTGAAACGCTATTAGTGTGCACCCAGCTAACAAGCTAGCCATTTCACATCGGTTACACCAGCCTCATCTTGGGAGTTGATAGGCTTGAAGTCATAAACAGCGCAATGCATTGCGAAGGGCTGCTGGCAAAACGCACGAAAGTGCTATTTTGAATGAATGCTTACGAGCCTGCTGCTGCCTACCACCGCTCAGTCAGACTGCTCAATCAAATCATAGACTTAATTATAATAACACACAGAAACACGAGCCTTAGGTCATTAATATGGTCGAGTCCGGAAACTATCATCTCGAAAACAAAACGTTATTCCTGTTACATTGCACAACCTTCAGTGTTATGTCATAATTACGTAAAATTCGGGCAAAAAAAATTTAAATAAATAATTGTTCGCAACGAGCCAGGCGGCCCAAACTGTTGCATATACCCTGACTGCGTGCAATGAACGCAAAATGACACAATTTCACCTGGTAAATATTGCCTGCTAACCTGGATTTCTTTTAGCTAAATATGCAGGTTTAAAAAGATATACTTCTGTGTATTGATTTTAAGAAATGCATTGATGTTTATGGTTAGGTACAGTCGTGCAACGATTGTGCTTTTTTCGCAAAATGCGCTTTTGTTAAATCAGCCCCCGTTTGGCGAAGTCGGCTGTCTTTGTTAGGAAGAAATAGTCTTCACAGTTCGCAAAGAGCCAGGCGGCCAAAACTGCTGCTTATACCCTGACTCTGTTTGCAAGAGAAGTGACACATTTTCGCTAGTTAAAAGAAATTCACGTTAGCAGGCAATATTAACTAAATATGCAGGTTTAAAAACATATACTTGTGTATTGATTTTAAGAAAGGCATTGATGTTTATGGTTGGAGCAACGTGTGCCTAAGCGATTATATGCAACGCAGGACAGGCTAGATAAACGAGTAATATCGTCAACCATGTGTAGTTAACTAGTGATTGTGATTGATTGTTTTTTATAAGATAAGTTTAATGCTAGCTAGCAACTTACCTTAGCTTCTTACTGCATTCGCTTAACCTCGTGGAGTGCAATGTAAAGCAGGTGGTTAGAGCGTTGGACTAGTTAACCGTAAGGTTGCAAGATTGAATCCCAGAGCTGACAAGGTAAAAATCTGTCGTTCTGCCTCTGAACAAGGCAGTTAACCCACCGTTCCTAGGCCGTCATTGAAAATAAGAATGTGTTCTTAACCTCTATGGGCTATGTGGGACGCAAGCGTCCCACCCCTGGTACACCCTATCAACGACAGGTGAAATATCAAGAGCGCCAAATTTGAAAACAATTAAATGTCATAATTCAAATTTCTCAAACATACAACTATCTTACACCCTTTGAAAGATAAACATCTCCTTAATCTAACCACGTTGTCCGATTTCAAAAAGGCTTTATGGCGAAAGCATAAAGTTAGATTATGTTAGGACAGTACATTGAAAATAGCTGTGTAATGTTTTGTCAATGCAAAGACACGCGTCACCAAAAGCAGAAAACCAGCTAAAATTATGCACTAACCTTTGACAATCTCCATCAGATGACACTCCTAGGACATTATGTTAGACAATACATGCATTTTTAGTTCTATCAAGTTCATATTTATATCCAAAAACAGCGTTTTACTATGGCGTTGATGTTGAGGAAATCTTTTCCCTCCAATACCGCCAGTCAAATCAGCACAACAAATTAAATAATTACTATTCGAAAACATTGGTAAAATATTATATTGTCATTCAAAGAATTATAGATTTACATCTCTTGAACGCAACCGGATTGCCAGATTTAAAAATAACCTTACTGGGAAATCACACTTTGCAATAATCTGAGCACTGCGCCCAGAAAAATACGCTTTGCGATACAGACTAACCGCCATGTTGGAGAGATCTAAAATCGAAAATACTATGTAAATAATCCATTACCTTTGATTCTCTTCATCAGATGTCACTTCCAGGAATCCCAGGTCCATAACAAATGTCGTTTTGTTCGAAAAAGCTCATAATTTATGTCCAAAAAGCTCTGTGTTGTTAGCACATGATCTATGCCCGCCGGACTTCTCTTCATGAAAGAGGGGAGAAAAAATATTTACGTTCGTTCAAACATGTCAAACGTTGTATAGCATAAATCATTAGGGCCTTTTTCAACCAGAACATGAATAATATTCAAGGCGGACGATTGCATTCTCTTTTAAAACGTATTGGAACGAGAGTACCCAACATGAACTCGCGCGCCAGAGTCTTGTCGGCCACCACCGTTCCAAGGCTCTTGTTCGTTTAGATCTCACAGTGGAAGACTCAAACAACTTTGTAAAGACTGGTGACATCTAGTGGAAGCCATAGGAAGTGCTCAACGATTAATAAGCCCCTGTGTGTTTCAATGGCATGGGCTTAAAGGTACTTCAACACATCAGGTATCCACTTCCTGTCAGAATTTGTCTCAGGGTTTTGACTGCCATATGAGTTCTGTTATACTTACAGACACCATTCAAACAGTTTTAGAAAATTCAGAGTTTTTTTTTTATCCAAACCTGAACAATAATATGCATATTCTAGCTTCTGAGTTGGTGTAGGAGGCAGTTAAAAATGGGCACATATTTTTTTCAAAATTCTCAATACTGCCCCCTATCCCCAACAAGTTTTAACTGACTTGCCTAGTTAAATAAAGGTCTAAAAAAAGAAAGAAAAAAAATAATCGGCTAATTCGGCGTCCAAAAATACAGATTTCCGATTGTTATGAAAACTTGAAATCGGCCCTAATTGATCGGTCGACCTCTAGTCCACAAGATGGCAGCAGTGTATGTGCAAAGTTTCAGCAAACTACATGACATTGTGTGAAGTCACCCAGGTACATTTGGGCAAATCGTGAAGGAGACATTTACATTCACATTACATTTTTCTGCAAGAATATCGTCAAATCTGTATACTTGGACTTTGATTTAGCTTTTCCAGTATTAGTAGCAATATTGTAAGTTCAACATTTGCAAAACAACCAGTTTTCATAACTTCATAACTCTCCATATTCTTATAATTTTTGTCCAAAAGAAAAAGGCTTGCTGTTGCACAGGGTTAGCAGGTACATTTTGCGACAGATACAGGGTTTCCTGTAAAGCCTTGCTCATTGACTATCTAGCTAGCTTTGTTTGACCCCGATTGGTGCTTATTAGACAGTTACAGTCGAAGTGAAGACCGCCCGCGTCATCGGCATGCCATGAAGGCGTCGCTCTGACCAAATTTGGTGTACTATAGGATATTCTACACCCCTAATGATATAGTGAAGGTTGGTCACGTTCTAGGATCTCTGAGGAATAAATACGGTTGAAACAATGTTTAGGGTTAGATTTTCACAGATTCCTTTCTTTGCAAATTTAACGAGTGGAAATACAAAATTGGTCGAGCATGCTTTATGGACCTTTTTTAGGATATGAAAAAGGATTTTATCTAACAAAAAGACATTTCATGTTGTCTCTGGGACCCTTTGGATTATACATTCTGAAATCTTGCTCTGATTTTAAGTACACATTTCACCTTCAGAGGTGAATTTATCAAACCTATCGCGGTGAAAGTGTTTTGTTGTTAGCTCTCCTCAAATAATAGCATGGCATTTTTTCACAGTAATAGCTACTGTAAATTGGACAGTGCAGTTATATTAACAAGAATAAGCTTTCAGCCGATATAAGACACTTATGTACCGACATTTGTTGTTTCTCTAAAATCTGCAATCGTTACACAAGGCACTGCATGATTTGCAACTGTCCCGTAGACGGGACGCCTATCCCTACCCTTTAACATAATCCTAAATTTGACCCCTAAACCTAACCCCTAAGCCTAAAATTGTATTTCCTTGTGGTGACCAGCGAAATGTCCCCACTTGTCCTAATTTTCATTGTTTTACTATCCTTGTGAGGACTATTGGTCCCCACAAGGGTTGTAGAACCAAAAAAACACACTGACTCAGTAGTCTTGGATGGAGGAAATTCTTTGTGAATATTTATGGACGTTATTCAGATGCTGAATGGATAGATTTAGCAATGCAGATCTCACTGAACATGAGCGTGATCCAGCCAGGGTTGCGTGAATGTGTTCAAGGGTCGCTATCCAACAAACAGCTGTACATAATATACCGTACGGGCGACCTATTTAAAAATGTATTCTGAATTTAAATGGAATTGAACCAAACCCCAGCCGACACACTTACTGGTTGTTGCGACACAGTGGGAGATTGTCACGGCCTGATAATCTGACATAGCCACACAGTGTCCTGATCCTATCTGGTAGTTTGGTGGTAAATGAAGGGCAGGTTTGTCTGGAAGCCTAAATGAAATGTCCTGATGTGGCAACACACACACACCTGTTTTATAGTGACTAGTGTTGCAAAGGGTCGGAAACTTTCCGGTGAATTTTGCTTAAATTAATCACAAAAGTTAGCTTATAACAGTGAACCTTTTTTTGTGGGATACACAAGGCAATTCTAGGTATTTTGGTTAAACTATCCCCAATTCATTGGAATTGCAACCCTCTGCATGCACAGTGCATTCTTCCATCACATGTACAGCTGATTCTCAAGATCTTGCACACTAATGAGATGCTATTGAGCCCACACTACTACACTGTCTGAGCCAAGGACTACATGCTTTCTGGTAAGTTTTGATTACAATAAATCAAATCAAATTTATTTATACAGCCCTTCGTACATCAGCTGATATCTCAAAGTGCTGTACAGAAACCCAGCCCAAAACCCCAAACAGCAAGCAATGCATGTGAAAGAAGCACGGTGGCTAGGAAAAAAATATATTGGGGTGAATGGGTGGGGTGAATATATTTTATATGACATACATACATTTTTGTTAACTAGTAAATAGTAGCCTACAGCAAAGTGTGTTTAAATTATTTCTAACTTGTTAACAATTTCTCCTAGTTAGTTTTTGCTACCATGTGGGTTTTAGCTTGCTTGAGCCTGCTGAGTGTTAATTCACCTGTTTCCAGACCGGTTTCATTTTAAAACATGTGTCTTCCAAGGTTGTTGTTTAATCTAACTGCTTAACTATTTATCTGTACATGGAATTGTTTTAGTTTTTTTACTCATTTTAATTCAAATCTTTACAGGAAAATGCCACGGGCACTATCTGATGTGTGGAGACATTTCAATGCAGCTAATGTAGAAGGAAAAGCTGTGTACCTTTGCAAATACTGTGCCAAATCATATGTGAAGATTGCAATAAAGATGCAGAGTCATCTGGCCAAGTGCATAAACTTCCCTCAGCGCCCACACCAAGCAACCTCTGACAAAAGTCCAGCTACTTCTATTCGAGGTGAAAATGATGAATTGGACACCTTATCGATATCAACAGCTCATGGTCTTCCTGGAATCATATTTTTGTTCAATTCAATGAAGGAACGTAGTCAGAGACATGTTGATGAATGTCTTGCTCGAGCTGTGGATGCAACTGGTTCACCTCTGATGCTCACAGGCAATGTGTATTGGAAGAGATTTCTGAATGTTCTTTGCCCAGCATACACCCCTCCAACCAGACATGCTTTATCTTCTAATTTGCTGGATGCAGAGTTCAACAGAGTTCAAGTGAAGGTCAAGCAAATCATAGAGAAAGCAGGCTGTATTGCAATCATCTCTGATGGGTGTTCGAATGTTCGTGGGCAAGGAATAATTAACTACATCTCCACCCCTCAACCAGTATTCTACAAGAGCACAGACACCGGGGACAACAGACACACCGGTCTCTACATTGCAGATGAGCTGAAGGCAGTCATCAATGACCTTGGACCACAGAAGGTATTTGCACTGGTGACAGACAATGCTGTGAATATGAAGGCTGCGTGGTCTAAAGTGGAGGAGTCCTACCCTCACAGCACACCCATTGGCTGTGCTGCTCATGCATTGAATCTGCTCCTCAAGGACATCATGGCACTGAAAACAATGGATACACTCTACAAGAGAGCCAAGGAAATTGTTAGGTATGTGAAGGGTCATCAAGTTATAGCCGCAATCTACCTCACCAAACAAAGAGAGAAGCATAAGAGCACCACATTGAAGCTGCCCAGCAACACCCGTTGGGGTGGTGTTGTCATGTTTGACAGTCTCCTGGAGGAGATCGAGTCTCTCCATGAAATGGCATATCACAGTCTGCCGATATGGAAATCCCCTTCAATAGGATCCTCCTGGATGATGTATTTTGGGAGAGAGTGGTAAGCAGCCTGAAACTCCTGAAACCTATAGCAGTAGTCATTGCACGGTTTGAGGGAGACAATGCCATCCTGTCTGATGTTCAGGCTGCTTGTAGATGTAAGAGAAGAAATCCATACTGCCCTGCCCATGTCACTGTTGTTCCAAGCAGAGGAAACTGCAGTTCCACCTTGGCCTGAATGACGGCAAGGTTCTTGGCAGTCTGGCGAAGTACACTTCCAAGCAAGGGCTTTGGGATGGACATACAATATGGCATTCGTTCCAAACATATCTCATCAGCCACCTGGTGGAAGGGACTTTGTGGATCCTTGGCTTTTTTCCCTGTTGCCTCGTCATCCTCCAACTCCCACCAACATCAGCCGCCTCAGAGCGCAACTGGTTCTTGTTTGGGAATACACACCAAAGCATGCAACAGGCTGACCAATACAAGGGTTGAAAAATTGGTTGCCACCCAGGCAAATTTTAGGCTTTTTGAGCCTGACAACGAGCCATCCTCAAGGTTGGAAAGTGACAGCGAAGATGAGGCCTCAGTCTGATGGTCGATTGGTCTGATTGGTCGACATTGAGGTCCAGGGAGAAGACATGGAAGCCTGAGAGGAAGACAACCAAAGCTTTAGTTTCTAGACTATCATTTTACAGATGTATATTGAAAACTTTTTTTGGGAGATGCGATAGATCATTGGGATCATTCAATTTTCCCTTTTGTTGTTCAGTGAAATCATCCCATGTGAAGTCAACTAATTTAAAGTTCAATTCGTAACTAAATTGTTTTTATTTTTATTGGAAGGATTTAATCATTTGCAATTGTCTACTTATGATAAGGTTTATGTTTGTCTCCATATATGGTAAATATATCAATGCAAAAAAAATCTACATTTAAATTGTATTAATATTAATTTGCATATTTTGCCATTAATTCCCATGGAATTACCACCTCTGAATATGCCCCCAAATGTGCAACCCTAATAGTGCCCTTCCTTTGTGCTTGTATTCTTTATATGTTCTTGGGAATGCGAATTTGCATGGAGCTGATTTCCCTGCTGTTTGATGATCAAACACACGCTCCATCCGGTTCTTTTTATTCAGTAGTTGTCCGAACTAGCCTGTTATTCTAGACGAGCAATACAGGTTTGATCTCTCTCTGAATGTTATTGCATTACACTTTAGTTTATCATGTCCTACTGTCCTGACCAAAGTTATAATCTCAGTGGTCACCTTAACTGGCTTTATCTCCCCAGACTGCAATAACAGTTATGCATCAGGTGAGAGGTGATTAGTGACAGGTTACTTTCTGTTTGGCCTGCTTGTCCTACATACACTAGATTGTGTAACAGCAGCTTGAACCAGCCCAATAGATGTAATAAAATAGCCTTTTAGTTACAGAAATATAAGAGATTAGAAATGGATTTTTGATGCTGCATAACTGGGTTGCAAATATTCCGGGAAAGGCTTGCAGTCAGTGAGGTGCTGTGGCACGGGGCCGACTGGCTTTGTCTTATTGGAATGCTGCTAGTACTGACACATTCTGCCAAGGCAGCAATATCACTGTCATATCAGGAGAGGCTACAGGGTTAGGCTCAGGATTTCCACTTTTTATTTGAAGCTTTAGGATGCTGCACTGTTACCCTTGCTAGGTGGCTGACGGTGACCCTTCAAAATAGATAAACACGTTAATAAACACCTGTACAGGTGTTTTTTCCCCCCACACTGATCAGGAAACCCTTAATTCTGATCCTAGGAAATCTGCAATACTTTTTAGGGATTTACCACACTGACTATTGTGTGCAGATCAAATCCCTGAATCTCCTTGTTAAAACACCCTCACACCAAGCTTTGCTCTAGCTATACAAAACCGCCTGGCTTTAGACCACCAGCAGCTCTCCCCGTGGCTTATCTCTCCGTTCCTATGTGAGCCTGTTCTTTAAATAACAACCTCAATTATCCTCCAGCTGATCTGTGTTCTGTGTTGGAGGACAGTTTCATCCCTCAATCCCCCATGTAGAGATCAGCTCTCACAGGATTTGAGCCTGGGAGCTGTGCGGTCGTTACTTTTACTTTCTTTCTATGCTACGCTCATTTGGGCACCGTCTTGCCCTGCCTGCTATGACTCAGTGAGAAAGTGAAAATATCACAGGCAGCAGAGGTTCCTGAGAAAGCCATCAGTGGGTATTTTTCCACTGAACTAGGTTGTGATTCCCGGAAGAGCTAGTGAAAGAGCGGAGTGCGTCTCCGTTCTCTGAAGCGCAGAGGGGAGTCACATGAAGCCCTGAGCTCAGAGAGCCGTGACTCGACACAGCTGTGTGCCACTCCAGTGTCTTTGTGTTGGTGTGTGTGTTGCAAGTTGACGCGGTACAGCTCCAGTGTGTTTGTGTTGATGCCTGTGGGTTTCTGTGCGAGTCTGACTCTGGAAGAAGGCAGTATGGTCAGTGTACAGTCAGCGTGGCCTCCGTGGATCATGGAACCCGATGACGGGTAGGTTCTTTCTCTCTTTTCCTCTCTGACTTTTTACCTTCATAGTTGGTTGTTATTAGGGTCGTGATGATACCACTATTGTGATACTCGTTAGTATTGTGGCAAGGAAACTAACGGATTTAACTTCTTTAGGAAAACAGCCCTAATGTTGAAGCAAACACATTGTCATCCAGAGTTGCATTTATTTATTTTCCAAGCTATATCGCAAAATATCTAACATACTGCAGGTTTTTAAAGGACTAAAGAGTTTAGCCTGCTTTTTGTTTTCATTTTTGCCATGGAAAAGATATTGCGCTACTGGTATTTTCACAGTCCTTGTTGTGCTCTGTGGCAGTGTCAGGCGTGACTCACTCTCCGTTCTAGTGGTTCAGCTGTGAGGCAGGCCAAAGGCTTTAGTGTTCACTTGAAGTAATACAATTTAGGTGTTATGGTGTGTCTGTAAACTGCTGATAGAAGATCACAAGATCAGTTATTAATGCGTATTAAGATAAGATAATTATCGCTTGTGTTATGACTCCACACTTTGTGTTCTTTGTTGACTTTATTTCTTTATCCTCCAACCATCATTGCTTTTAGTTATGTCTCTGGGCTAGTTTGAGACTGTTGTTTTCCAACCACCCGGTGTCCTTGTTTCCTTTGTATAAATAAAAACCAAACCCCTTTGGCCATACAGTGAAAAGCACACGTTCCCACCCATTTAATGACTAGCTAGTTCCCTCTGCTCCCCTTCCCAGTACATCTCATTAAGCTGCCTTACCTCTGACCTTTTTCAGGCAATACCACTTGAATGACACCATGCCGGATATGCACATCGACATGTTCAGCCATTCTGGGTTCCATGACGATTTCCCCTGCCTCAACCTCCCCAGAAACGGAGGCTTCCCTCAGGTAAGACCTCTCTATATCACACTCTCTGTGTCTATCCTTCTCTCCATCTTGTTTGAGCAGTCTTATCTTTCACCTGTCTCTCTCTCTTGCTGCCTCGCTGTCACTCTCTGAAAGGGAGGAGCTGCGGCTCCCCCTTACTCCTTTCATCCTACCTTAAATGTTGCACGGTCGGTTATTCCTGCCTGCAGAAACTGTGATTAAACGTTGCGTCTGACACTGTCTAGACAGAGTTAAGAAGCTACCTGCTCCTTTTCCTGTGAAGGCTTGTTATTAATAAACCGCTGTAATTTAGCAGGGCTTTGGTTGTTGGCCATCAGGTTCTATTCTGTCACTGAGAAATATGGCTGTTCTCATTGCACTTTTGAGGAACACTTAAAAGCGTGGTGTTTTTCAGTGGAGTTTTTGCATGGAGGAATTTTATCTCTTGCTTTCCTCATATTTTCTTGCGGAGGTTATGCACCATCAATCACCCTGGAGACATTCAGGACAGGCTTATTCTAACTTGGAAATGTGTAAATGACAAAGTAAGAGACATTTCCCCCCCTCCGTTTATATTTAGCATCCTTACTGTGCTATATTTAACCTCTTCATTTGCATTTTCCAATTATACACACTGTCAAGCCAGGCAGTTCTTAATTCCCATATGGAAAAGTAATCTCTCCCCTCCGCTGACTGAGAAGCCCTAACAACACAGGCGAATGACTTCACTTCTTATCTTGGCTTATTTGTATGGGGTTGAATGTTGGGGCATCTCCTCGTAGGGCTCCAGTTGCTGTGTGTGTTGTGTATAGGAGAGCAGTGATGTGTTACTAAAGAGCCAGTCACTATGCCTCTCACGTCCGTCCTGTATCAGAGTAATGACGGTTTAACAGCGGCTGGGCTGGGGGCATGCCTATGTACTTAATGAAGAGCCTCTGATCCCAGTGTGCCACCTGCCAAGTGTACACAAAGGCCTGGGACTGAACGCCCTGGTACTGCCCAGCTGTGTGGCGTAGACACGCTGTACCAAACACCTTACTCATATACCCTTCAGAAAGTATTCATATCCTTTCACTTATTACACATTTGGTTACAGCCTGAATTCCACATTTTTTGTCAAGATTTTTTTTCTCTCCCATATATGCACAAAACCCCATAATGACAAAGTGAAAATATGTTTTAAAAAATGTTTGCAAATTTATTGAAAATGAAGTACAGAAATATCTAATATACATAAGTATTCACACTCCTGTGTCTATACTTTGTAGATGCCTTTCTGGGTATGCTCAAAGCTTTCCACACCTTGGATTGTGCAAAATTTGCCTATTATTCTTTTCAAAATTCTTCAAGCTCTGTCAAATTGGTTGTTGATCATTGCTATACAACCATTTTCAGGTCTTGCCATAGATTTAAGTCAAAACCGGAACCTTCACTGTCTTGGTAAGCAACTCCAGTGTAGATTTGGCCTTGTGTTTTAGATTATTGTCCTGCTATAAAACGAATTAATCTCCCAGTGTCTGGTGGAAAGCAGACTGAACCAGCTTTTCCTCTAGTATTTTGCCGGTGCTTACCTCCATGCCGTTTCTTTTTTTATCTTGACCAACTCCCCAGTCCGATTACAAGCATAACGATTACAAGCATAACACTATGCTTGAAAATATGGAGAGTGATACTCGTGATGTATTGGATTTGCCCCAAACGTAATGCTTTGTATTCAGGGGAAAAAGTTAATTGCTTTGCCAATTTTTTTTAGGACTGTTACTTTAGTGCCTTGATGCGAACAGGATGCATGTTTTGGAATATTTTTATTCTGTACAGGCTTCCTTTTCACTCTCAATTAGGTTAGTATCGTTGAGTAACTACAGTGTTGACCCTTCCTCAGTTTTATCCTATCACAGCCATTAAACTGTTTTAAAAGTCTCCATTGACCTCATGGTGAAATCCCTGAGCAGTTTACTTCCTTTCTGGCAATTGAGTTAGGAAGGACGCCTGTATTGTTGTAGTAACTGGGTGTATTGATATAGCATCCAAAGTGTAATTGATAACTTCACCATGCTCAAAGGGATATTCAATGTCTGCTTTTTTTTACCCATCTAGCAATAGGCACCCTTCTTTGTAATGCATTAGAAAAGGGTACTATTTAATGTGGGTACTATTTAATGAAGCTGCCAGTTGAGGACTTGTGGGGCGTCTGTTTCTCAAACTAGACACTCTAATGTACTTGTCTTCTTGCTCAGTTGTGCACCAGGCCTTCCCACTTTACTTTCTATTCTGGTTAGAGCCAGTTTGCGCTGTTCTGTGAAGGGAGTAGTACACAGCATTGTACGAGATCTTCAGGTTCTTGGCAATATCTCACATGGAATAGCCTTCATTTCTGAGAACCAAAAAAAAGGCTAACGAGTTCCAGAAGAAATTGCTTTGTTTCTTGCCATTTTGAGGCTGTAATCGAACCCACACATGCTGATGCTCCAGATACTCAACTAGTCTAAGGCCAGTTTTATTGCTTCTTTAATCAGTACAACAGTTTTCAACTCTGCTAACATAATTGCAAAAGGGTTTTCTAATGATCAATTAGCCTTTTAAAATAAAGTTGGATTAGCTAACACAACGTGCCATTGGAACACGGGTGATGGTTGCTGATAATGGTCCTCTGTACGCCTATGTAGATATTCATTAAAAATCAACCGTTTCCAGCTACAATAGTAATTTACAACATTAACAATGTCTACACTGTATTTCTGATCAATTTGATGTTACTTTAATGGACAAAAAAATGTGCTTTACTTTCAAAAACAAGGACATTTCTAAGTGAACCCAACATTTTGAACGGTAGTGTACGTAGATGCATACATGCATACAGTAAAGTCGGAAGTTTACATACATCTTATCCAAATACATTTAAACTCAGTTTTTCACAATTCCTGACATTTAATCCTAGTAAATATTCCCTGTTTTAGGTCAGTTAGGATCACCACTTTATTTTAAGAATGTGAAATATCAGAATAATTGTAGAGTGATTTATTTCAGCTTTTATTTCTTTCATCACATTCCCAGTGGGTCAGAAGTTTTGGTAGCATTGCCTTTAAATTGTTTAACTTGGGTCAAATGTTTCGGGTAGCCTTCCACAAGCTTCCCACAACAATTGGGGGGAATTTTGGCCCATTCCCCCTGACGGAGCTGGTGTAACTGAGTCAGGTTTGTAGGCCTCCTTGCTCGCACAAGCCTTTTCACTTCTGCACACACATTTTCTATGGAATTGAGGTCAGGGCTTTGTGATGGCCACTCCAATACCTTGACTTTGTTGACCTTTTGCCAGAACTTTGGGAGTATGCTTGGGGTCATTGTCCATTTGGAAGACCCATTTGCGACCAAGCTTTAACTTCCTGACTGATGTCTTGAGATGTTGCTTCAATATATCCACATAATTTTACATTCTCTGTGAAGTGCACCAGCCCCTCCTGCAGCAAAGCACCCCCCCCCCCCAGCTTGATGCTGCCACCCCCATGCTTCACGGTTGGATGGTGTTCTTCGGCTTGCAAGCTTCCCCCTTTTTCCTCCAAACATAACGATGGTCATTATGGCCAAACAGTTCTATTTTTGTTTCATCAGACCAGAGGACATTTCTCCAAAAAGTATGATCTTTGTCCCAATGTGCAGTTGCAAACCGTAGTCTTTTTTTTTTTAATGGCGGTTTTGGAGCAGTGGTTTCTTCCTTGATGAGCGGCCTTTCAGGTTATGTTGATTATAGGACTCATTTTATTGTGGATATAGATACTTTCGTACCCGTTTCCTCCAGCATCTTCACAAGATCCTTTGTTGTTTTGATTTGCACTTTCACACCTACGTACGTTCATCTCTAGGAGACAGAACGCGTCTCCTTCCTGAGCGGTATGACAGCTGCGTGGTCCCATGGTGTTTATACTTGCGTACTATTGTTTGTACAGATGAACGTGGTACCTTCAGGCGTTTGGAAATTTCTCCCAAGGATGAACCAGACTTGTAGAGGTCTACAATTTTTTTTTCTGAGGTCTTGGCTGATTTGTTTTGATTTTCCCATGATGTCAAGCAAGGAGGCACTGAGTTTGAAGGTAGGCCTTGAAATACATCCACAGGTACACCTCCAATTGGCTCAAATGATGTCAATTAGGCTATCAAAAGCTTCTAAAGCCATGACATAATTTTCTGGATTTTCCCAAGCTGTTAAAAGGCACAGTCAACTCGGTGTATGTAAACTTCTGACCCACTGGAATTGTGATACAGTGAATTATAAGTGAAATAATCTGCCTGTAAACAAACAATTGTTGGAAAAATAACTTGTCATGCACAAAGTAGATGTCCTAACCGACTTGCCAAAACTATAGTTTGTTAACAAGAAATTTGTGGAGTGGTTGAAAAACTAGTTTAATGACTCCAACCTAAGTGCATGTAAACTTCCGACTTCAACTGTACATGCATAAACAAAAACATATGTGGATACCCCTTCAAATTAGTAGTTTCAGCTATTTCAGCCACACCTGTTGCTGACAGGTGTATAAATTCGAGTTCACAGCTATGCAATCTCCATAGTCAAACTTTGTCAGTAGAATGTCCTTACTGAAGAGTTCAGTGAATTTCAACGTGCACCTTCATAGGATGCCAACATTCCAACATGTCAGTTTGTCAAATTTTGTCCCTGCTAGAACTGCCCCGGGCAGCTGTAAGTGCTATTATTGTGAAGTGGACACGTCTAAGATCAGCAACGGCTCAGCCGCGAAGTGGTAGGCCACACAAGCTCACAGAATGGGACTGCCGAGTGCTGAAGCGTGTAGCACAAAAATTGTCTGTCCTCGGTTGCAACGCTCTTTACCAACTTCCAAACTGCCTCTAGAAGCAACGTCGGCACAATAACTGTTCGTTGGGAGCTTTATGAAATGGGTTTCCAGGGCCAAGCAGCCTCACAAGCCTAAGAGCGCAATGCCAAAAGTCGACTGGATCGGTGTAAAGCTCTCCGCCACTGGACTTTGGAGCAGTGGAAATGCGTTCTTTGGAGTGATGAATGATGAATCACTCTTCACTTTCTGGCAGTCTGACAAACAAATCTGGGTTTGGCAGATGCCAGTAGAATGCTGTATGCATAGTGCCAACTGTAACATTTGGTGGAAGAGGAATAATGGTCTGGGGCTGTTTTTTCATGGTTCGGGCTAGGCCCCTTAGTTCCAGTGAAGGGAAATCTTAACGTTACAGTGCTAACCTCACTAATGCTATTGTTTCGCTGAATTAAGCCTGGGCTAAATCAAATTCATTTAAATGTATGTTTTTACGCTATATTCCAAATGCCTGTATAGCAGAATACATTTTTTTGTTTTTTTTTTAAAATAATTTTGTTAATTTTTTTTTTGCGTTTTATTTCCGCTTGTTCTCATGTCTTTTTGGTCTCTTCTCGTTAACTCCTTCTGTGCTGTGCACCTTCCCATTTACACCAGATGTGACTCACCATCTGGATTTGGTCTTATGAAGCAAAATTTGAAATTGTGTTTTTTACATTGGATAAAAGTAGAGCCTCAGCTACAAAGTGGTATATCATACACTGCATTTTTGAGGAACAATGGGAATGTAATTCTGCTTTGAAAGTTATTAAACTTGTAAATTCACTTTTGATAAAATGGCCTTGTAATGTTTTGGTTTCTAGTGAAGAGCTCTTTGTCTACACCCATTCAGCATCGTTCACACCCTCTTAAGCTTTAGCCCCACCCATCTCGTTTCACTGTCGGAGCGTTCAGAGCGCACACTTGACGCTCTGGCTGATGATTTAACATAAAAACAGCCTAACCAGCTCTGCAAGCAACAATTTCACCCCGCTTTTTGCCGACGTTTACTGTCACTAGCCATATTCAACAGGTGTTGTACACTTGAGCTTAATACATGTAGCTAGCTAGGTAGGTAAACAATGAACCTGGCATGGTAAACAACGCCTAAGATCACACACCTAATGTTAGCTATCATAGTGCCAAATCATGTTACTACCCTGCATGAATATGCTGGTAGCTAACCAACCAGGTTCAATGTTAGCTAGCTAACATTAGGTTCGAACTAGCAAAGCAAACAGTTCTGGGATACGAATAATAACTTCATACACATGACATTAGCTAGCTAGCTAACAGTACACTTTAGCTTGACATTAGCTAGCTAGCTAACAGTACACTTTAGCTTGAAATGGAACCACTTTCTGTCAAAATTAGAAACATGTCATATCTGAATGTAGCTAGCTAGACTCTTACCCGTACACATCACTGTACACACATCGTCATGCACGGATACCATGCCACGGTTGCCCTTAGTTTGAAGATGTAATCCGGAGACAGGTGTTTTCGCCATCTCTTTAGCTATCATACTCTAATTCCACTGATTTTCAAAACTTGATCCTCCAGAAAGTGGAGAGCAACACTTATGCAGCTCCACTACACAATACATAAAAAAGAGATGCGTTCGACAGGATTACCAACAGACTGACCAGCTCAAATAGACGTCTATATGGCAGACCAATCCGAGCTCCCTTCTCGACATGTCCAGCCCACTCATTCTCAGCCAATCATGGCTAGTGGGAAGGTTGCCGTTTCAGTGGCTTAACCCTCCAGACTCGTAATTGAACAATTTTATTCATATTTACAGATGGCATACAAGTTTGTTATTAAGGCAGATGAAAGTTCATGTGTTCCAGTAGACATTTCTGCCCCCAAAAAGTTTAAATGGCTCGTATCAGTCATCCTGGCTAGCCTAATATAGCCAGGTCTATCTTATTTGGAATGCAGTTGTTTTAAAGAGCCAGTGTTCTATTTTGGGATGTCAAAAATGTTCTTAAAATGACATACTTTAGAAACAAAAATGAATGCAATTAGTACAATGCTATTCTAAATAATAGCGTAATGACTTATATTGCTAAATTATATTACAAAGCTTTTTAATACATAATAATCAAATGTATCACATTAATAGTTGAATATAGAGAAAGCATACCAACCTATAGGCCCTGCATCACCCCAATGAATTAAAAAAATACACCATGTCCGGGCCAGTAGATGACTGTCATCCTTGACATTTAGACTGGCCCTTCTAGACTACGTTGTTACGTTTGAGCTCAGTGTTTAACGGTTTAAAAATAATAATTCTTCACCACCGAACAGATCCAGTAGCTTCCTGGCTTGTAAAGCAGTGGAGCTATCTGAGTGCTGGTTGTTCAGTCTGACCACACTGCATCCATGTGTGCGTGTGAAAAGGGGCTGAAGCACAAGGCAGGCAGAGAAAATGTAAGTCACGGGGTCATGAGTAATCCTGAACCACTCAACCATGAGCACCATCTCTCTCTGCCCCTTCCCCCACTCTCCCTCCATGCCACTCACTCCTTTCAATATTACAGCACGGTTACACTAGGCCTATGTATAGTGTGTGGAGGATGTATGTCGTAATTGTGCTCCTGATAAACTGCCTGAGTGGCACAATTATGTTATGCTTCAACCGGCTGGTAGAGTACTGTATGCTAGCGCTGAAGTTACGCAGGTCCAACTGTTACTCAATAAATGATATTTTATGAATGTCCCCTCAGAGTGAAATCCAATCAGAGGTGCGGCCTTTGATAACCACGGCATCCGATAGGGCTAGTTTGTTGTTTCTCTAGTGTAGAGCTTGATCAGGATATCCTTATTGTTTAGAAATGCACTGCAGTGCTGTGCACTAAATGTTCATCTAGGGAATAGAGATTAACCATATTTTGAGTCTGAGAAATATTACTCTACAACGTAATCTATGAATGATCATTGAGTGCATCACTGATTTATTCATTAGGCCTATCTATCCATATGAAGGCTATACTGTATACTCTGGACTCAATAATCTGACCCTGGTTACCATGGAGAATGGAGACATTTCCATTGTGCTCTTGAATGTAATTATTGTTGGTCTCCTAACATCAACTGCCCTGAGTGCTTTCTGATTAAAATGGCTGGTAAGGAGGCCCCTTCTGGTACTCGGCAGAAACTGATTGGCTCTGTGAGGGGAGAAGTAATAGGAGTGTGTATGCTTGCGGTGTGTGTGTATGTAGGAAGTGCCTTGGGCCTCTGTAGTACTCAGGATGAGCGTTGCAGTCAGGCTTGGTAGAAGGATCTTGTTGTGGGGAGATATGTAGGCAGTCAATTGAACTTTTTCACATTTCTGACCGGTCAAACGGTGCTGCACTTAGTAGGTGAGGATGTGTAAGGAGCGGTGGAGAGTTTGTGGCGCTCTGTGTGTTCATGCTCACCTACATGCGTGTTTACCTGAAATCAGAATGCATGTAAACACATGGCTAGCATTCTTGCTAGAGAGAGTACTTTCTGTGGCATGATGCTAGCATGTTGTCACCGAGTTTAGAGAACGAGTCAGACTGCTTGCAGGGCCACACACACACACACACACACACACACACACACACACACACACACACACACACACACACTGATGACCACCTCGTGGCCTGGGTCACGAGCTCTGTGGTCTGAACTCTCCGCACAGACTGATTTGCTGTGTGACATGATTCAGGGAAAATAAGAAAAATACTGCCCTGCTTAGTGCTTACTGGAAGAAGAATAGTAGGAAAGCACTTTTACGAACCATAGTTCTCTCCTCTAAGCCAAGGTCTAGAGTGACGAGTGAACAGAGCTCTACATCCACGGCGCATACACATTCGGCACTGTGAACGCTTTAAAACACACACACACACCCACACACACCGCACATACTCTTTGCTACTTCCTGCGTGTCCCACACCTCTGTATAGGTGCATATGTCAGGTTATCTTCTGTTATGTCACATTGGTGGGTTTGAACCGGCCCGTTCTGCCTCCCCACCTGCTCATATCCTCCAAGGAGAGACAATATGAGAGGCTTTAATAAAGGCATGTTCAACTCTGTAGTAAATCCCTCTTAAGCCCTGTACTGCAAAGGAATGGCTCAATAAGAGATTTTGGATAAGGTCCGTTGACTTAACACTGTCAGGTTCTGTACCAAGAGAATAGTGCCATGTGTTCTGTTTCATTGTAACTGAATCAACCTCAATTACTTGTTTTATTGTCCCTGCTTGTTTTTGTTGCAGTAGAAAGCCTTGGAGGTGGTACTGTTCATTTAATAGTTAAATTATGAGATGCAGGTCTTATTCCAGGCTTGTTTTGCAAAGTCAGTTTCATTTCTCTTCTAACACGTGTCACAAATTGCCTGTTGGATGGCCTACTTTTATACCAGGAAGTAAACAAAGGGGATTGTAACAAAGGGTTGCTACAGGCAGTCCTCCCAGTTGAGGCAAACAACTAACCTTGCAATTTGTGGGAAATGTTGCTTTTAATGTTTCACACTCTTATGGATTTACAGAGATTGAAAATGTAGTTTTCAACAACAGCAGCCCACCCTGCCACAGTGTTTGTATTGTCTGGGCTGTGACACAGAAGGGAGAGATGATACTGAATGCTTGAAAGATGCAGCTCATCAGTGACACATCCTTGCCAATGTCCCAATAGACTCAGAGTGACCTTAACAGGCCAGAGGATTCCCACAATCTCACTCATGACACCACCCAGACGGTCCACTCAGTTGGTCTCCCCCCGTAGACCAGCCCAGTGGAGGTGGGCAACAAGGTGCCACAGTAGACCTGATGCCCCATCTGTTCCTGTTAGCAGGGGGCGGTGGCCATGTACCGTCCCTCTACCAGGATGGAGGATGTGATTTGTGAAAAGATGTGATTTGTTTCTCATGAATCATGATTTTATTTTTTATTTTATATAAAAGAAGGAAATCCATAGCTATCTTTTTAGTACTAGCCTTTAAAAAAATGTTATATATATATATATATATATATTTATAATATTTATTTATAATATTTATTTATTTGAATTTATCAGTAGCATTTTCCCCAGATGTTTTGACAATCAGCCTTGTTTCCCGTAAGTGGAGATGGAGTGTGTCTGTGCAGGACTCTGGATGGGCAGATAGAGAAGACATCAGCTGTTGAAGGGCCTTCCGTCATATCAGTCTAAATCATTGTAATCTCTATGTATTTTTTTTAAAAACATTTTAGGTAGACCTAGCTTTTATCTGTTTGTCTGTATTACATATATGCCTATGCTATAAATGATGACTTCAAAAATCTATCAGATACACTCTCACTCATTGTCAGTGTCTTTGGATTGTCTCTGTGGACAGAACAGTTAAAGATTGAGACATCAAAACCAGTATTTATGAATCATGTAGCTAGATGTGTGTGTCCGGTGCTTTGACAGCTTGAAATGACAAGTCCATATACTGTAGCTCAATACTGATAAGTGACTACCCGTTCCATTAGCTCTTTAATTAGTTTGACATCTGAGCAAAACTCGATCATTAAAAGTCCAGATAATTTTCACTTCTAGAAGCAGCACAGCCTTGAAACAGAACCTATTCTGTCAGGCAGACAAAAGTCAGTGTCTGAAAATAAACCTGCTAGCCAGCCAACCTCTAAATATAATAATCATTAAATACTGATCCGAGACATTGAACACGGCCGTATGCAACGGCGTGAGAGCCGCTAGCAAGGACCCATTTGCGCAGGACTGTTTAAACTACAAATGCGGTTGAGTTACACCATGTACAGTAAAATGGGCTTGACTGCCAGTAACTCTAGTCACTTACCAACAGAAGCATCATTTCCTGAAAGCTCCTCCCCGCCTCCCTCTGCTCCCCTCCCCCTCCTCTGCTCTCTCCCCAGCACCTTAGAGCATTGAGGAACTAGACCACAATCAATATGTCTAAACCTCTATGTAAATACCTGTCAATCCAGTCATAGTAGGAAGTGTATGTTTTTAGGGCAGTGTTTTCTTCCCAGAGCCTACCTGTAGTATGTGTTGTCCATTTGTGTGTGTTGGTGTGTTCTGAAAGGAACTGGTAGGGCCGTCTGCTATTGGGAAACATTCCAGATGTGAGGTGTTTCCACTGCTCCAGCACATGGAAGGATCTGTTCTAAGGGAAAGGTGAATTAGGAGAGTGTGGTATTTCACCCCAGAGCTTTTGGACTCATGTCTTCTATCCTGCAGTTTTGGACTAAACTCTATTCACAGTTGGGACGACCACTTCCCAAGGTACTGCTGTTCTTTATGTTTAAGTGTGTAAAGCAGGGAGCTTGGTGTCTGGGGTTAACACAAATGTGTATATATGTTAGCTGACTGTTTTTTAATTTGATGGTTTCTTTTTTTTAATCAAATGTTTGTTTGAGACACATTGTCGTGTATAGGTAATGGGGAATATCTAGGTTAGGTGTTATCTAGTGCATTTCCCAATGCTGTTTTTAGTGTGGTTGTAATTTCTTTGTTTGAACGGGTTATTAAAAAGGATGCTTCCTGCTCCTTACACCTCCTTGATAAAATAGAAATCTTCTGTACACCTATGACTCAACTATTTTCTGTCAAGCTTGCATCATGGCCTCATCAGACTTATGTCTAATTTTGTCTAAAAACCTCATCTCCATTTTTGCCATTTAAATATATATATATATTTCTTTTTAACCTGTATTGAAAACAGTAACTCCCTTCAATGTACTCTGAACATTTCATGACTCTAGGACCAAGAAGAGATATTCAAAATAATTGTGTATTTGTTCATGTGAAAATGTGGCAGTTTTTTTTATTTCCTAAAACTTTTCTGTTTTAGAGATAAATGGTTTTCATCAGACGGTGACGATTTGCTGAAGGTGTTCAGGGCTCAACAGTGCACACATTTAACTCGGACATGCGCCTAAATAGGAGCATCACTGTGCCTAGAATAATAACTTTTTCTATCTTTAATATCTCAAGTATATTTAATTGTGCTCCTAAATTTCTTTGTGCGCCAACATTTTTCAACTTAGGCGCACACGTGCATGTTGTTAAATATAAAATGCAGCGTAGGGCCCAGGTGTTGCCATTTCAGAAATGTATAGCCACTGCTCTTATCAATAAGCAATTGCTGAAATATGTTCTGGTGCTCATTCGCTTTTTCACACGTTATTCTTAGACATTGGACGGTTTTATATTCAATATGTCATTTTCAATAAAACGTCATACGTTCGATTTGGCTGCTGGGGGGCAAGGAGGCCCCTAGCTCCGCTAAAACCATTGACATCTACGTGCTGTTTTCAAGGAATTGTTAAATAAATGTTATAACTATTTGGTTTTAATATCATCACCTATTGAGCATAGTCAGAACTACACATTTCTGTTTAGTCCATGCAAAACAATTGCGCACATTTGGCCCTATCATCAGAGTTATACAACTAGTGACTGCATGCTTTTCTTGATCTGTAAACACCAATGATCATGTCATTTGAGATATGTGAAGGTACCTATCCGTTTGGCATGTAGCTAGCTAAACAAACATAATTTTGCTTACTTCATCAGAGATTAGGCTTTTGGAAAGAGCTTGACATCAGCAAGACCTCGTCCTGGTGAAGTTGACAGTTAGACTTCAGTCCTCAGTGTAAATGGCAAGCAAATCATGATGTACTGTTTTATTCGTTTTTGTTTATTTTGTGATGTGCATTAATGTGTCTAGACCCTTTGGCAGCAGCTTTTAAAAAACATTATTTAACCTTTACTTAACTAGGCAAGTCCGTTAAGAACAAATTCTTATTTACAATGACGGCCTAGGAACAGTGGGTTAACTGCCTTGTTCAGGGGCAGAACGACAGATTTTTACTTTGTCAGCTCGGGGATTTGATCTAGCAGCCTTTCGGTTACTGGCCCAACACTAACCACTAGGCTACCTGCCGCCCCAATCCCCAGCTAATTGGGATCCATAATAAATGTAAATCAAACTATTTGGATAGAGACCTAGTTTATCCCCTGAAAGTTTGCTTGTTAACTAGCCATATTGATATGATCTGTTATTAGCTTGTTAGGCAATTTGACATGGTCCATCAATCAGTGTAGCCTACAGTGAGGGAAAAAAAGAATTTGATCCCCTGCTGATTTTGTACGTTTGCCCACTGACAAAGAAATTACCAGTCTATAATTTTAATGGTAGGTTTATTTGAACAGTGAGAGACAGAATAACAACACAAAAATCCAGAAAACCGCATGTCAAAAATGTTATAAATTGATTTGCATTTTAATGAGGGAAATAATCAAAACTAGCTAAATGAAAATGATACACATCTAAAAGTAACTTCTATTGCCATTGCCAATATGTCAAAATAACCTACATAAAGCCAACAAATAAAAAGATTGCAGTCCGCAGATAGAATATTTATTTTTGTCAGGATATTTTCTATAAATCACATTGGCTCTGCATGCCCTGTCTGCAAGGAACTTGAAACGTATCAACTATTATCTTGGATCCGGTCTGAAGCTGGTGCTAGCAAACTTTCAATATTGTATAAAAATGATGGGCACTCAGTTTCCCACGCCAGAGAGCTCTGTACAGACACATACAGCTGTAGGCTATTTGCGCAAGGGATACGAAGTAATCAGGTAGGCCTTTTTAATGACATTTCCACCAGATCAGAGCTTGACATTTTGTCCCCTTTCATGCTGAGTAGTTATCGAAAGGCTACATTGAGGATCTATTGTCATTTTCAATGGATGTAAAAACAGACCGCTTACTTGCTTTTTGAGGCAAAGAAAATATTGCTTTGAGAAGCTCCACAGTGATGGTGAGTTAAGACAATCAGAAATAGTATCACATCCCCAAACGGGCACATTTATAAGCCTACATTTGCGCCCAGGCCAGGTAGCCTAGGCCTAGTAATATGCGTAATCATTTAAAAATGTGTGTCCTTAATCAAGATTGACAGAGCTTAAATTGACAATTCGTAAATGGCATGAAATGAACCAGAACTTTTTCCGCACAGTGTAGCCTAGGTTGTGTGCTCTGCAAAAAATGTGTGCACTCCGACAATGACAACAGCAAGACTGTAATAATAATATATTGAATGCATTAACAGAAATTACTGTAACAAAACAAACATTGTCGATTAGAGGTTATGGTAAATGATCCTGGTGTGCCATCCCTGCGGCCTCCACAATGGATTAGTCCCCTCAGACAGGCGTGAATCAGACGAGTGTCTCGTGTGCAGTTAACACTTAAATATTTGCCACTGCTCGACTAAAAAATCTTGGTCGACTAAATGGGTTCAGCCCTAATAGTAAACTCAGCAAAAGAAGAAACGTCCTCTCGCTGTCAGCTGCGTTTATTTTCAGCAAACTTAACATGTGTAAATATTTCTATGAACATAAGATTCAACAACTGATACATAAACTGAACAAATTCCACAGACGTGACTAACAGAAATGGGAAAATGTGTCCCTGAACAAAGGGGGGGGGTCAAAATCAAAAGTAACAGTCAGTATTTGGTGTGTCCACCAGCTGCATTAAGTACTGCAGTGCATCTCCTCCTCATGGACTGCACCAGATTTGCTAGTTCTTGCCGTGAGATGTTACCCCACTCTTTCACCAAGGCACCTGCAATTTCCCGGACATTTCTGGGGGGAATGGCCCTAGCCCTCAGCCTCCGATCCAACAGGTCCCAGACGTGCTCAATGGGATTGAGATCCGGGCTCATCGCTGGTCATGACAGAACACTGACATTCCTGTCTTGCAGGAAATCACGCACAGAACAAGCAGTATGGCTGGTGGCATTGTCATGCTGGAGGGTCATGTCAGGATGAGCCTGCAGGAAGGCTACCACATGAGGGAGGAGGATGTCTTCCCTGTAACGCACAGCGTTGAGATTGCCTGTAATTACAACAAGCTCAGTCCGATGATGCTGTGACACACGCCCCAGACCATGACGGACCCTCCACCTCCAAATCGATCCTGCTCCAGAGTGCAGGCCTCGGTGTAACGCTCATTCCTTCGACGATAAACATGAATCCGACCATCACCCCTGGTGAGACAAAACCGCGACTCGTCAGTGAAGAGCACTTTTTGCCAATCCTGTCTGGTCCAGCGACGGTGGGTTTGTGTCCATAGGCGACGTTGTTGCCGGTGATGTCTGGTGAGGACCTGCCTTACAACAGTAAGGACTTGTAGGCCTGATGGAGGGATTGTGCGTTCCATCCTCACAGTTGTTGTTGCCATCCTCTACCTGTCCCACAGGTGTGATGTTTAGATGTACCGATCCTGTGCAGGTGTTGTTACACGTGGTCTGCCACTGCGAGGACGATCAGCTGTCCGTCCTGTCTCCCTGTAGCGCTGTCTTAGGCATCTCACAGTACGGACATTGCAATTTATTGCCCTGGCCACATCTGCAGTCCTCATGCCTCCTTGCAGCATGCCTAAGGCACATTCACACAGATTAACAGGGATCCTAGGCATCTTTCTTTTGGTGTTTTTTTTTTAGTCAGTAGAAAGGCCTCTTTAGTGTCCTAAGTTTTCATAACTGTGACCTTAATTGCCTACCGTCTGTAAGCTGTTAGTGTCTTAACGACCGTTCCACAGGTGCATATTCATTAATTGTTTATGGTTCATTGAACAAGCATGGGAAACAGTGTTTAAACCCTTTACAATGAAGATCTGTGAAGTAATTTGGATTTTTACGAGTTATCTTTGAAATACAGGGTCCTGAAAAAGGGACGTTTCTTTTTTTGCTGAGTTTTACATCCAAATAGTTAACATTTTATTTAACAATCCCTTGAAAACAGCAAGCGGTTGTCAGTTGTTTTAGCGAAACTGACTCATTGACCCCCAGCTGGCAAATCGAACATGCTACGCCGTATTGTGATGTTTTATTGAAAACTACCTATAGGCTATTATAAAATAAATAAATATATGTGAAATATGATTATTGTATGGTTATTATGAAGCATATTGGTGGTTTTCTAGAGTGGGAGCTGGAAATGCTGTTGTTTCACGTTGAGCTTCATGGGCTGCTCGTCCCTGTTGGTGTCTGCCAGTCACAATTAATGTGACAAACGGCTGTCCATACAGCAGCCTTCCAGTAAGTCCTAGAACCTGGTAGTTGTGCACGACCACCATACAGCACACGTCATGTATCTGCGCGCTCCTCCTCTCTCTATTCCAAGTATGGAGGACAGGAAACAGCTATACATTATCTAAAAGGTTTTTGGTCAGAATTCATCTGTAGTTTATATGATTCATGGTCATTCATCTGATCACATGATATGGCTCCAAGGGTGTGCCAAGTTGATATTATCAACAATTTCCGTGTTTTGACCATAATGGCCATTTTTACGGTCATATTTATCTGAATACGAGCGTCATGCAGTGGTCAGCGTCATGCTCTATTCTTCCATTGACGTCCGCCCAGTGAGTGTGTAGAGTAAACTTTGTCCTCAGTAATAATTCCCCGGACCTCTCCGGTCCAGAGGGGCTGTGTGTGTGTGTGTGTGTGTGTGTGTGTGTGTGTGTGTGTGTGTGTGGATTGCCAGTTCCATGGCAGATGCCAGGGAGTCAGCACTATTTTAAGCCCAGAGTGACGGCAAGGCATGTGTCTTACTGGAAGTGGCAGAGGGAGTGAGAGAATGGAGGAGGGAGACTCATTGGCACTGGGATCACTATGAGTGGTGTCCTCCTGTCCTGGGTGAGTCACTGAGTTAGAACTTGACAACCCCAGCCCACTGACTGACCACAGGTGGAACTTACTGACAAAGACTGGAAGGTTAGCTGAGTTCATGGGCTTTTGGTTTTGGATTGTGTGGGTTGGGATTTCAGAGGAGTCTTTTTTTTCTAAAGCCAATTCTATTCCAAATCAAAAAAGAAAGGATAACTGGTATTAAGAATGTTTCATGTCACTGTAATTTTTTTGTTGTACTGAAATATGTTTGTATTTCATATCTTTTGGCCTATTTAGTTTGCAAATAAGGACAATCTTAGCCTGCGCAATAATTACCAGGCAATTCTTTGGAATTGAGTTATCTGATGGGAACTGAGTTACTTATCTGACGTCAGATCCCCACCAAATCCACTTTTCTTGTGGATGCCGGCTCACACCTGCCCCGCACCCCAAAACACACACACACACTGCCACACCTCTGAATGCACAAGAAGGAAAGATTGTTAGCCTAGGCCAGGTATCTGCTTTCACCAGTCCAGTTTTTTCTCATCAGTGCAGAATCAGATGAACTGAACGAGACAAGGAAAGGAATCTACATTAAACAAGAGATACCCTCCGTGTGTGCCATCTCCTCTCCACCAAGCCCTTTTCTACTTCCTCTTGGCAGATCCCCACAGCTGCTGACATGGAGATCACCAGGGCCGCTGACTGCTGCCCTCCTATTGGGCTAACCCTCTTCCCTTTTGCATGACTGGCTCTGTTATCATTTCCCGAACTATGGTGTTTTTTCCGATTTCTTATTATATCTGACTGTTGACTTTAGAGCTTATACTTGTTGCAGAGAAGAAGAGAGGGGTTTCACGTAAGGGAACTGAGCGTTACAGAACATTCGGATAGAAATGTGTTGTGTAAACCAGACATGATTCTCTGGTGTGTAGAACAGATTTAGTTCTATACATTACATTTCTGTTATCTTAACGTTGTACCCCACTGAATGCATTTGATGGTGGTGGTGTTGACTTAAGGGGATTGTTATGAGTGTGTCCTACTGCTCTCCACTTTCAATGGAAAACACAGCCTGAAAGATTCTCCCCGTCTCTCTCTGCCGACCCAAAACAGACATCTCAGCAGGCCTCCGAGCCAGCTGTATTCTTCTTTATCATTAACCTATAAGCCTGACATGGCATCCTTTTATTATTGAAGAGTTAGGAAATATTGAAACGTTCCAGAGGCCAGCTTCCCTTCTTTCCTGTGGCTGGGCAGGACGTGAAGGCCTCTGTGGGTGTCCTTGTGCTGGGATGGGCTGTGTGTTTATAGGGCAGAGCAGTACACTGTACTGTATGTAAAGGATGTGGGTAACGTAGACTGCCTGGGATAACATAATCCAGACAGCTCCGTGCCTCCCAGGCTATCAGTCAGGCTCTGGTGACAGCAGCAGGGACAGGGTTCCATACAGGGTCCACAAACATGACCCACACTGGAGACCGGTGGGGCTTCCTCCTCCCACCGTCCCTTCTGGCCCTGTCCCAGGCACTGATCGAAGGTCAGTTTTGCGTCCCCTTCCTTGAATAATAAGGTTAGATGTTTTGTTATTTTATTAGGATCCCTATTAGCAGTTGCGAAAGCACCATCTACTCTTCCTGGGGTCCACACACAACATGAAAATGACATGATACAGAACATTAATAGACAAGAAAAGCTCAAGGACAAATTTACATACATTTTAAAATGGCACACATCAATACACACAAAATATCTAGGTTAGGATTGGAGGAGGGTAAGTTGTTTTCACAAGCAACTGCTATTGGGAGCGTTTCACCCAGCTGTGTTGGCATCAGGTGCTGTGATGTTATCTTTGAGTCAGCAGGGTGGCGTATTGGAACATTACAGAACCACTTGGCTCCTAACTCCAAGGGATTTAAAGGGCCATGAAACAATAAGGCCGTACAATTGATTCTTTTTAATAAACCACACAGCAGTATAGAAAAATAAACGAAGGAAAGAAATACTCATTTTTGGTCTGATTCTGCTAAAAATGCTAACCACGGCACATTTTGGGTAGAAAAACATCCAAACATAACACCACAATAAGAGTTGGGTTAAGGTTATCGTCTTGAGATGGACTGAATGACTTACTCTCCACTACCTAGGCTGGCCTGGCAGAGTAGAGTGGGATTCCCTGGCTGCCTCATCAGATTTTCTGGAGGAGGAGGAAGAGTGGTGGTGAGGGTTTCAGGAAGTCTCTGCTTATTCCCTCTGGCTGAATGATAGGAGGAGGCGGGAGAAGTTATCCTGATATCGAGACCTACGATCAGCTTACCACCGCCACCAAATAAAATCCTTACCTTTACTGTTAGTGGATAAAATGTCAAACTGACCTCAGCTAGTGCTGAGCGATTAGTGCTTTTTGAGGTCGTTTCGATTCTATATATTTTTAACATGGTAACGTCGTTATTTCATAATGCATTTCATAATTGTATAGCTTTTTAATGTGATTTCCAATTAAAAATAGTGAACATTCAATTGCCAAAACATTGAAAATGTTCCATTGTCTCTGTCAGTTCAACATTGAGTAGACACCAATATAAAAATAAGAAATTACTATGAAATAATCAAATATTTCAGTTGTGTATATCACTTTGTTTTTATTATTTTAAAATCCTTAAAGTAATCATCGTATTTCTGCTCAGGCAGTAGCAGTCAGCCAGCCACGCCATACTGTACTGTCTTTTTAGTCATCCTATTTAGCTATTTATGCTGCAGAGCTGTTTGACAATCATTTTACTAGTTCTTCAAAGTAGATAAGGTATACTTTAACCAACGGTCTCTCTCTCGTAGTTCGGTACATTCCTCTCATGTGGTCTGTGTGTAACCTAACCTAAAATAGCAGGCATAAAAGTGGATCTCTACAGAGATCTGTATTTAATGACGCGATGCTCATGTCTATGCCCTAACAATGGGAGTCATTGTCCCAAAGGTTGGAAGGCAGGCATGATGTGTCGGTTCAAAATAAGACTATAGAAACGCATTGTGTTATTTTGGACAGATTTGCCTCGTCCTCTCTGATCTGTATCTGAGCCTTAAAAAAACGGTGCAATGGATTACGGTCATTGTAGTTTCTGTGCTTAACAAGGTTGAATATTTGCTTAATGAAAACTATAACTCCCTTCAGCCTGGTGTCCCACATAGTTCTTGACTTGATTTCTGTCATGAATGATTTGATTTCGCTCTACAGACACAGCGCGTTGGACTCACAAAAAAAATAAAAATAAATGGAGTTCAAGTAATTGAAATGACGTCGGCCAATTAGTTGTTTAATAACCCCGAAAAATATATACAAATGTTGGTTAATCGCTCAGCACTAATATGGGCAATGTGATTTTAGAGCCAGAGAGAAACACCTGTACTTAGCGTTAGACTTCCTGAAAAAATAAACTTGCTGAACAGAGGCTAGCCATACGGTTGTTGAACAATGGCTAGACTCCATGTCTTGTCACAGGCCTGCTGTGTAAAGCTACTATAATAGTCATTTCAATTCAGTTTGGACAGGCTGTTTCTCTTCTCCCTGGATGCCCCAGTTGGTGTTTTAGTGACATTACACACAGTCACACAGACCAACTAAATAACATAAACATATTTAGCATCTCCTGGCTTCCACACATAGCCTACAAGCCACTGATGCAGACCTTTGGAACATCTACATTTTAAAAAGTGTAATAAATCCATGTAATATAGTCTACACCATCACAATAAATCCATTTATTTTAGACTGTTCTAAAGAAACATGATATGAAGAAAATATCGTCTTTCAGAAGAATAGAATAGCATACTCTGAGGTGTCCTTATGTTAGGCCCTGATCTGGCTATGCCAAATGGCTGTGGGCTACACTAGTTAATTTAGCAGACAAGGTTTGTTTAGAATTCCATGGCATTATTTTATAGTATGAAGAATACAATTGAACATAGCTGAATTAAAATATACTGCTCAAAAAAATAAAGGGAACACTTAAACAACACATCCTAGATCTGAATGAAAGAAATAATCTTATTAAATACTTTTTTCTTTACATAGTTGAATGTGCTGACAACAAAATCACACAAAAATAATCAATGGAAATCCAATTTATCAACCCATGGAGGTCTGGATTTGGAGTCGCACTCAAAATTAAAGTGGAAAACCACACTACAGGCTGATCCAACTTTGATGTAATGTCCTTTAAAACAAGTCAAAATGAGGCTCAGTAGTGTGTGTGTGGCCTCCACATGCCTGTATGATCTCCCTACAACGCCTGGGCATGCTCCTGATGAGGTGGCGGATGGTCTCCTGAGGGATCTCCTCCCAGACCTGGACTAAAGCATCCGCCAACTCCTGGACAGTCTGTGGTGCAACGTGGCGTTGGTGGATGGAGCGAGACATGATGTCCCAGATGTGCTCAATTGGATTCAGGTCTGGGGAACGGGCGGGCCAGTCCATAGCATCAATGCCTTCCTCTTGCAGGAACTGCTGACACACTCCAGCCACACGAGGTCTAGCATTGTCTTGCATTAGGAGGAACCCAGGGCCAACCGCACCAGCATATGGTCTCACAAGGGGTCTGAGGATCTCATCTCGGTACCTAATGGCAGTCAGGCTACCTCTGGCGAGCACATGGAGGGCTGTGCGGCCCCCCAAAGAAATGCCACCCCACACCATGACTGACCCACCGTCAAACTGGTCATGCTGGAGGATGTTGCAGGCAGCAGAACGTTCTCCACGGCGTCTCCAGACTCTGTCACGTGATCAGTGTGAACCTGCTTTCATCTGTGAAGAGCACAGGGTGCCAGTGGCGAATTTGCCAATCTTGGTGTTCTCTGGCAAATGCCAAACGTCCTGCACGGTGTTGAGCTGTAAGCACAACCCCCACCTGTGGACGTCGGGCCCTCATACCACCCTCATAGAGTCTGTTTCTGACCATTTGAGCAGACACATGCACATTTGTGGCCTGCTGGAGGTCATTTTGCAGGGCTCTGGCAGTGCTCCTCCTTGCACAAAGGCGGAGGTAGCGGTCCTGCTGCTGGGTTATTGCCCTCCTACGGCCTCCTCCACGTCTCCTGATGTACTGGCCTGTCTCCTGGTAGCACCTCCATGCTCTGGACACTACGCTGACAGACACAGCAAACCTTCATGCCACAGCTCGCATTGATGTGCCATCCTGGATGAGCTGCACTACCTGAGCCACTTGTGTGGGTTGTAGACTCCGTCTCATGCTACCACTAGAGTAAAAGCACCGCCAGCATTCAAAAGTGACCAAAACATCAGCCAGGAAGCATAGGAACTGAGAAGTGGTCTGTGGTCCCCACCTGCAGAACCACTCCTTTATTGGGGGTGTCTTGCTAATTGCCTATAATTTCCACCTGTTGTCTATTCCATTTGCACAACAGCATGTGACATTTATTGTCAATCAGTGTTGCTTCCTAAGTGGACAGTTTGATTTCACAGAAGTGTGATTGACTTAGTTACATTGTGTTGTTTAAGTGTTCCCTTTATTTTTTTGAGCAGTGTATAAAGAATATTTTCTCCAAATAATTTGAGTGAGTGTGCACATGCGGCTATTCTGTGTTGAGCGGTTAACAAAGACACAGGTCCTCCTATATGCTTAATTTTGAGTTATTTATGTAACTTTAGTTGTGATACATGTTGGGCTATATGTTTTTGGTTTTTAAAACATTCTAAGGCTGCATGATGCGCCTAATGATTTAAAAAAAAAGTTGCATGAAAGGCATAAGCTCTGCTTTGTTTTTTTGCACTTCAATCTGTCATTCACAATTTGACAAGCACTTGAAAATGCCTCGAATTTCCCTTCTCTCCCAGCTGCATGCCGAAGCACCTCTCACTCGCATGACTCTCCGTCACGTCATCTGTTCTTTCTCACAGGCTACAAGTGAAGACCGACACATTGGGGACGGATCTGCACGTGTCCTTATCTAATTCCGAGGCGCATATTGATGATATAGGAAGAACTGTCCACATTTTACTTTTAGTCAGCCAACAAGATGAGTAGGCCTAACGAACAGCAAAAGCACTAGCCTATGTCACTCTACTATCCCCTCCCATAGTACAAAAGTTGACTTTCTATTCTGTGTAAGAAAGTAATATTCCAAACATAATGTGGGACAGTTGTGAGATGGGATAGCATCACAAAACCTGTTTTAAGTAATGAGCCTGACACAACGGATAAGAACGTTGAGCTTAAAATGTTGATAAACGGTTAGGCTATTTCTTATAGTTATAAGTGCAGCAATGTGCACACGGCAGTAGGCTATAAGCGTGAATGTTCCGTTAGCACCATTCTCAAAAGTGACCACAAATGTGAATTTGCATGTAATGCTTTTATATTAAAGGTGCATTTTATGGTGAAAATGTTCTTCCCCAAACTTGAAACTCACGCACTGCGTATGTATGCCAGTTAGGCTCTACACCCATTGTAAAGCAAATTAATGTGCTTCTTTTTAAGAAGTTATTTGGCCAGTTTTGTTGTGATACGGACCTTATCAAAACATATATTTTTCTATGGGCTAGGCTACATGTGTGTGACTATGATTTGAAAAAGTCAAGAGAAAAAAGCATGCGCTGTTTCTTGCCTTAAGCTGGGCATCATTCACAAGTGATGGGCTAATATTGTCACCATCACACTAATCTTGATTTAATATTGTTTTTACATATACTAAATAATAAATGTGAAATTTGTTTGTATTTGATTTAGAATGGACCATTATCATGCACCTGTCTCGAAACAGGAGCCCCGGGAAAATGTACTTGTCATCTATGCACTTAAATAGCGGAAGGAGGACACTTCCCCCCCCCCCCCCGTGATTAATTTTCATGCCAGCCAGGTAGGCAATACTCATGTTGTAAAGAGAAGCAATGTGCTTAATATTAGGGAAGTTGAGAAATAAATATAGTAGGTCTAGCCTATAGAAAGCTGCCATCACTCTGTTTTCTCACACAATTGCATAGCTTACAGAACTGTTGCGCAACATGAGCTCATGGGCTGTCATGAAGTGTTTGATTAGATTGTCGATGACATTTGCATGGATGTCAGAGTGATTAGAGGGACAATAGGGCCGAGTACCAGTTTGGTAGGCTACTAATGACCATCAGCAGCATCAGAGCTGGCAGAAGCCTAATTACTGTGACTAAACGGTGTTGTGGAATTTGACTGCCGTGTGTGTGTGTGTGTGTGTGTGTGTGTGTGTGTGGGGGGGGGGGGGGCTGTAATAAGGTCAACGTAACAGCCCTAAGAGTGAGCCCCTTGTGTTGCTCTCTGACAGGGGTGCTCATTGCAGCGATTTTCTTTTTTTTCTTCTCATCCTCAATGTTTTCATTACTCAATGCAGCCAGACAGCTGCCATTTATCACAGGCTCTCAAACACACTTTAATGCCACTACTGTGGATATACTGGTGTGTGTGTGTGTGTGTGTGTGTGTGTGTGTGTGTGTGTGTGTGTGTGTGTGTGTGTGTGTGTGTGTGTGTGTGTGTGTGTGTGTGTGTGTGTGTGTGTGTGTGTGTGTGTGTGTGTGTGTGTGCGCGCGCGCGTCAGGGTTTCCATTAGGAAAATGTGGCACCGGACATTTGACCGGCAGCATTTGAGTTTAATAGACATTTGAGAGATTTACCGGGCCCATATGCATCGGGTAACCTGATTATGGAGTCCACCCACGGTGCTCAGAATGACAGAAATCAAATTTAGATTATGGTTATTCATCTTAACAGAACATGCAACGGCGTGCGTCCTTCTTACTGAATTCCAGTGCGCACTTTGAAGATCTTAGAATAACTACCGCATTTACCTTTCCTCAGGCAACAAGATGAGTAATTAACAGCAAAATCCCTAGCCTGTCAATCTACTATCTCCCATAGTAGAGAAGTTTACCTATTCTATTGGTCAGCTTGTGCCTTTGGCTACTGGACAGTGAAAGAACGTTTATTTGAAAACCAATAGAACATGAGAAATTGCCTTCATGTTTCTATGGTCGGATTTGACTTTGAAGCTAGGTGTAAGACATGCCTCATAATATGAAGTGAAACGACCAGGTTTCAGATAATTATGTATGTTTTCAAAATGCATACTGCCTACAGCAAAGTGGTGTGTGTGATGCGCTGAAGCCTGCCTACCATTGCCTATAAGCACTTGAATGGGAAGCGCGCTTCAATTACCAGTTGAGAAATAGTAGGCATAGCTCCACTAGCGGTTCTGGGGGGGGCCAGTGCCCCTGTGACAACAATTTTGGACCCCCTTGTGGCCCCCCTAAATGTGGAGTATGAAATCATTTTTACATAACTCATTTTTGCTATCGTTCTTTTTTTACATCCATTATTAGACAGTGGCAACGATGATGATTATGAACATGGTCTTTTGCCTACTAATGCCTGCAATGCAGTGAAGAAAATGATATGACAACAATAACGTCTAATGTAACTGGCCCCTCTAACAGTACAACTGGCCCCAACTTGCCCCCCCCCCCCCCCCCCCCCAGTTGAAATGGTCTAGAACCGCCACTGCATAGCTCTGGACATAAACTGTTTTTAACACCCGGTTGCGTTTAGAATTAAATCACATTAAACTCAACAGCAATGAATTAGATGTTTTGAGAGAAGCTGTAGCAGCAGCTCTCGCGCTGTATGACATATATATTTTCTGCTCTCTGTATGCTCTGAGCATGTGATAAACATAACGGCTAACAAAAATGCACCACGCGACAAATTTAATTTCACTAAATAATCCAGATAAACCTATAGACCGGCATGGCCGGTCAAATGTAATACCATCAATTGAATAGGCTAAAAAGCATACCTTTGCAATGGGCTTAATCTTTTTGGGGGGGTGGGCAATAGCCGGCTGCTGTTTTATTTATGGGCTTTTCATATTATTATTTTTTCTGCCAAAACTCCTCCGTTACTGGCTAACGGAAACCCTGGTGTGTGTATTTAATGTGTTTGTGTGAAAGTAGTCTGAGGTTTCAGATCATATCACTGAAGGATTGTGAAAAGGAGGCCTATATATGGGCATGAATGTGGTTTTCCTCTGCGTGTGGGTTTGGATGATGGGAAGGAGAAAACGCTGGGTTCAGCACTTAAACGGGAGAAGTGGAAGAGGAACATGTGAAGGACTGGCTTTGTGTGAGGACATGAGGATTGACAAACTGGGAAAATTCTGACCAACGCGCGCAGCTCTGCAGTTTCGTAAATGAACACTTGCGTAACTTGTCCTTGGTTATCTCTCTGAAAACCTTTTTATCTCACAAAGGCCATACACTCTCTGCTACTGTTCTCTCTCTCTCTCACACACGCACACGATAAACTTCTTGCCCAATCACAGATTTCTCCATGTTTTCCCTCTGAAAACATTCTCTCTCTGTCTCCCTCTTCTTTCTCTTTCTCTTTCTCTCTCCCACTCTGCCATTTCCATGTTTTGTCCTGTGAGGTAGAGAGGGAAGCAGGATTAGGAGCCAGCCAGGCAGGCTGTGCCTGTTGAAGGCCAGATTACCATCAGTGCAGTTGGTATTCAGGCTTTATCTCTGCCTAACAGAACATAATCTTAGCTGCAGCACCGGCCGCACCGCCGTAGGAACAAATAGTGCTTTACCAGTCACGCATGCCTCACATTTATTAAGAAAAATACATTCCAGTCTGCTCTGGTTCTCCTCTCTCCCTCTGTGAGTGGAGATTAGTGGAGCTGGGGGGTACAATTGGTTGGTGATTTAGAGAAGAACCACCTCGGCCATGATATTTTCGAGAGACCGTTTGTTCTTTTTTTGTTTATTAAAGTTATTTATTTTTTCCTTTTTTCAACAAACCCAACCAAACGAACAAATAAACAAAAAATAAAAAGTTGATTGTACAGCATAAAAACATTGAGCATGACATCCAGACATATCCTCCAAATAGCACATATACACAGTCAAATAGTATCTCACAAGCTACAGTACAGAACTAAAATGGGTTTGCTAGCATAAGTCATCACCTGCAAGTCCTAGAAACATGACAAATAAAATATGTCCAGATTCTAGAATTGTTGTTTCTGCCAGTGATCCTAGCAAGCATTTGTTCATAAGATGCTACCTCCAACATTGATTGTATTAGTTAACTCGGTTCTATCGCCCAGGAGACACATTCTCGGTGAAACTGGAATTGTTAACCCCAATCATTTCTCCAGATATTTTAAAACATCCTTCCAAAAAGGTAGCTCTAATGTACATTCCCATATTGCGTGTAAAAATGTCTGTGTCTTTCTGGCATTTCAAACACAGAGAATTGTTGTTCAGCCCCATCTTATGATGCTTTGTTGTGGTCCAATAAAACCTATGTAGTATCTTATATTGAGTAGGTTTCCCCCTGGCTTCCCTTATGTTTGGACAAGATTTTCAACCAGGTGTCATCCTCAATTTCACACTTAAGGTCAGCTTGCCATATTGTTCTCCCGTTTTTACAGTCTACTCTACAGATGACTAAATATTGAGTAAAAAAGGTCTGCCTTAAGTTTGGGTAATTCCAAATACTCCGCTATTGGGTTCTTTCCTGGATTTTGTTGATAGCCGGTTAACAAACATTCCCTCAATTGTAAATATTTACAGAAATGTCCCTTTGTCTCCTACATCATATTTTTGTACCAAATCTGAGAATGACTTTAAAACATCTTCATTGTACATTTACATGTTACATTTTAGTCATTTAGCAGACGCTCTTATCCAGAGCGACTTACAGTAGTGAATTCATACATTTCATTTCATGCATTTTTTTTGTACTGGCCCCCCCGTGGGAATCGAACCCACAACCCTGGCGTTGCACACACCATGCTGGCATGGCAAACACCATGCTCTACCAACTGAGCCACAGGGAAGACCAATGATTGTACAGATCACCTGTAGAATGAATTCCTTCCATTACCATTGTTTCCAGTACACTTATTTCCTATCCGTAGCCATGGGATTGTGACACAATGATGAGTATCCTTGTTTTTAGATGTGAAATTCCACATATCTTGTGTACTGTTCTCCACACATCTTTTGAGTGTAACAAGATTGGGTTGGAAGTTAACAAACCTCTCCCCTTGCAAGACTCTGACAGAAAATCAAATAAAAAAATTGTTGTTTTCTAATCTTTTAACTGTTTCAGCCCCATCTCTCATCTTTTTGGACCCATGGGATATTATATCCTTTAGTCGTGGTTTCTTTGCAGCAATTTGACCATGAAGGCCTGATTCACGCAGTCTCCTCTGATTAGTTGATGTTGAGGTGTATCTCTTACTTTTATTTGGGCTGCAATCTGAGGTGCAGTTAACTCTAACTTATCCTCTGCAGCAGAGCTAACTCTGGGTCTTCCTTTCCTGTGACGGTCCTCATGAGAGCCAGTTTCATCATAGCGCTTGATGTTGTTTGCGACTGCACTCGAAACTTTCAAGTTCTTGAAATTTTCCGCATTGACTGACTTTCATGTCTTAAAGTAATGATGGACTGTCGTTTCGCTTTGCGTGTTTGAGCTGTTCTTGCCATAATATGGACTTGGTCTTTTACCAAATAGGGCTATCTTCTGTATACCACCCCTACCTTGTCACAACAAAACCGATTGGCTCAAACGCATTAAAAATGAAGGAAATTCCACAAATTAACTTTTAACAAGGCACACCTTTTAATTGAAATGCATACCAGGTGACTACCTCATGAAGCTGGTTGAGAGAATGCCAAGAGTGTGCAAAGCTGTCATCAAGGCAAAGGGTGGCTACTTTGAAGAATCTCAAATATAAAATATATTTTGATTTAACACTTTTTTTGGTTACTACGTGATTCCATATGTGTCATTTCATAGTTTTGATGTCTTCACTATTGTTCTACAATGTAGAAGATAGTAAAATAAAGAAAAACCCTTGAATGAGTAGGTGTCCAAACTTTTGGCTGGTACTGTATGCTCCGTGTGTACAGTTAAACACAGAAAACCAATCCCAAAATAAAACAAAGCAACTAGGAATGTAACGTTGCTTTTCAATGAGGCAATCATCATCGAACTGTCTTGGATGCTGCAGAGGATAACCTGCAGTCTCAACTCAAAAGTCCTTATGACCGGTGTGTGTACCTGACGTTCTTCTCGTGTAGTTGTTTTTTCGCTGTTGAAAACTTCTTCCTATTCATTGCCATTTCCTTGGACAGGTACAGGGAAAAAGACAGTCGACGGCCTTCTCACTGAACGCCTTTTCTTTTGCGGCTTTAAGTATCCTAACCTGGGCTGTAGATTGTAGGAAGTGGATGAGAACCGTTCTCGGCGCCCATTCTCTTCAGGCATGTTTAAGCTGCGCTGGGTTCGTTCAATTTCAAATTCGTGCCCGTTGTCAAATCCAAATCATTCGGCGATGATTGTGCACAAACGAGATTAGTCCACAACCAGCCTCACTCCCCTCTTTCAGATTAACCAATCTTTACTGTATTTATCCTACTTCTGTTCTGAAGTACTGCCTTATCCATCCTCACTTGTATCGCATCAAGTTTTTCCTTTAGCTCGGTAGTTGTTGTTTTTATCATGGAGACATTGGATGCAACACCCAACAAAGTCGTATTCATCTTTCCCATTTGCTCAATTAGATTCTTCAGATTTACTGATTTTTATCTGGGTTTACGTGATTATTCGCGATGACTTGTTTGCTAGTCTGTGGCCTGTGAATACTGCGTTAAGCTTGAATACATTTTTAGCGTGTGTCGACATACCAATAATGTAAATTATCTTTATATTAAACAGTACTACAAGTCAATATATTAAGACAAATGAAATTGTATGCCGTTGAATTTCAATATTTACATGTGGGTATTAAGAACTTTCTAAAGTTTTTCTCTGCCATTTTTTTCCGGCGGTCTCAAGTGACTCCCCAGTTTGTTCTTCTTAACCTCTGTGGGCTAGGTGGGACGCTTGCGTCCCGCCTACTCAACAGCCAGTGGAATCCCGTGGCGCAATATTCAAATACCTTAGAAATGCTATTACTTCAATTTCTCAAACATATGACTATTTTACACCATTTTAAAGACAAGACTCTCGTTAATCTAACCACACTGTCCGATTTCAAAAAGGCTTTACAACGAAAGCAAAACATTAGATTATGTCAGCAGAGTACCCAGCCAGAAATAATCAGACACCCATTTTCCAAGCTAGCATATAATGTCACAAAAACCAAAACCACAGCTAAATGCAGCACTAACCTTTTGATGATCTTCATCAGATGACACTCCTAGGACATTATGTTATACAATACATGCATGTTTTGTTCAATCAAGTTCATATTTATATAAAAAACCAGCTTTTTACATTAGCATGTGACTAGCATTCCCACCGAACACTTCCGGTGAATTTACTAAATTACTCACGATAAACGTTCACAAAAAACATAACAATTATTTTAAGAATTATAGATACAGAACTCCTTTATGCAATCGCTATGTCCGATTTTAAAATAGCTTTTCGGTGAAAGCACATTTTGCAATATTCTGAGTAGATAGCCCGGCCATCACAGGCTAGCTAATTTGACACCCACCAAGTTTGGTACTCACCAAACTCAGATTTACTATAAGAAAAATTGGATTACCTTTGCTGTTCTTCGTCAGAATGCACTCCCAGGACTTCTACTTCAATAACAAATATTGGTTTGGTTCCAAATAATCCATAGTTATATCCAAATAGCGGCGTTTTGTTCGTGCGTTCAAGACACTATCCGAAGGGTGACGCGCCCGGCGCGTTTCGTTACAAAAAAATTCAAAATATTCCATTACCGTACTTCGAAGCATGTCAAACGCTGTTTAAAATCAATTTTTATGCGATTTTTCTCGTAAAAAAGCGTTGATATTCCGACCGGGAAACCCAGTTTTCGTTCAAAGACTGAAAATGAAAACATGGAGTCGACTCGTGCACGCGCGCCCCAGTCTCATTGTTCTCAGATCGACCACTATCCAAATGCGCTACTGTTTTTCAGCCATGGCCTGCAAAGTCATCATTCAACGTTCTGGCGCCTTCTGAGAGCCTATGGGAGCGTTAGAAAATGTCACGTTATGCCAGAGATCCCCTGTTTCTGATAGAGATGATCAAGAAGGCCAAGATATGGTCAGAGAGGGCGCTTCCTGTTTGGAATCTTCTCAGGTTTTGGCCTGCCAAATGAGTTCTGTTATACTCACAGACACCATTCAAACAGTTTTAGAAACTTTAGGGTGTTTTCTATCCAAATCAAACAATTATATGCATATTCTAGGAGGAGTAGTAACCAGATTAAATCGGGTACGTTTTTTTATCCGGCCGTGCAAATACTGCCCCCTATCCCCCAACAGGTTAATCAAAGTTTTTCTCATGGCTTGACAGGGAAAGATTGGTATCATCTTCCCTGGGATGAAATGAAATGGTTCATCCTGTCGGAATGAGCACTGGAGCTGTTGGGAGAATGAGATGATTAGTTCTGCTCTCCGACCGTTTATGAAAACATTATAGTATGAATTGGTCAATCAATAAACAAAATGTCAGTCGTTCCACCTCAAAAAGCACGAGGAATTTGACACCCGCCATGTCAGACTGACATTTTTCTGTAGTTAGAAACCAATAAGATAAGCATTTCTACAAAATAATTTTGTTGAAATATGTGATTTTGATCTTGAAAGCTAATTGATTGCACCCAAATGTAATGCAATATAATATTCATTACATATAGTAACTTCCGATTTACAAAGAAAACTAAGATGTGAAGAATCTAAATAGATGGTCAAACACAGCCCTCCCCAATGGCCAGTATATACTATCAGTTCTCAGTGTTTGACAAACTGTATGAAGCTGCAACGTGGAGTATTGTTTATTCATACTATGTAATGTATTCTCAGTGAATTTGGTGATGTTTCTCTCCCCCTTGGTCAGAGAAATTAGCCATTGAAGCCACTTGCATTTTCCCCATAAATGAAGTGCAAGTAAGGTTTTGCCCACTAGATGCCACTGTTGCTGCTACTGCCCTTTTATCCATTTAGCCAACTCTCCTTGAATGGTCCAACAAGAGGCAGCTCTGAGGGCTATCCCTATGATACAATTATCATATGAAGCCCAACAAATGTGAGACAGTAAAACTTCAAGTTTCTCGGCATACACATCTGACGAGCTGAAATGGTCAAACCACACGGACACATTGGTGAAGAAGGGATGACAACAACTTTTCAATCTCAGGAGGCTGAAGAAATGTGTCCTGTCCCCGAGTGCCCTCAGTGTTATACAGGAGCACCATCAAGAACATGCTGTCGGGCTGCATCAGTCTGGTACGACAACTCCACCATCGCTGACCGCATGGTGCTACAGAGGGTGGTACGCTCAGCCCAACACACCATTGGGTGCACACTGCCTGCCCTCCAGGACACCTACAACACCAGGTGTTGCAGGAAGACCCAGAAGGTCATCAGGGACCCCAGCCACACGAGCCATGGACTGTTCTCCCCACTTCTATGACTCGGACGCGGGCAATATAGGAGCATCATAGCAAATACTGAAAGACTGACCAATAGCTTCTACCATCAGACTGCTGAATAGCCATCACTAGTCAGCTACATTCTAACCCTATCCCTTTCCTGCACTTCCCACCCCTGCAACCCTGTGCATGTGACTAATCTCTCTAAATCTAGGAGAAGAATGTAGGATGGGTTGTGTTATTTATGTTACATAGTGTCTTGTTGCCTAGTTTTTATTGTAAGAGAGTATGAGGCCCTCCTATGTGGGAGTTCCTTGTGTGAAGAAGGATTTTATCACTAAGTTTGTTCCCACTGTAGGAACTGCTGAGCAGTTGCGGAAGGTGGGTGTAGTATGTGTCTCTCTTCGGAGCGGCCTCTGGTTACGTTTTGTTCCTCCTTGTTTACTAATCACTCATCTGCCGGAACAGCCACATTTCTTGGAATGATAGTGGGAAGAGCGTGATTGGTGGAGGAATGGAGGGTGGAGAGTTTCCAGGGATCGTCTCTGCTTCTCTCCCCCGTTCTCTTTTATACACACCAAACTGCAGCCGTTCCACTTAGCTGTCCACAGGGCACAACTTCAAGAGGCTAATTTCAGAGCTTAAGTCTGATCTTGTCCTAGCAGAGCTCACACACACCCGCGAGCTCACACACACCCGCGAGCTCACACACACACGCGCACACACACACACTCGATGATACAACCAGGAGAGTAATCACAGAGCTACCAGTAGACACTGATTAGCTGAGTGCTGTGCCCTTGAAAAAGCTCTCTATAGGAACTCTTTACCACCCCCGAGCCCCACACACACACAAGCACATCACCACATCCTGCTCCTCTGACCCCGTTTGTGTAAACACACACAGACCCACTGGCAGACGCGAGGGGCAGTTGTTTTCCATTAATGTTTTCCATTAGTTTTGAGTGTATGTTATGCTCTGCTGTGTGTTTTTGTGTTTTATTAGGATCCCCATTTTCTGTTACGAAAGCAGCAGCTACTCTTCCTGGGGTTCACAAAAAACATGAAACATTGCATAATACAGACCATTAATATTAATTTAATTAATAGACAAGAACAGCTCAAGGACAGAACTAAATACAGTGCATTCAGAAAGTATTCAGAACCCTTCCCTTTTCCCACATTACAGCCTTATTCTAAAATGGATTGAATAAAAATGTTCCCTCATTAATCTACACAATATACCCAATAATGACAACGTGAAAACAACAGGTTTTTAGACATTTAAAAAAAAAAAAAATGTATTGCAAATAGATAAACAGACCTTATTTACAAAAGTATTCAGAACCTTTGCTATGCGACTCAAAAATTGAGCTCTGGTGCATCCTGTTTCCATTGATCATCCTTGAGATGTTTTTACAACTTGATTGGAGTCCACTTGGGGTAAATTCAATTGATTGGACATCATTTGGAAAAGCACACACCTGTCTATATAAGGTCCCACAGATGACAGTGCATGTCAGAAAAACCAAGAGACAGGATTGTGTCGAGGCACAGATCTGGGGAAGAGTACCAAAACAATTCTGCAGTATTGAAGGTCCCCAAGAACACAGCAGCCTCATCATTCTTAAATGGAAGAAGTTTGTAACCACCAAGACACTTCCTAGAGCTGGCTGCCCGGCCAAACTGAGTAAACGGTGGAGAAGGGCCTTGTTCAGGGAGGTGACCCAGAACCCGATGGTCACTGACAGAGCTCCAGAGTTCCTCTGTGGAGAGGGGAGAACCTTACAGAAGGACAACCATCTGTGCAGCACTCCACCAATCAGGTCTTACGGAAGCCTCTCCTCAGTAAAAAGCACATACAGTTCAAGTCGGAAGTTTACATGCACCTTAGCGACATATATTTCAGCTCACTTTTTCACAATTTCTGACATTTAATCCTCGTCAAAATTCCCTGTTTCAGGTCAGTTAGGATTAGAGGTCGACCGATTTTTCAACGCCGATGCCGATTTATTGGAGGACCCGAAAAATCCGATACCGATTAATCGGCCGATTTATTTAAAAAAAACTGCTGGTAAAAAAAAAATATATATATATATATATATATTTTTTTTTTTTATTATTATTAGTTTTTTTATTATTATTATTTTTTATTATTTTTTGTAATAATGACAATTACAACATTACTGAATGAACACTTAGATTTTGATGTATTATATTAACTTAATATAATACATCAAAATCTATTTAGCCTCAAATAAATAATGAAACATGTTCAATTTGGTTTAAATAATGCAAAAACAAAGTGTTGGAGAAGAAAGTAAAAGTGCAATATGTGCCATGTAAGAAAGCTAACGTTTAAGTGCCTTGCTCAGAACAAATGAAAGCTGGTGGTTCCTTTTAACATGAGTCTTCAATATTCCCAGGTAAGAAGTTTTAGGTTGTAGTTATTATAGGAATTATAGGACTATTTCTCTCTATACGATTTGTATTTCATATACCTTTGACTATTGGATGTTCTTATAGGCACTTCAGTATTGCCAGTGTAACAGTATAGCTTCCGTCCCTCTCCTCGCTCCTACTTGGACTCGAACCAGGAACACATCGACAACAGCCACCCTCGAAGCAGCATTACCCATGTAGAGCAAGGGGAACAACTACTCCAAGTCTCAGAGCGAGTGACGTTTGAAATGCTATTACCGCGCACCCGCTAACTAGCTAGCCATTTCACATCGGTTACACCAGCCTAATCTTGGGAGTTGATATGCTTGAAGTCATAAACAGCGCAATGCATTGCGAAGAGCTGCTGGCAAAACGCACGAAAGTGCTGTTTGAATGAATGCTTACGAGCCTGCTGGTGCCTACCACCGCTCAGTCAGGCTGCTCTATCAAATCATAGACTTAATTATAATATAATAAACACACAGAAATACGATACGAGCCTTAAGTCATTAATATGGTCGAATCCGTAAACTATCATCTCGAAAACAAGACGTTTTTTCTTTCAGTGATATACGGAACCGGTCTGTATTTTATCTAACGGGTGGCATTCCTAAGTCTAAATATTCCTGTTACATTACACAACCTTCAATGTTATGTCATAATTATGTAAAATTCTGGCAAATTAGTTCGCAACGAGCCAGGCGACCCAAACTGTTGCATATACCCTGACTCCGCGTGCAATAAACACAAGAGCAATGACACAATTTCATGTTAGCAGGCAATACTAACTAAATATGCAGGTTTAAAAACATATACTTGTGTATTGATTTTAAAGAAAGGCATTGATGTTTATGGTTAGGGACATTGGTACAACGACAGTGCTTTTTTCGCAAATGCGCTTGTTAAATCACCCGTTTGTCGAAGTAGGCTGTGATTCGATGAGAAATTAACAGGCACCGCATCGATTATATGCAATGCAGGACACGTTAGATAAACTAGTAATATCATCAACTATGTGTAGTTAACTAGTGATTATGTTAAGATTGATAGTTTTTTATAAGATAAGTTTAATGCTAGCTGGCAACTTACCTTGGCTTCTTGCTGCCCTCGTGTAACAGATAGTCAGCCTGCCATGCAGGCTCCTCGTGGAGTGCAATGTAAGTCAGGTGGTTAGAGTGTTGGACTAGAAACCGCAAGGTTGCAAAAACAAATCACCGAATTCCCCCTGAACAAGGTAGTTAACCCCCGTTCCTAGGCCGTCATTGAAAATAAGAATGTGTTCTTGATCTGACTTGCCTAGTTAAATAAAGGGTGTTCAAAAAAATCAATAAATATAAAAAAATTGGCAAATCGGTGGCCAAAAATACCGATTACCGATTGTTATGAGAACTTGAAATCGGCCCTAATTAATGGGCCATTCCGATTAATCGCTCGACCTCGAGTTAGGATCACTACTTTATTTTAAGAATGTGAAATGTCAGAATAATAGTAGAAAGAATGATTGATTTATTTCAGCTTGTTTCTTTCATCACATTCCCAGTGGGTCAGAAGTTTACATACACTCAATTAGTATTTGGTAGCATTGCCTTTAAATTGTTGAACTTGGGTCAAACGTTTCGGGTAGCCTTCCACAAGCTTCCCACAATAAGTTGGGTGAATTTTGGCCCATTCCTCCTGACAGAGTTGGTGTAACTGAGTCAGGTTAGTAGGCCTCCTTGCTCGCACACGCTTTTTCAGTTCTGCCCACAAATTCTCTGTAGGATTGAGGTCAGGGCTTTGTGATGGCCACTCCAATTGTTGTCCTTAAGCCATTTTGCCACAACTTTGGAAGTATGCATGGGGTCATTGTCCGTTTTTGGAAGACCCATTTGCGACCAAGCTTTAACTTCTCGACTGATGTCTTGAGATGTTGCTTCAATATATCCACAGTTTTCCTTTCTCACGTTGCCATCAATTTTGTGAAGTGCACCAGTCCCTCCTGCAGCAAAGCACCCCCACAACATGATGCTTCCACCCCCGTGCTTCACTGTTGGGATGGTGTTCTTCAGCTTGCAAGCATCCCCCTTTTTCCTCCAAACACAACGATGGTCATTATGGCCAAACAGTTCAATTTTTGTTTCGTCAGACCAGAGGACATTTCTCCAGAAAGTACGATCTATGTCCCAATGTGCAGTTGCAAACAGTAGTCTGGCTTTTTTATGGCGGTTTTGGAGCAGTGGCTTCTTCCTTGCTGAGCGGCCTTTCAGGTTATGTCGATATAGGACTCGTTTTACTGTGGATATAGATACATTTGTATCTGTTTCCTCCATCTTCACAAGGTCCTTTGCTGTTGTTCTGGGATTGATTTGCACTTTTCGCAACCATGTACATCGCTAGGAGACAGAACGCGTCTCCTTCCTGAGTGGTTTGACGGCTGTGGGGTACCATAGTGTTTATACTTGCGTACTATTGTTTATACAGAGGAAGATGGTACCTTCAGGCGTTTGGAAATTGCTCCCAAGGATGAACCAGACTTGTGGAGGTCTACAATTTTTTTCTGAGGTCTTGGCTGATTTCTTTTGATTTTCCCATGATGTCAAGCAAAGAGGCACTGAGTTTGAAGGTAGGCCTTGAAATACATCCACAGGTACACCTCCAATTGACTCAAATGATGTCAGAAGCTTCTAAAGCCACGACATCATTTTCTGGAATTTTCCAAGCTGTTTAAAGGCACAGTCAACTTAGTGTATGTAAACATCTGACCCACTGGAATTGTGATACAGTGAATTATAAGTGAAATAATCTGTCTGTAAACAATTGTTGGAAAAATTACTTGTGTCATGCACAAAGATGTCCTAACCGACATGCCAAAACTGTAGTTTGTTAACAAGACATTTGTGGAGTGGTTGAAAAACGTGTTTTAATGACTCCAACTTAAGTGTATGTAAACGTCCGACTTCAACTGTAACAGCCCGCGTGGAGTTTGTCAAAATGCACCAAAAGGACTCTGACCATGAGAAACAAGATTCTCTGGTCTAATGAAACCGAGATTGAACTCTTTGGCCTGAATGCCAAGTGTCACGTCTGGAAGAAACCTGGCACCATCTCTACGGTGAAGCTTGGTGGTGGCAGCATCATGCTGTGGGCATGTTTTTCAGCGGCAGGGACTGGGAGACTAGTCAGGATCGAGGGAAAGATTAACCGAGCAATGTACAGAGATCCTTGATGAAAACCTGCTCCAGAGCATTCATGACCTCAGACTGGGGTGAAGGTTCACCTTTCAACAGGACAACGACCCTAAGCACACAGCCAAGACAACGCAGGAGTGGCTTCGGGATGAGTCTCGATGTCCTTGAGTGACCTAGCCAGAGCCCGGACTTGAACCTGATCGAACATCTCTGGAGAGACCTGAAAATAGCTGTGCAGTGACGCTCCCCATCCAACCTGACATATGCCATGCTTGTAGCATCATACCCAAGAAGACTCAATGCTGTTATCGCTGTCAAAGGTGCTTCAAGAAAGTACTTAGTAAAGGGTCTGAATGCTTAAATAAATGTGATATTTAAGTTTTATTTTTATTTTTAATACATTTGCATAATTGTGTAAACCTTTTCTTGCTTTGTCAGTATGGGGTATTGTGTGTAGATTGAAGAGGAAAATACATTTTAGAATAAGGCTAATGTAACAATGTGGAAAAAGGCACTCCGTCTACATGTCAGTACATACACACATTATCTAGGTCAAATAGGGGAGAGGTGTTGCTTTTGCTGTTTTTCTGTTCATTTGAGCAATATGAGATGGGAGTTCCATGCAATAATGGCTCTATATAATACTGTACTTTCTTGAATGTGTTCTGGATGTTTTTGGGTCGCGCCACGAAATGGGTGCCTTTTGCGTCCCTTTGATATTTTAAATAGAAATCTTGTCCCAATATTGAATTTTAAGCCTGTTACATTAAATGAAGTGCCCTTTTAATATAGACCACATGGAGAATTTAATTAAACAGATTTTCAATATGAATAAAGGCTTGCTAAAGTGGAAAAATTCAGCATTTTGACATGTCCATTTTGACATGTCAACTGTCACTTCTAGGAAGATTTCCCACTTAATCCAAAAATGTCTCCCAAGTTTCACCAATGTAAAGCCCTAGTTAGTTTCTGAAGATTATTATTATTGATTTCATGTCATTAGTTACTAATTTACGTCTGTTCCTCATTTTAAGATCATCCCTGTTATGTGAACTCTCATTTTAATATGGTGAAACTATTCCTTTTCTAATATATTTTTAGAAAGAAACATTGAACATCTAATAGTCAAATCCTAGTGTAAATGCAGGTGATCTGGTTCTACTCTTTTTGCCGTTTTCCTGGTGAAGAACTGAGCCAGCCAAGCATAATACGTCAATTCTGTTACCCATAGATAGACATGGTAGAAATGCTTAAACAATAAATACATTTGAAAAAATGCGAAGCTTTCATTCATTTGCCCCTCCCCGTTGCACACAACAAGCGTACATTCTCCCTAACACAAAGATTTATTTCTTATTTGACATGAAAATCTTTACCCTGTTACGGTCAACGCTGTTACTTTATTTGGTACTTAGACACTTACTATAGTCATCATTTTATTTAACCTCTTGGGATGGGAAAACCTTTCTTTTTTTTTTATGAAGTTGAACATGTGCTCTTTATGGCAGAATGTTAAAATAAAAAATATCACCGACTTGGTGGAACGACCCTTCTACTGTGCTGGACAGTGTATCCTACATGCTGTCCCTGGTCAGTCTTTTTTTAAATTCCATGGTTTGTATCAGTCTTGGGCTGCTGGGTCATCTTTGGTTGGAGCTGCTGCTCTTGTTATGCACAACTGGGCCTAGTTGATTCTTGGGCCTCTGGGTGGTTCCACTAAAAAGAAGTGTGGGGGTGTGGGAGCCTCTACCAATGACTGACCGACCGACCGTCCAATCATACTGTGGGAAAACTTTACACATACTTACCTACACGTATTGTATTTATGTACTCACTCACACGTACAGTATATGAACTTACACATGCATAAACAAATACATTTACGAGCGCACGTCTTACATCACCTATCAGGCACACACACGCACAAACACTGCATATGTTTTACTATCCTTGTGGGGACCTAAATGTATTTCCATTCAAAAGCCTATTTTCCCTAACCCTGAAACCTAAACCTATCACTTACTCCTAACCCTAATTCTAACCTAAAATAGCTTTTGTCCTCGTGGGGACCTGGGAAATGCCACCACAAGGGAGAATTTTCCTTATTTTACTATCCTTTTGGGGATTTCGGGTAGCCACAAAGATAGTAATATGTGCACGCACCCACACACACAGTGTCGGGTCCCAGACAGTATCTCGTCCATGGTGCTGGTCTCACTCTGATTTAGGTCAAATTTGTTCTCGTGAAATCATCATGCATATATTGCATAAAGAATTTTCAAAACATACACAAAGCAGTTTTTGTACACTGTTTTCTTTCGACATTGTATCTCTTTTTCTAATCATAAAATTGCTTTAAAGGTTACTACTTTATAAACCAAGTAATAATTTCACAGTACAAAGATAAAAAAGTGTCCTTTATTATACCCCACTGAATGTGCTGCAACATGAGAAGGGTCCATCACTAAGTTGATCCAGAAAGGAGAGCTCTTACTAACATGTTTTGTCTGTCGCTCTCTCTGTCTCCAGGACCTGTCCTGCATCGATGACCTCTCCAACAACTCTCTGTTCTCCTCTCCGGCCGACTCTCTGTCAGAGTACGCCGATGCCCAGGACTTCATCCACGCAGACAACCTGGCCCACGTGCCCACGCTATGGGACATAAACACACCAGCACAGAGCCAGCTGGAGGTGAGGGGACCCGACTACACACATACTTCCTCTTACTTTTTGTTGACTTTAAAAAAATAAATAGTCATGTAGCACACACCCACTCTCTCACATAAGCTGTTTTCTTTTTCTCACACAAAACAATGAGACATTCATCAGCACATACATGCGTCATCACACACTACTACCTAGATGAAAATAGCTCTGCCAACTAACACCACTATGTTCATACCCACACATACATGCTCACTCTAAAAACAAGACCAAGTGTCTGTGTGCTTAACACTCGACAGCAATTCTCAAATACACGTCATGTACAGTAGGTACATTTTGCCTCTAACCACTGATCCGGGGTCAGATATGTTTACAACCCATCTCCGGAAAGAGAGAATGTTAGGGAATATGACTCAGAATTGGAAAAAGGTTATTTGTTTGAGTCTTTGTTTTTCCTATTGATTCTTTTGTTATTTTCTCCATTATGTATCATTGTGTATTCTACACACTTTCTGTGCCCTTTGTTGCCGCTGGCTTTCACTGACAAGCTGACATATGTCACTTATGTTGTTGTTCCAGAAGTTCTGACATTCATGACTCACACGACTCTGCTGTGACTTGCATCTTTTCAATTGGTTTGAATGTTTTGTTTTTTGTTTGTTCTCCCTGCAGCTAAATGCCAACAGGTTTCAGGGTTTGAGCAGTTTGGAGGATATCTCTGCCATTATCAGCACCCCACCTTTGGGAGGATACCAGGTAGCCTCAACCCTCCAAATTTAATCCGACCTAAATTAGTCAAGTGACTGACTGAGGCCCATTTTGAAAAGCACAAGAATGTGGAGATGGAGTCAAAACTGACTGCATCATTTTAAATATGTGACACTAACTTCAAAATAATTTTGGCATAAAACTTTGAACCCACATGAATTATTGCTGCCTTTTTTGCGGACGTTACAAAAACAGGTTTTGAAATATTGTGTAAATGTATTGAGTAAACAGTCGGTTTTGCTAACTTCTCTGTCACTCTTAGTGAGCCCCTCCTCGAAACAATGAAGTCTATTTCTCTAATCTATCCACTCAGGCTCTTAATGACCTTATTAATGAGCATCAGGACAAGTAATTGCAGGTCAGCTAATTATCAGTTAATTAGCTCTGTCAACCCTTTGACCTGTAACCATCTACTATGATTTAGACCTTTTTTAAATTTCATCTCATATCTCTTGTTTCTGTCTTGTCTAGTTGGTTGAGGTTATTTTACTTATCTTCTTCCTCATCTGCACTGATCTGAAAAGAAAAGAGGGGCCTTTTGCTTTCACTTGTCCAGTTTTATATCAGTGTAGATGGACAGGAGGCAAATAATAGACATGATATGAACTACGTTACCCATATCCCTTTGCTTATGCAGGTTCAGAGAACCCAGACTCCGGCAGAAGAGGAGGAGGAGGAGGAGGAGACAGAGGAGCTGGGACATGTAGACACCTACGCCGACTACAAACCATCCAAATGTATGCTTCCCGACACTACTCTCAAGACACAATATGTTGTCCTGGTTGACCTATTTATCTGGTTGCTGTTTTTGTGTTTTTATTTATGTGGAAGGAATTTGAAATTTGCAATTAGTAATATTTTTCAGTGACATTAGTGCACAACTACGCATACAGGGAATAATAGTATAATATGATACTGATAGTTAGTCAGTCTGTGAGGGATTTAGTAAAATGTTGCCTGTCTGTTCAATCTTTAAATTATCTCCCTCTTTTGTCCTTCCTCAGCCACCATAGGGATCTCCCACCCAGACATAGTGGTGGAGACCAACACGCTGTCCAGCGTCCCTCCTCCTGACATCACCTACACTCTATCCATTCCTAACCTCACCATCAACTGTGGCCTGCTCTCTGCCCTGCAACTCGAGGCCATCATCTACGCCTGCCAGGTAACACTCACCTTTATCACCTCTGACCTCACCCATCCGGTCTGGCAGGAACAAGTTCAAGTATGTTTTAGAAACTGGATTTACAGTGTTATCTTCAGCTGTGCTTTTGAGATCTCTCTGTGTAAGTTGTTCAATATTATGCGGTGGTTTTATTACATGCCTGTCTTTTATAAGAGTGTCGACTAAATGACTACAATGTGAAGTGTTAGTTACCGATAATGTGTGTACAGGAACAAGTTCAAGTTTGTGCTTGGAAAATACAGTGTGTGGTTCATAAATAAAGGGTATATTATACAATGTCTTTAAACTCTTTCTACTGTATTTCCTACTTTAGCTGTGGAGTTTATCTCTATGTTCAGTATTTGTTCAATATATTATGCTGCTGTTTAATTGAATGCACGTATTGTAATTCACTCTGTCTACTAAATGACTTCAATATGACATGTATATGTTAGTCATAGTGTATGTCTGTATACACGTGAACACCGTGCTCCATGTGTGTTCCCAGCAACATGAGGTGATCCTGCAGAACAACCAGAGAGCAGGCTTCCTGATAGGAGACGGGGCCGGAGTGGGGAAGGGCCGTACGGTGGCCGGCATCATCCTGGAGAATTACCTAAAAGGAAGGAAGAAAGCACTATGGTAAGACACTATATTCCTCCTACTATTACTCCACTCAATACATTACCCAGCCTAGCTTTGTTTCTCCCTACCTTATAGTTATATCCTACCATTACGTAGGTGGGCGTCTCCCTGCCTAATAGATTTAAGTTCGAGTGGTTTCGATTGTAAAATGTAAGTTGTAATGGATATTGCGTCAGACTGGGGCCTTTGTGACCTGCATTAGAAACCATCAATGAAAGTCAGTGCCATTGATTACTACCAACTCTGAAATAAACCTGTTTCACTTGTGCGTCATGCTTGTTTTGTAAAGGTGCACTCATTCTCCTCTTCCACCCCTCAGGTTCAGTGTGTCCAATGACCTGAAATACGACGCAGAGAGAGATCTCAAAGACATAAATGCTCCCACTATTCCTGTGCATGCCTTAAACAAGGTGAGACAATGAGAAAGGAATATGTCAAACAACCATTACAATTACTGTATGTTGTTTTCTGAGGTTCAGTAAGCACACATGCTGTCTTGTTTAACCTCTGCTTGTGTCGCTTTTTGTAGATAAAGTACGGCGACACAGCTACCTCAGAAGGAGTCCTGTTTGCGACATACTCTGCTCTGATTGGGGAGAGTCAAGCAGGAGGGCAGCGCCGCACCAGACTCAAGCAGATCCTGGACTGGTGCAAGCCAGGCTTTGACGGCGTCGTATCCTTATACACTACATTACCACCATGGCCACTATTAACCTGATAATATCTAATTGTAGATGATCCGGGTCCGTGGCTCTATCATGATTTCTGTCTACGTGTAGGATTGTTGTACATTGAGCTTTGTGTGGATACCAGTCAATGCACTGGCCATCCTAGAACTACTGCATGTTCTAACCGCTATTACTGAAGCGAGCCCTAAAATAAGAACAAATACGTCCTGATGAAATTTTCCATCTAGCTTGGCCATCTAGTCCAGTGACTACCAATTATCCTTGAACATAAGTTTAGCTCAATCAGCATGTTTACATTGGGCATGTTCACACTGTAGCAGCGTTTTCTCCTTGACCATGTTCCTAGATTGTGTTTGATGAATGCCACAAGGCCAAGAATGCCACGTCCACCAAGATGGGCAAGGCCGTGCTGGACCTGCAGCACAAGCTGCCCCTGGCCAGGGTGGTTTATGCCAGTGCCACAGGTGGGCCTTTTTCACACTGTACCTGTACCTCTGTCTTCTCTTTCACTATCGCTCTTTCTCACAATCCCTGTACTTTAGGACTGTTTGTCTACCTGTTCCTGTCTCAGTTTTCCCGCTTTATCTCATTCATTCACTCACTCTCTGTCCCGGTTTTTCTTTCAATTTCTCTGGGTCTCTTAGTTATACTCGTTCTCTTTCTCGCGCTCTCTCTGTATCATTATCTCACCCTGCTTCTCTGTCGCCCTTCAGGTGCCTCTGAGCCAAAGAACATGATTTATATGAGCCGCCTGGGGATCTGGGGCGACGGCACGCCTTTCAATACCTTTGATGATTTCCTGCACGCCATCGAGAAGAGGTCTGGCCTCATTCCACACGCCCTTTTCTTGATTTATATCACTATCTTATTATTAAAATGTATATGATTATCTATGTTGTGAGAATAACATCTCGTAATGGTTTGGCTACCAGACCAGTCCTGGTTTTTAGAATACAGCATAGCTGACAGGCTGTGTGGTTTGGATTTTTGGTTGACAGGGGTGTGGGCGCCATGGAGATTGTTGCCATGGACATGAAGGTGAGCGGGATGTACATCGCCCGGCAGCTGAGCTTCTCAGGGGTGTCCTTCCGCATTGAGGAGATTAGCCTGGACGACGACTTCAAACTGGTCTACAACAAATCTGCCAAACTGGTGAGCGACTGAGAAGACGTGTGCATGCATGCGTTAGGTCCGGGAATTGCCATGGACCTCACGGTACAATGATATCATGATACTTAGGTGCCGATACAATATGTAATAAGATTCTTACGATTCTATAGGTATTGAGATTCAATACTGTGATTTTATGTTCCAAACATATTGATCACTATATATATGTATGTATGTAAACTCAGCAACAAAAAGTCATCTCACTGTCAACTGCATTTATTTAAGGCAAACTTAACATGTGTAAATATTTGTAAGAACATAAGATTCAACAACTTGAGACACACTGAACAAGTTCCGCAGACATGTGACTAACAGCAATGGAATAATGTGTCCCTGAACAAAGGGGGGGTCAAAATCAAAATTAACCGTCAGTATCTGGTGTGGCCACCAGCTGCATTAAGTACTGCAGTGTATCTCCTCCTCATGGACTGCACCAGATTTGCCCGTTCTTGCTGTGAGATGTTACCCCACTCTTCCACCAAGGCACCTGCAAGTTCCCGGACATTTCTGGGGGGAATGTCAATGGGATTGAATTCCGGGCTCTTCACTGGCCATGGCAGAACACTGACATTCCTGTCTTGCAGGAAATCACGCACAGAACGAGCAGTATGGCTGGTGGCATTGTCATGCTGGAGGGTCATGTCAGGATGAGCCTGCAGGAAGGGTACCACATGAGGGAGGAGGATGTCTTCCCTGTAATGCACAGCGTTGAAATTGCCTGCAATGACAACGAGCTCAGGCCAATGATGCTGTGACACACTGCCCCAGACCATGATGGACCCTCCACCTCTAAATCGATCCCGCTCCAGAGTACAGGCCTCGGTGTATCGCTCATTCCTTCGACGATAAACGCAAATCCGACCATCACCCCTGGTGAGACGACAATGCGACTCGTCAGTGAAGAGCACTTTTTGCCAGTCCTGTCTGGTCCAGCGACGGTGGGTTTTTGTGCCCATAGGCGACGTTGTTGCCGGTGATGACTGGTGTTGGACCTGCCTTACAACAGGCCTACAAGCCCTCAGTCCAGCCTCTCTCGGCCTATTGTGGACAGTCTGTGCACTGATGGAGGGATTGTTCGTTCCTGGTGTTATTTGGGCAGTTGTTGCCATCCTGTACCTGTCCCGCAGGTGTGATGTTTGGATGTACCGATCCTGTGCAGGTGTTGTTACACGTGGTCTGCCACTGCGAGGACGATCAGCTGTCCTTCCTGTCTCCCTGTAGCGCTGTCTTAGATGTCTCACAGTACAGACATTGCAATTTATTGCCCTGGCCACATCTGCAGTCCTCATGCCTCCTTGCAGCATGCCTAAGGCACGTTCACGCAGATGAGCAGGGACCCTGGGCATCTTTCTTTTGGTGTTTTTCAGAGTCAGTAGAATGGTCTCTTTCCTGTCCAAAGTTTTCATAACTGTTACCTTAATTGCCTACTGTTTGTAAGCTGTTAGTGTCTTAACCTCTCTGGTATCAGTGGGACGGTAGCGTCCCACCTCGACAACAGCCAGTGAAATTGCAGGGCGCCAAATTCAAAACAGAAATCCTATAATTAAAATTCATCAAACATACAAGTATTATACACCATTTTAAAGATAAACTTCTTGTTAATCCAACCACAAAAAGGATTTACGGCGAAAGCACACCATGCGATTATGTTAGGTCAGCGCCTAGTCACAGAAAACCATACAGCCATTTTCCAGCCAAGGAGAGGGCTCACAAAAGTCAGAAATAGCGATTAAATTAATCACTAACCTTCGATCTTCATCAGATGGCACTCACAGGACTTCATGTTACACAATAAATGTTTGTTTTGTTTGATAATGTCCCTCTTTATGCCCAAAAACCTCAGTTGAAATTGGCGCGTTCTGTTCAGTAATCCAAAGGCACAAAGCGCGCTCTCAACATCCAGACGAAAAGTAAAAAAAGTACAATAAAAGTTTGTAGAAACATGTCAAACGATGTTTAAAATCAATCCTCGGGTTGTTTTTGTCATAAATAATCAATAATATTTCAACCGGACAAAAGCTTCGTCAATAGAAAAGGAGAAACAAGAAAGGCGCGCTCCCGATCACACGCTGGACTCATGTCTGGAGATTTCCACTGTCCACTCATTGAAAGTGCTGTATCTCCCTAATTTTTCTGAGTAAAAGCCTGAAACAATGCCTAAAGACTGGCCACATGTAGAAGAAGCCATAGAGATCGTTAACTATGTCCTAGGTCTTTGTATGGTGGATAGGCTTTCAATGGAAAAAGTATTTCAAAATAATAGTACTTCCTGGATGGATTTTCCTCAGGTTTTCGCCTGCCATATCAGTTCTGTTATACTCACAGACATTATTTTAATAGTTTTGGAAACTTTAGAGTGTTTCCTATCCAAATATATCACTTATATGCATATCCTAGCTTCTGGGCCTGAGTAGCAGGCAGTTTAATTTGGGCACGCTTTTCATCCAAAATTCCGAATGCTGCCTCCTACCCTAGTGAAGTTAACGACCGTTCCACAGGTGCATGTTCATTAATTGTTTATTGTTCATTGAACAAGGATGGGAAACAGTGTTTAAACGCTTTACAATGAAGTTATTTGGATTTTACGAATTATCTTTGAAAGTTTCTTTTTTTGCTGAGTTTATTTTAGATCCTTCAAAGTAGCCACGCTTTGCCTTGATGACAGCTTTGCACACTCTTGGCATTCTCTCAACCAGCTTCATGAGGAATGCTTTTCCAACAGTCTTGAAGGAGTTCCCACTTATGCTTTTCCTTCACTCTGCGGTCCAACTCATCCCAAACCATCTCTGCGTCTCACAAAGACACGGCGGTTGGAACCAAAAATCTTACATTTGGACTCATCAGACCAAAGGACAGATTTCCACCGATCTAATGTCCATTGCTTGTGTTTCTTGGCCCAAGCAAGTCTCTTCTTCTCATTGGTGTCCTTTTAATCATGGTTTCTTTGCAGCAATTTGACCATGAAGGCCTGTTGCTTGAACTCTGTGAAGCATTTTTTGGGGTTGCAATCTGAGGTGCGGTCATGAATGTATCCTCTGCAGCGGAGGTAACTCTGGGTCTTCCTTTCCTGTGGTGGTCCTCACTAGAGCCAGTTTCATTACAGCACTTGATGGTTTTTGCGACTGCACTTGGAGAAACTTTCAAAGTTCTTGACACTTTCCGGATTGACTGACCTTCATGTCTTAAAGTAATGATCGACTGTCGTTTCTCTTTGCGTATTTGAGCTGTTCTTACCATAATATGGACTTGGTCTTTTACCAAATAGGGTTATCTTCTGTATACCACCCCTACCTTGTCACAACACAACTGATTGGCTCAAACGCATTGAGATGGAAAGAAATTCCACAAATTAACTTTTAACAAGGCACACCTGTTAATTGAAATGCCTTCCAGGTGACTACCTTGTGAAACTGGTTAAGAGAATGCCAAGAGTATGCAAAGCTGTCATAAAGGCATTTTTTGGTTACTACATGACTCTGTTATTTCATAGTGTTGATGTCTTCACTATTATTCTACAATGTAGAAAATAGTAAAAATAAAAACCCTTGAATGAGTAGGTGTGTCCAAACTTTTGACTGGTACTGTATATGTCTATATTATGTATGTATGTATGTATGTATGTGTGTATGTGTGTGTGTGTGTGTGTGTGTATATGAGAGAGAGAGCGATAGCATGTGAAAATGAATTCTGATCACTCATGGAAATAAAAGTGCTGAAAACAAATTGGTTCCTATTCACTAGGTTGCGTGCAGGTAGTGTGATTTGTTTTTATGTGGAGAAATGTGAGCGGTGACTGCATTTGTTTGTGTGTAGTCTGTGTGACTGCTAGTAAATTTACCTGTGTGTGTGTGTGTCTAGTGATGTGTGAAGTGTGTGTAACTGCCCTGTTACAGTATGTCTAAAGATGTGAGTGCTCGTGAAGTGACTGTGTGTGTCCTCCTCAGTGGGCGGAGACTCTGGCTGTGTTCATGCGTGCTGCGGATGAGCTGTGTCTGGTCAGCAGGAAGTCCCTGTGGGGTCAGTTCTGGTCGTCTCACCAGCGCTTCTTCAAATACCTCTGCATCGCCGCCAAGGTCCGCTGCCTGGTGGAGCTGGCCAATAAGGAGCTGGAGGCTGGCAAGGTGAGACTGACCAGCACTTGTATTAATGAATTCAGCCTTTATTTAACCATGATTGTCATTTAGATGGGAATCTCTGGCCAAGAGGCGTTATCACAATTATCCATGCATTTGAATGGGAAAATAAAATAGAGCCATGTTTTTCCTTGTTGCTATGTTTAAGTGTGACGCTCTTCTCATGTGTCTTGTTTCTCCCCTCCCCAGTGCATTGTGATTGGTCTGCAGTCTACAGGAGAGGCCCGAACCAGAGAGGTCCTGGATGAGAACGATGGACACCTGGACAGATTCGTATCCGCAGCAGAGTAAGTCTTGTGTCCTTGGCTCTCTGAAGCCTTGGTTAAGGTAGAGTATTGGAGCAAATTGATCTTTGGTTCAGCCCTGACTCAAACCTCACATACAACACCACAGCTTTCATCTAGTGTAACCGGGACTTTTCTGTCTGACGCACCTGTGGTTTTCACATTAATCATTTGTCTGTTGCCGGGTACATTACCGGTTCCTAGTTAAAAGACATTCCATTTGTCACTCTCCAGCTTCAGTCAAAGGTTTAGTCAGAACCCTTCACTTTTCTCTCTTAAACACCACTACCTGAGGGTGTAGGATGAATCTTCCCCTAGACACTGATCCAAATTAAATGCATCTGTTTTCCCAGCTAATGGTTAAGGGCTAGGATTTGGGGAGGTTAAGCTGATCCTAGATCTGTACCTGCAGTCATGTTCTACCCGGGAGCATACCTGGGTGTCAGGGTGGAAATTACCCTCTCTGTCTGTCTGGACAGTCTGTCTGTCTGTCTGGACCGTCTGACTCTGGGAGACATGAAATGTATATGATAAGGTCAATCAGAGCTTGTCACTCACATCTCTATAACCTGTCAGAACTGTCCTGACATCCTGTCAGCCTTCCACAGTGGTAGATTCAGATGATAACCGTCTGTCTGTCTGGTCTTTTCTCCTCAGGGGGGTGTTCAAAGCTCTGGTACAGAAACACTTTCCCTCTGAGAAGCCGAGGAGAGAGAAAGCGCCTGGAAACAAGAGAAAACGTACGTCAGCTAAAATACTAAAAGCTCTGCGCTCCCCTTGTGTGGTGCTTTGTCTAAATTAGCATTTGTGTTGTCAGGTCAAGAGTTTGCATATATAACAGTGGTGTAACAGTATTCGTACCGACAGAAGCGAGGTCCCGTATGGTACGGGACCTCGCTTCTGTCCACAATGTGAACTCAAACTAATACATAAAAAAACAAGGCCTATGTGACGTGCATATGCTGCGTTGTAGGTCTCTACCTCATGAGTAAATCTAAGATGATTCTGTTAAAACAACTAGAGTCTATGCCCACGTTGTAATCAAAGTTCAAATCTTAATTGGCACATTTCAAACTGTCCTTTTGTGAGTAGCAGACGGGAACTAGTTCTGTACGATGGTGAGTGGTTTGGGAACATTTTGGCTTCCCAGTAGATTACGACAATGGACAGAGTTGTGGATAACACATTAACAGTATGATGCCATGCTCAATGACAATAGCCTATGCAGCTGCCAACACCTCAAATATGTTGACACATTTACATCGACATCATCCCAGTATACCGGAGCAAGACGGAAACTCTTAACATGATGACCAAACCAGCTATCCCTATTGGACGTGTTCATGACACACAGGTTAAAATACCAAAACCAAACTATATTAAGGTCGAAACACATAGAAAACATAGCTAGCTTACTGTTGCTAGCTGATTTGTCCTGCAAGATTAACATTGGGTTGTTGTTTTACCTGAAATGCGCACAGTATGGTCCTTGAGTCACAACATCATGTGTTCTCTACACCGACAATTTATCCATAGATAAAAGGGGAAACCTAGTTAGTTTTTCTTTGATTAATCTTGTCTCATTCATTCTTCTTCTGTGGATTTTATATGGCGGTTGGCAACTTTAAGGTGCATTACCGCCACCAACTGGACTAGAGTATGGACCTCGTTCATCATTCAATCACCTATGTGGGTATTTTACAACGTCATAACGGTTAAATTCCCACCTCCTACATGGTCCCACCTCACAGCATCCGAGTGGAAACTTGAAAGGCCCAACATAACAATCCGGTCACAACAGACAATGCCAGGAACCTTGCGGATGCTGAACATTATGGGTGGCATTTAATTTTCCTGTTGTACCAAAACCAAACCGTGTGACCCCAAAACCACAATACGTGGTGAACCGTTACACTCATATTTTATAATGATAATAGCAATTTTATTTTTATATGTTGCAAAGTGTTGCCTCATCATGTCCGGTCAAAATCTCATCATGGACTATTCAGGTGAAGCCACTGAGCCACAGTCTGAATTCACTCATGTGCGTTCTGTCCACTAGGTAAGCCCAGGGGCCGGCAGCCCAAGTTCCCAAAGCACACCATGGTGGATCCGGGGGGTGTAATCAACATCAGTGACGACAGCAGCACGGACACAGACGGCATGGACACCGACTCCAACTCTTCACCCGACTCCCTGCTGGACAACAACAACGACGACGACGTCATCTTTGTCGACAGTAAAAACACTTGGCAGACATTTGGGGGGCATCTTCCTGTGGTCTCTCCTTGGTGGTTTTATGACTGTGTGTGACTCTGGTTACAGTCGTTAACATGCCTCTCTGTCTGGGGTTGGTTGGGTTCTCTACAGCCAGGATAGAGGAGATGAAGCAGGACCTCCTGAACAAGATCGCTGACCTGGGGAAGGAGCTACCTCTGAACACTCTGGATGAACTCATCGACAAGTTGGGAGGTCCAGAGAAAGTCTCGGAGGTACGTACCCCTATGTTGCAGAGAAGTGTCCATTCAACCTGATAGAAAAAGAGTGACATTTGAATGAAGTACGTGTAATGTAAGGGCTCCATCAGAAGAAGGGTGAGATGAATACTGGATACAAACTGGGCTGTAGTTCTTCGTTGACGCCTTCTAACCTCTCTTGTAGATGACTGGTCGTAAGGGGCGTGTGGTGCGACGGCCTGACGGGAGCGTGCGCTACGAGTCGCGTGCGGAGCAGAGCCATACCATCGACCACATCAACCTTAAGGAGAAGGACCGCTTCATGTGCGGAGAGAAGGTGAGACACTGGACTGGACTGCTATTTGAGCACCAGGCAACCTCTCTAGAACCATTCAACATGTATCACAAGTGGCTGAGTGTCGAAGGGCCTCGCTCACAAAATGTGTTTGTTCTTGCTTAGAAAATCACGATCCTGTGATATGTTATGACAGCATACAAAGGCATTATTCTGTGGTCTGTCTTGCAGTGTTGGTGTTTTTTCTATCCGCTAACCTCCGTCCCTCCTCCACTCCCCAGCTGGTGGCCATCATCTCAGAGGCGGCCAGCTCAGGCATCTCCCTGCAGGCAGACAAGCGGGTGAAGAACCAGTGTCGGAGGGTCCACATGACGCTGGAGCTGCCCTGGAGTGCAGACAGAGCCATTCAGCAGTTTGGTGAGTCTGGAGAGGTCCAGGGGTTAAAGGTCAGGAGTCAGTTAGGTTAAGTTTAGAGGTCGTATTCATGGTTAGGGTCAGGGTTAGACTCTCCTAATGCAGGTTACACACACACACACACACACACTGTCACTCAGTGTGTGTAACCTGTAATCTCTCTTCACACAATCCACTGCTAGCTGGTTTTACCCTAGCCTGATGAAATGTAATTTCATTAGTATCTGCTGCCTCTTCAAATGGCCTTCCCTAAAGACAGATTTCATAATTTGATGTATATCAAATTAAAATATGTTTTGTATTTTTGGACCTAAGGAGGCGAGACATTCTAATGATTAGAATGAGTCACTTTTATTAATGCTGCGAAACTTAATTTGGAGGTGGTGCAGTTTTGTCTGGCTGCAGGGAGAGAGGTGTTCGTCTATCAGAATAATATAATTAGCCTTAATATCCGGTGCTGTCTGCTAGATATACAGCAATTTTGCACCCAACAACAGTGGGAAAGAAGGCCTGTGCACACACACACATTGCGGCCTGTGAATGAATTGTTTGCAAGTAATTAACTGACTTCCCGTCAGCCGTGCTCCCTTGGGGAGCAACTTACTGCGTGGGTTGGCATGTGTGGGGCCTGATTGACAGACACTATTTACACTAACAACAATAAACACACACACAAACAGTCAGGAGGCCTAGGTGTTCCAGGAAAAATATGTTCCATAGAAAAGATGTGGTGGGTGGCTCTTAGTAAGACACTTCTCTATTCAGAGACAGATTTACCATGAAATCATCCTCTGTTCATACATCATTGAAATCAACCTAACCAACTAGTTCCATCTGAGTCAGTCTGTTCTGACTGGTCTTCCTCCTCTGTGTGTGATTCACCAGGTCGTACCCATCGCTCCAACCAGGTGACGGCTCCAGAGTACATCTTCCTCATCTCTGAGCTGGCCGGGGAGAGACGCTTTGCCTCCATCGTGGCCAAGAGACTGGAGAGCCTGGTACGTGCGGCTCTAGCCTCATCTACTCCACATCCCATAAGTCTGTGTTTTACTGGAGTTAAGATTGGTATGCTGAGCTAATAACTTAGGAGCAGGGGCCACCCATTTACTAGTGTATCTCCCCTAGTCAGAGTGCTAGGACTCTTCCCATCCCCCCCCCCCACTATCCCAGCCCTCTCCCTGTATTGGCACTGCTCTGTCCTATTGACCAGCTGCTCTGAGTCACCTGAGGTCACATAAACACCTTTCACGCAACATTTCAAACCCAGGAAATGCCTCCGGTCCTCCTTTGGTCTGAATAATAAGGTTATTTTCAGACTTTGGAACACACCCAGGTCTGGGTAATTATATGAGATTCCTATGAGACAGTTTTCCATATTGTAATGTCTTTACTCCAGTCATTTATTTGCCTTTTCTCTCTGAAGGGAGGGGGGAGGGAGGTGTCTCTGCCAGCCTCAGAATGGGTTATGTCATGCCAGGACCTAGCCTCTCTTCTTCGCCTCCCTCCTAGCCACTGAATACATGTTTGGCTGCCTCCAGATGAGCAGTGACCTCATATCTGGCAGAAACACCCCTTTGTTTTCATCCCAGAACATTCCTTTGTGGGCACCAGCTAATGCAGCAGCAGCTGGCTTCAAGTGGACCTTAAGTCACAATCTGTGCACAACATTTCACATGTTTTGGCAGTGGTGTCAATTCAGTGCCTCTATGCTTTAGGTGTCTGCTGCAGTTGATAAAATTGTGTGTTTGTAGCTGGTGATTCAGTATGTGATATATAAGGCTTTAGTGCTAACAGTGTGTTCCTATGTCCAGGGTGCATTGACCCACGGTGACAGGAGAGCCACAGAGTCCAGAGACCTGAGCAAATACAACTTTGAAAACAAGGTATGCACTGGCTTGAATTACTCCAACAGAGATCATTCTTCGGCTTGTATAGAAGCCAAATTGGCATTACCTGTGATTCGTTGTGTTGGAGATTCTGGGGGGGATGGACACTAACCTGACATCTTAAATGACCTGTATCCCTATTTGTATTCTCTGTAGTATGGTACCAAGGCTCTAGATAAGATCACCAAAGCCATCCTGGGTCACATTGAGAGCAAGGTGTCCCCTCCCAAAGGCTACCCCGGGGGCGATGCCCTGTTCTTCAGAGGTATGTTGAGTGTGTGTCGGAATGTGACCCAAACATTATGCAAGTCCTGTCCAAAGCTGACTTTATTCCCTGTTTCAGACATGAAGCATGGCATGATGGACGTGGGCATCTTCTGCAAGGAGCCTCGCTTTGGTCTCAGTACTGAGAAAGACTGCAGCATCACCAAGTTCCTCAACCGGATCCTAGGCCTGGAGGTCCACAAGCAGAACTCTCTGTTCCAGTACTTCACTGACAACTTTGACTACCTGATCGAAAAGGACAAGAAGGAGGGCAAATATGACATGGGCATCTTAGGTATAGACTTCCAACACTCACACTAGGCAGCATTTCTACATTACAGTATGGAGACTCTTAACATGAGGTGGTAGTGGCGCTTGGATATTTTATGTCTACACATAAAACCTGAGTCAATAAAAGGGTGCACTTTCCCATATTTATTTAATTTTTATTTATTTTACTAGGCAAATCGGTTAGGAACAAATTCTTATTTACAATAACGGCCTCCCCCTTGCCAAACCCTAACCCGGGCGACGCTGGGCCAATTGTGTGCCGCCCTATGGGACTCTCAATCACAGCCGGTTGTGATACAGCCTGGAATCGAACCAAGATCTGTAGTGACGCCTCTAGCACGCAGTGCCTTAAACCCCTGTGCAACTTTGGAGCCCCTTAGGTTGTATAGTAAAGGCCAACTATATACATTTAGCGCCATATGCTGCACAGTATTGCATATGAATAGCATTCCACATGCCATTCAAACAAATCCGCCGTGCTGCATTTGGCTTTCCTAGAATATTTTTCCATGAACAGAAGCATGAGGCTGATAGCTTGTGATGGTACTGAGGCTCTGTATAGAGGTGATAAATATGTCTCCTGACTGGAACACTGTGTCCTGTCTTTCAGATCTGGCCCCAGGTAACGATGAAATTTATGAGGAGAAACAGGAGACCTTCATGACAGTGGGTAACCCCCAGGACGGACAGGTCGTGCTCTACAAGGTAGGCATCACTCCTATGGTACACTGGTACATTATTCATGTACAATAGGATTATCGATCTATATTTTTGCAGTGGCGCCTCATACCAAATGTACATAGATTTGCAACTAAATCAGTGCTGCTGTTTGAGCCTCTTCTCTGGCCTGAAAAGTAGACATTACATCTCAGAGACTAAAACTAGAAATAAAAACAAAACACTTCCTATCATTGACACGACACAACAAGAGAGCAGTGCTTCCCACATACACAACCAAAGAGGCAAAGAGATAATTACTAGTGTCTCCGGCTTCCTGCCTTGCCTTCGCTGCAGGCTAACCTAGAGTTGACATTTCAAACCAACACAACCAGGACCGAGATCTGTGCGTGCGGGGGGGGGGGTTGGGCACAGAGTTTTGTGTGTTAGAATATTGACTCATGCCCATAGTGGGTACTCTGCATATTGCTTTCCCATAAGGCAGCTACTCTAACCTTTTCCCTCTGCCTGTCACCCTTATAGATCAGCGTGGATAGAGGGATGCCCTGGGAGGAGGCCTACGAGAAGGCCCAGAACCTCAACAGTCCTGACGAAGGCTTCTATCTCTCCTACAAGGTGAGTCTAGCTGGCTACCATAGAGCAGAGAGCGATACTCTGCATGTCCCAGCACGCACACTGACGCAGTACCAGGAAGCCTGTGATACTGTGAGTCCCTGTACCTCCTCAGGGCTCAATCAGCGCTGGAACAGCTTCCAGACTGGCTGTTTCCCAGAGGTGAATGACAGTTCAGATGGGTCCAGTTTCCTCTGTTCAATTCTCTGTTCTCTGGATTTGGGGCTCTTTCATCCCACATCAAGGGAGTAGAATGGAATTGTGAACCTAAAGAAGGATCATTTATTCAGTATTAATTGTAGTGGCAAGAGTGAACAATATACACTGTCTCGTCCTTTCTGATGTTGGATTTTCTTAATTATACTGTAGTTACATTCACTTGGTTCATACTACAATTCAACAATGAAATTACTATTCAGTCTTCAATTACCCTCCAGGCAAACACTTCAACACTGCCTGTGTCCCAGTTAAATGCAGTATAAATCTTCCGCTTCTTTCTTGATTTGATTTATTGGTGGTTTAAAACAATTGTACAGATGGAGTTCAATGTGCCCAGAGGAAAACACATGAAAGTATTTTACAGAACTTTAAAATAATTTCCGTCTCCTATGTGTTCCTCAGTTGCGGGGGAACCACCCTTGTGTGCTGTTGGCGGAGCAGGGCCGAGGGAGGAACTTCATCGTCTACAAGCCCAACATCGGCAAGCAGGCCCACCCCGAGAGCCTGGACAACCTGCAGCAACGCTACCGCAAGGTAGGTCTGTCTCACACACACACCGTGCACACACAGGGACACACCCACACGGATAGCAGTCTGTTGGTCGGCTGAAGGAACAGCTATCGGGTTTACTGACATGCACACAGGTTTCCACTCAGAACATGGCAAAGAGATTTGTCTTTGTTGTTTTGCGGGAAATTTCTCTGTTGTGGTTTTCTGTAGTGTATGCTTCCCTCTAGGGGAATAAACAAAGTAGTGAAACAGGAAATACAGCCCTGTTTCTATCCTGGAATGTAAGGTCCAATATACACTGCTCAAAAAAATAACACTAAAATAGGGAACACTAAAATAACACATCTTAGATCTGAATGAATGAAATAATCTTATTAAATACTTTTTTCTTTACATAGTTGAATGTGCTGACAACAAAATCACACAAAAATAATCAATGGCAATCCAATTTATCAACCAATGGAGGTCTGGATTTGGAGTCACACTCAAAATTAAAGTGGAAAACCACACTACAGGCTGATCCAACTTTGATGTAATGTCCTTAAAACAAGTCAAAATGAGGCTCAGTAGTGTGTGTGGCCTCCACGTGCCTGTATGACCTCCCTACAACGCCTGGGCATGCTCCTGATGAGGTGGCGGATGGTCTCCTGAGGGATCTCCTCCCAGACCTGGACAAAAGCATCCGTCAACTCCTGGACAGTCTGCGGTGCTACGTGGCGTTGGTGGATGGAGCGAGACATGATGTCCCAGATGTGCTCAATTGGATTTAGGTCTGGGGAACGGGCGGGCCAGTCCATAGCATCAATGCCTTCCTCTTGCAGGAACTGCTGACACACTCCAGCCACATGAGGTCTAGCATTGTCTTGCATTAGGAGGAACCCAGGGCCAACCGCACCAGCATATGGTCTCACAAGGGGTCTGAGGATCTCATCTCGGTACCTAATGGCAGTCAGGCTACCTCTGGCGTGCACATGGAGGGCTGTGCGGCCCCCCAAAGAAATGCCACCCCACACCATGACTTACCCACCGCCAAACCGGTCATGCTGGAGGATGTCGCGGGCAGCAGAACGTTCTCCACGGCGTCTCCAGGCTCTGTCACATGTGCTCAGTGTGAACCTGCTTTCATCTGTGAAGAGCACAGGGTGCCAGTGGCGAATTTGCCAATCTTGGTGTTCTCTGGCAAATGCCAAACGTTCTGCACTGTGTTGGGCTGTAAGCACTACCCCCACCTGTGGACGTCGGGCCCTCATACCACCCTCATGGAGTCTGTTTCTGACCGTTTGAGCAGACACATGCACATTTGTGGCCTGCTGGAGGTCATTTTGCAGGGTTCTGGCAGTGCTCCTCCTGCTCCTCCTTGCACAAAGGCGGAGGTAGCGGTCCTGCTGCTGGGTTGTTGCCCTCCTACGGCCTCCTCCACATCTCCTGATGTACTGGCCTGTCTCCTGGTAGCGCCTCCATGCTCTGGACACTACGCTGACAGACACAGCAAACCTTCTTGCCACAGCTCGCATTGATATGCCATCCTGGATGAGCTGCACTACCTGAGCCACTTGTGTGGGTTGTAGACTCCGTCTCATGCCACCACTAGAGTGAAAGCACCGCCAGCATTCAAAAGTGACCAAAACATCAGCCAGGAAGCATAGGAACTGAGAAGTGGTCTGTGGTCACCACCTGCAGAACCACTCCTTTATTAGGGGTGTCTTGCTAATTTCCTATAATTTCCACCTGTTGTCTATTCCATTTGCACAACAGCATGTGAAATGTATTGTCAATCAGTGTTGCTTCCTAAGTGGACAGTTTGATTTCACAGAAGTGTGATTGACTTGGAGTTACATTGTGTTGTTTAAGTGTTCCCTTTATTTTTTTGAGCAGTGTACATACAAACAGGTGTTTAACATAAGAATGTTTTATATGGGGTTCCCCTCCTAGGTGGCCCCAGACCAAGCCAAGGACAGCTGGGAGAGCCAGTTCAACTTCTCCTTTGGGAAATGTAGCCATGCTAACTGGAACGGAAAGTGTAAGAAGATCGAGGAGGGACAGGAGTGTCTGCAGGGTATGCGTCTGCGCCAGTACCACATGCTGTGCGGGGCGCTGCTGCGCGTCTGGAAGCGTGTGGCTGACGTGGTCTCTGACATCACCAGCTCCAGCATCCTGCAGATCGTACGCCTCAAAACCAAAAATAGTAACAAGCAAGTCGGTGAGTACACAACAACTTCATGCAATTCACACACACACACCCCATCACTGAATGTCTTGGCAAATGCGTTTTTTCAGTGGCCAAAAATCAAACGGCACAACAGGCTATGCTGCTATCGACTGAGCCAAATGATCGACTTGTATAAACAAATGTAAACCTAATACCCTCTCTTTCTCTCCTAGGTATCAAGATACCAGAGAACTGCGTGGCCCGCGTGCGAGTGGAGCTTCTCAAAATGGATGAGGAGGTAAAGAGGAGGCGCAAGGAGAGGGAGCAGCATGCCCAGGAGCAGAGGCTAGCCGAGCAGCGGCAGCTTCAGGACATACACCTGCTGGCCAAGCCCTACAGCCAGCCCCAGAGCCTGTCTCAGAGCCACAGGACTCAGAACTTCTACCAGAGCCTGAGCCTGACCCAGGCCAAGCCTTTACAGGTCAAGCCTCTACTACAGCCCAAACCTCCACAGGTCAAACCCCAGCCCAGCCCGATCAACCAGCTCCCCAGCATGGCCAGCATCTTCTCCCACTTCCCCCACTACTTCCCCTCCCTGCCCCCAATGCAGCCCGCTCCAACCTCCACCACCAAGCCCTTTCGGGTTGGGGAGGAGGTCCTGGACCTGACGATGAGCTCCTCTCCCTCCCCAGATAGCACGGAGGGAGGCCTGGGCCTGGTCAGCCTGACAGGGGGCTCCGACTTTGACCTGGAGAGACTGATATCACGGCACGCACTCGCCGCCCAGAACACTGCACATATTCTGCAGCAACCTCTACAGCCACCGCTGATCAAACAGCGGCAGCTACAGTCGCCACAGCAGATACAACCACAGCTACAGCAGTGGTCAGATCAGCCTTTAATCAACAGCGCCCACCAGGACTACTATATCCTTGACCATCCAGACTCTCTGCCTTACTCTCTGTCCAGCCAGACAGCTACTAACCCCTCCACCTCTTCTACCTCCTCCTCTTCCTCCAACACAGTGGCTCACGTCTCATCCGGCCACCTCTCGTCCCCCTCCACCCCCTCCTCTCACTTTTCCTCCTCGGCCCTGGCCCCCTCAGAACAGCAGCCCCTCCCTCTAGCCAACAGCCACTGCAGCACGGACACACTCATCAACGCGCGCGAGGTCCTTGACAACATGATGCGGACCAGTGCGGACCGCCAGTCGGTTATCCAGTACCAGCCGAACGAATGGGACTCTGCGTAACAACCTCTTCAATGTGTCTGTCTGTCCTCTAGCTGCTGAGCGGGAACGCTCCCCTCAGGGCCTAGTCACACCACTGCCTGTCCTGTGCTCTTCTCCTCCCCATCCCTCTCCAGGCTCTGGATCCACAGGCCAGGGGCACGTTCACTAGACCAAATGGTTTGGTCTCATTCGGAGATGGTGAACGAATGACCCGGGTGGAATTGGCCGGGTCCCTTCATTGAGAGAGCAGGGGGGCTCAAAACCACAGTTTCTACACCGAAACTTGACTCAATGAAGAAACACAATTCCACCTGGGTTTGATTTTGTTTTTAAGACTATCAAAAGCGCATGTGCTTTTTAAATGATCCATCACAGTTGGAATTGTGTTGCTTTGTTGAGGAAATCAGTGTATAAACATATTTTTCTAGAACCACAGCTTCCCCTACTGGTTATGTTGGGTATCATTGGTAACGTTGCTGGCTTCCAACTGCCTTTCATGCACATCTGTTGTGTGTTTGCTTTTCTGTGTTGCCTCATCGTCATTGCATCGACTTGAATTGGGCTATCTTGCAACGCTTGGTTTGTTTAAACCAAGGGCTCCACTCAAAAACTTCAAACTGGAAAAATCAATACAGGGCAGATTGGTTCATAGGGGTGAAATGTTTTAGTTTTAGCCCCTTCCTCTCCCTTGTGTCCCCCTCTCCCTGCGGTTTCTATCATCACTCACTCCTGTGTCTCGCTTAAAAACAAAGACGGGAGGGGTATAGAAAACAGTCTGCCATTGTAACAGTGCCTTTGGAAACCTACTTAAATGTAGTCTTTGAAACCCATATAGGCCTAATGTATAGATTTATACTCGAAGCATTGGCATTTTAATTTATTATATTTGTATTTAACTTACCCCACTGTTGGATCTATGATGGTGGTGGGCCAGGGATAGCCCCCACACCACAACTCAGTATGTGTATGTCTGTCTGTGGACCCTACACTATATTGGTCTCTTCAGCCCATCGGCAGACTGTTCTGTGTTGGAATCCTGCTTTCCCAGGCCTTGTGATAAACCGAGAACAGGGGTTAGATGGGATAGACACTGCTGGTTTAATGCAATTGGGTGGATGGTTTTAAAATGGTGTCAAATATCCTACTTTAAGTCTACACAACATTCATCCAACGATGTGACCCATGGTTTGCTTTTCATTTGAAGCTCTCAGGAAAGTGTCGAGTGCATTTGTTATTTTGTTTTGTTCAACTTTCTGACCAATATTAATATGAATATTTGTTTTAGTCCATATTATATGTATATCGTATATTACATTTCAGAATCTGTGAGATCTGTCTGTCTTTGTGAAATGGATGCACTGTAATTTGTTCATGAAAAGCCTGGGTAAGTTCAACCAATCAAAAGCAATAAACAAGACATTTTAAATAGCAGATGTTTTAGAAGTCTAAGTACTGTTTATGCTCCACAGCCGAAGGTTATAGATTCACCTGTGCATGGTAAGAATTGTATTCCTCTTTCTTTCTGTTCTACTCGTAGTCTGTAGTTAAAGACATCTGAAATACTTAGGAACTTTGTATAAACATTGTGATGGGGATAAAAGCAATGTGCTCTTGATGTTTTTGTCATCCTTGTTATTATGATCATTATAATTGTTATTTATATTTAAGGGACATTTTGTTTTTAGATTGTTATCCTGATACTTTAGGTCAGGGACGTTTCTAGTTTTCAAGATTATAAAAACAAAAAAATAAGTTTATAACCTGCCACCAAATAATATTGCACTGTGCTGTACTGCTGTACAGGGTTGTTGGTTTGTTTCTTTCCAGTTCTTTTATCTGATTCTGCTTGTGACTTAAGTAGAATTGTTCCAACTTTTACAGCTTCTGCCAGAACTTTAGAATGCAAAGAGATACCAAAGTATTCCACCCCCCTGTAGTTACTGGCTAGATCTGACCTATTATAGCAATCTCAGGAAGAAATCTTAGACATGTATTGATTGGTGGGGAGTTAAGATAAATGTTATTGTTTTCCCTAACAACAGTGGTGAAACTAACCAATACACATTTTAGTGCTGTTTTATTTCTTCATTCTGTGCTGCGACTCTTGCTGTATTTATTATTATTTTTTTAATGTTTTTTTATGTTTGAGACTTGTGATGGGTTTGTTTGTTGGTAAGTGTTGTGAATTGTTGGTGATTTTAAGTGTTTATGCTATCTTAGGGCAAAGATCAAACTCTGTTTCTTTTATGGAACATTATCTTTTGTCCTTTTTTGTTGCTGTTGTTTAATACATTTTAATGCTGACAAAGATTTTGAGCAGATTTGCACTTGGATATACTTGTATGTGCAGATTCTTTACCCACTTTCTGACAGATTCAAACATACCCCAGACATCCAATAGCTCAGGCCCGTGTTCTCGTAGTTACCCATCTCATAGCCCTCTCTCTCTTTTGTGCTTCAGATTGTTCTAAATATATTTCCTCATCAGGCACATTCCAATAAATCCAAAAAATGTCTCAATCTAACAGTTTGTGTCCCATGCTTCACCTATGGCCAATGGACTGTGGTATAACGCTCACATGAAGTAATATGCATTATAAACCTGGGGAAACGGACAAACACGGTTTGAAAAAATGAACTGCAATTTCTGTTAACTAGGTCTTTTTCATTTTCCTAAATTTGCACTAAGAATGGCATAATCAAGTTACTGTTGTCTGTTAACATTGAGAGTTGCAAGCTTGTTGTATTCCTGACCTTTTGATGGATTGCATTTTTGTATACTGTAACCATCCTTGTTTCTTCAGCTTAAAAAAAAGTAAACGTTTTTTTGAAGTATCACATTAAAATAATTTATTGCTAACAAAAACGAAACAAAAAACATGCTACTGATTGTATGTATTTTTAAACAAAGGCTATTTTTTCTGTATAAACTGTGTTCAGCACTTAATCTGGGTTGTGCTTTTGTTTTTCTATATATTTATAATTTAGATCGAAATGTATATATTGTATAAAAAAAAATTGCCTTTCAACTAATTTAAAGGTTTTCTACTCATAACAAAAGGAAGGAATATATCATAGTGCAATCTTAATTTTGTAAACCAACAACAAATAAAAATGAAGATTGCGAAAATGGTGTTTACCTTTTTTTTATTGTGAATAAAGACCTTCTGGAGCCTATACGTGCATAATCGAACACATTCTTAGACAGATGGTGATTAATACTTCTGTGGCTACGGCTCCGTTTACACAATTCTGATATTTTCCATTTACACAGCCCAATTCTGATCTTTTGTCCAATTATTGTGGTAAAGGTTCTGAATCCGCTGCCTGTGTAAACGCAGCCTAAGGCCTTTATTTCATGCGACAGACTGACTTTACTATGCAGAGTCCTTGCAAGTCCTCACATCAAAGGAGTGATGTGACTGATTTTAGAACTACTTGGGTTAACTCCCAATGCTTCCCCAAATAGAGGCAGTACCAATTATGTGTATATAAACCCTGGATTGTTGATGCTGTGTATTGGCCAATTAGAGGCTTTGAAGCCACTTATTCTATAGAGCTGGGTTTCCCAAAGTCAGTCCTGTCCCCCCGTTTTGGATTTTGCCCTAGCACTACACAGCTGATTTAGATAACCAACTCATCATCAAGCTTTGGGTATCTAAATCAGCTGTGTAGTGCTCAAGCTAAAAACTAAATGTGCACCCAGGGAGGGCCCCAGGATGACTTTGGGAAACCCTGCTATAGAATACCACAGTATGACTCATAATACCCATAAATCCTAGAGGTCAAACAGGGAAATGGTTCCAATCATTTTTCCACCGTTCATTTTTCCCATAGGGGATTTTAGAAACACTTCAAATAAGGGCTGTGATTCGTGTAGGCTTACCCTGGCGTGAGGTTTTGATAACCGTGTAAATATCTCTAGGAAAGGTGATCAATATATTCACCTGGATTTATCCTCCAAAATAAAACCGTAGCCACATTAGCAGCTGATTATCGTAAAGAACTACAAATGCCATGATGGTCGGAACGAGACTGCTGAATCGAGGCAAAGGAAAGAATCTCTGGATTAACTGTTAGTTAAATGTACTAATGAATAAATAGGTTAGATTCACACAACCTGTTAGCAAAGGTATCTGCTAGAGATGACGTGCAGGGATTTGTAGTTTTACATTATGCTAATTTGCATTTTTGAATCTGAGATTTAAATGCTTCCAAACCGTCAAGCCAGGGTAAGCCTACACGAAACACAGCCCCCTAGTGTTTCTAAAATCCCCTATGGGAAAAATGATTGGAACCATTTCCCTGTTTAACCGCTAGGTTTTCTGGGTATTATGACACTTCCACATGGCAGCCGGTGGTTTCAAAGCCTCTACTTGGCCAATTATTAACATTAGCTGTGAATGACTACTCCTGAGATGTACCAATTTGGTACTCCTCAGAAGGTGCAGTCCTCCATAGGAATGCATTTTTATTTTACCTTTATTTAACTAGGCAAGTCAGTTAAGAACAAAATCTTATTTTCAATGACGGCCTAGGAACAGTGGGTTAACTGCCTTGTTCAGGGGCAGAACGACAGATTTTTACCTTGTCAGCTCGGGGATTCAATCTTGCAACCTTTCGGTTACTAGTCCAACGCTCTAACCACTAGGCAACCTGCCGCCCCAGATTGGATTTCTCAGGTATTTCAATGTTTCAAGCACAAAATTACATCTGTTCACATAATATAATTTAAAAGTATGCATTAAGGTGTCTGTAATCGAACGTACTTGTCAAAAACGAATGTAGGTATTAATAAATCCATTTATATAGATTCCTAAATGGCTGCGTGGTGGTTAACACAGCGCCCCCTGTCAGTCATCCAGGATTTATACACATTGGGCAGTACAGTTGTACCTTTTCTTGTAGTCTGTCTGTATGTAAACTGTTTTATTGTTTTTACAAATACATTTTACCTTTTGTAGAGTAAAATGATCCCCCCTATTTACTGGGCATATAAACAGTTGGGTGTCATGCCTTGATAATCCATAGTCTTATGTTCCAAATGTGACAAACATGACCAAGTTTGTAGGTCTACATCAACACACACAGGCAGCGTTTATACAAACAGCCCAATTCTGCAGCTGATCTGATTGGTAAAAATAACAATTAGTAGATAAAAATCTGAATTAGGCTGCCTGTGTAAACTCAACAATAGCCACTATAACTGACCCCAAATTAAGCTAGTTCTTTATGGTCCCACTTAAATCTAACAAATTTGAGGCTTCAAAAGCATTGTTCACACTGCAGGCTTCAATGCTCAAATCAATGTTGTTTTTCAAATCCGTTTTGGAATACTGACTGTCCAAACAGCAAGTTAGAAGTGATCAAATCGGATTTGTGTGTTCAGAGAAAGGGTCGTTGCTGTCAGGGATCCTTGGGACATCCCTACACCATTTGAGGTTGACATTTAAAATGGTTCAGGCAGGGTTTTGTTTTTTTCCCTAGCACTACACAGCTGATTCAAATAATCATCACGCTTTGACAATTTGAATCAAATGTGTAGTGTTAGTGCAAAAAGAAAAACGTGCACAGAGTTTGCATAACTACTCTTAAATGTAAGTAAAACTAAATGCATGCTCTTCAACCGATCGCTGCCCGCACCTGCCGGGCCGTCCAGCATCACTACTCTGGACGGTTCTGACTTAGAATATGTGGACAACTACAAATACCTAGGTGTCTGGTTAGATTGTAAACTCTCCTTCCAGACTCACGTTAAGCATCTCCAATCCAAAATTAAATCTAGAATCGGATTCCTATTTTGTAACAAAGCATCCTTCACTCATGCTGCCAAACATACCCTTGTAAAACTGACTAGCCTACCGATCCTTGACTTCGGCGATGTCATCTATAAAATAGCCTCCAGCACTCTACTCAGCAAATTGGATGCAGTCTATCACAGTGCCATCCATTTTGTCACCAAAGCCCCATATACTACCCACCACTGTGACCTGTATGCTCTCGTTGGCTGGCCCTCCGCTTCATATTCGTCACCAAACCCACTGGCTCCAGGTCATCTATAAGTATTTGCTAGGTAAAGCCCCGCCTTATCTCAGCTCACTCGTCACCATAGGAACACCCACCCGTAGCACGCGCTCCAGCAGGTATACTTCACTGGTCATCCCCACAGCCAACACCCCCTTTGGCTGCCTTTCCTTCCAGTTCTCTGCTGCCAATGACTGGAACGAATTGCAAAAATCTCTGAAGCTGGAGACTCATATCTCCCTCACTAACTTTAAGCATCAGCTGTCAGACTAGTTTACCGGTCACTGCACCTGTACATAGCCCATCTGTAAATAGCCCACCCAACTACCTCAACCCCATATTGTTATTTATTTTTGCTCTTTTGCACCCTAGTATCTCTACGTGCACATCATCATCTGCACAACTATCACTCCAGTGTTAATGCTAAATTGTAATTATTTTGCCCTATGGCCTATTTATTGCCTTACCTCCCTAATCTTACATTTGCACACACTGTATATAGATTTTTATACTGTGTTATTGACTGTACGTTTGTTTATCCCATGTGTAACTCTTGTTTTTGTCGCACTGCTTTGCTTTATCTTGGCTAGGTCGCAGTTGTAATTGAGAACTTGTTCTCAACTGGCCTACCTGGTTAAATACAGGTGAAATAAAAAAAAATTAAATAACACAATTAGACCCAACCAAATCATGAGAAAACCAAAATATAATTACTTGACACATTGGAAAGAATTAACAACAAAAAACAGTGCAAACTACAATGCTATTTGGCCCTAAACAGAGAGTACATAATGGTAGAATACCTGACCACTGGGACTGACCCAAAATGAAGGAAAGCTTTGACCATGTTCAGACTCAGTGAGAAATACAACCCATATTTGTTCATTTATTTTCCCTTTTGTACTTTTTTTCTAACTTTTTTGCACATCGTTACAACACTGTATATAGCCATAATATAACATTTGAAATGTCTCTATTCCTTTGGAACTTGTGAGTGTAATGTTTACTGTACATTTTGTATTGCTTATTTCACTTTTGTTTATGTAGTTCACTTGCTTTGGAAATGTGAACATATATTTCCCATGCCAATAAAGCCCTTTGAATTGAACTGAATTAACCGGTGGGGAGGGGTGTGTGTGTTGAGACTGAGCGCTGCAGCTGGCATGTGTCTCGTGAGTGAGGGGAGACAGAGCAGCACGCCCAACTCGTGAAAACTTGTTACCAGTTTTAGGTAGTCTATTTACATTGTCATTATGGAGACACCTATTTCCAACCCTTTTTCTATAAAACAGATTGACGCTCTAGAACTGATGCGCATCAATAAATAACGGTGACAAAGCACAGAAAACGACCTTAGAGGATTATATACATTCGCTCTGAGGTGCTTTAAACTGAATTATAATGTCGACTTTTCTTATGGGAAACCATACCAAGCGAAGGTTTTTACGCATGCTCAGTTCTTTGGTATCGAGCACTGAGCGAATTGGAAGTTATGGAACTGTCTTGCGTGCTTCTGTTATGGTTAAAAGTCCACAATGAAGCTGACATTAAATGTAGAGAATGATACATTTGCATATGTTGTCCATCAATTAGCCTATTCATTACTATGCTTATGTAGGCTACTGTAGCCTACCATTGTATTCAATACATATGTTGAATGACTATATCAATGGAGTCATTCCAAATCAATTTGTGGCACTTGTGTAGCCTACCTGGAGCTGGCAAATGGATGTAATAGCCTATAACTTCAGTTTATTGTTGTTGTAGCCTTGTGCTAATATGCAATTATTAATGGCCATGTTTAGTTAATGAAATTGGAAGTCATTTATGATCATGGTCACAATTCTATCGCAATTCCCGATCAGCTGTTAGAATGCATTAGATTGAATATAACAGTTAGATTTGGCTACAGGTTTTTTTTAAAAACACTGTTGTTGACAAGCATAGGCCTATTCAGTTCATATCCATATTTTAATATTTCATTCTGTTACTTAAATTACGACCACATCCTCAGTAGCCTATACCTAGAAATTGCCTCACTTCATGTTAAACAAACTAGTCTATCATTTTGAACGAAGCAAGCCGCTAAATCGTTCATTTTGCCCAGGCTACTGTAGGTTATCTGAAATTAGATGTAGGCCTATCAAGTGCTATATGTTACCTGTATTTTAGTCAGTAGACCTAGACACTGTCTATTGAAATGAGAAGTCAATCTCGTAAATAGGCCATTTATAACGGTTTGTGTAATAACGACACAATTGACAGAAAATAGCCTAACATTCGATTTGTTTCCGTTTAATAAGGGCGAATTATATTTTGTCTTGCGACATATCCAAATTCCTTTATTAGTCACATTAGCTCACAATAATTATTATTTTGATTGAAACCCCAATTTCGCTTCTTAGGTCATTAGGAGTTAAATCGAGATTTCTTCTTAATCCACTCGATAACGTTATGGGGAAAGGGTTTATAGGCTAGATGTGGCAACTCCTCTCTTGCTGCGAAAAAAAAAATGTTTGGGCTAGTTTCAAGGTCTACCCTGGTGGTGGTGCTCGTGTTTCAAAGTTATGTAGCAATCAAAGGTGACAACAATGCATGCCATGGGCGTTTCCCAATTGCTTTGAATGTTCAAAATCATAGTGTACGAACACTTTAGAAGCCTCAAACGATAAGATCATAATCCAACCTTCAAAACTATTCATTTTTGACTAGCCACAGCAGTCAAATAGCTACTGTTGGTAACTTTGCTATTTAGCTTTCTAGCACATTCAATATATTAACAATTAAAAAGCTAGCTAGTTAGCTACCCCATGTTCTTGTCAAACTGTCAACAGAGTAGCTAGCAAGCAACAAGATATGCCATATAACAGTCTAATAACTACTTGAGGGCAAATAAATCAGATTTGTATCTAACTTCAAACCTCCTACACAGGTAGTTTGAAATGTTGCTTGAAATATCTTGAAAGATTCCATGTGCTTTTTGGCTGTTCAAACTGCAGGAAAAAGAACAGATAATAAACGGATATACAGTTGAAGTCGGAAGTTTGCATACACCTTAGCCAAATACATTTAAACTCAGTTTTTCACAATTTCTGACATTTAATCCTAGTAAAAATTCCTTGTGTTAGGTTAGTTAGGATCACCACTTTATTTTAAGAATGTGAAATTTCCGAATAATAGTAGAGAGAATTATTTATTTCAGCTTTATTTCTTTCATCACATTCCCAGTGGGTCAGAAGTTTACATACACTCAATTAGTATTTGGTAGAATTGCCTTTAAAATGTTTAACTTGGGTCAAACGTTTCAGGTAGCCTTCCACAAGCTTCCCACAATAACTTGGGTGAATTTTGGCCCATTCCTCCTGACAGAGTTGGTGTAACTGAGTCAGGTTTGTAGGCCTCCTTGCTCGCACACGCTTTTTCAGTTATGCCCACACATTTTCTATAGGATTGAGGTCAGGGCTTTGTGATGGCCACTCCAATACCTTGACTTTGTTGTCCTTAAGCCATTTTGCCACCACAACTTTGGAAGTATGCTTGGGCTCATTGTCCATTTAGAAGACCCATTTGCGACCAAGCTTTAACTTCCTGACTGATGTCTTGAGATGTTGCTTCAATATATCCACATAATTTTCCTTCCTCGTGATGCCATCTATTTTGTGAAGTGCACCAGACCCTTCTGCAGCAAAGCACTCCCCCAACATGATTCTGCCACCCCCGTGCTTCACGGTTGGGATGGTGTTCTTCGGCTTGCAAGCTTCCCCCTTTTTCCTCCAAACATAACGATGGTCATTATGGCCAAACAGTTCTATTTTTGTTTCATCAGACCAGAGGACATTTCTACAAAATAGTATGATCTTTGTCCCCATATGCAGTTGCAAACCGTAGTCTGTTTTTTTTATGGCGGTTTTGGAGCAGTGGCTTCCTCCTTGCTGAGCGGCCTTTCAGGTTATGTGGATATAGGACTCGTTTTACTGTGGATATAGATACTTTTGTACCTGTTTTCTCCAGCATCTTCACAAGGTTCTTTGCTGCTGTTTTCTGGGATTGATTTTCACTTTTCGCACCAAAGTACGTTCATCTCTAGGAGACAGAACGCGTCTCCTTCCTGAGCGGTATGACGGCTGCGTGGTCCCATGGTGTTTATACTTGCGTACTATTGTTTGTACAGATTAACGTGGTACCTTCAGGTGTTTGGAAATTGCTACCGAGGATGAACCAGACTTGTGGAGGTCTACAATTTTTTTTCTGAGGTCTTGGCTGATTTAGTTTGATTTTTCCATGATGTCAAGCAAAGAGGCACTAAGTTTGAAGGTAGGCCTTGAAATACATCCACAGGTACACCTCCAATTGACTCAAATTATGTCAATTAGCCTATCAGAAACATCTAAAGCCATGACATAATTTTGGGGTATTTTCCAAGCTATTTAAATGCACAACCAACATAGTGTATGAAAACTTCTGACCCACTGGAATTGTGATACAGTGAATTATAAGTGAAATAATCTGTCTGTAAACAATTGTTGGAAAAATGACTTGTGCCATGCACAAAGTAGATGTCCTAACCGACTTGCCAAAACTATAGTTTGTTAACAAGAAATTTGTGGAGTGGTTGTAAAACTAGTTTTAATGACTCCAACCTAAGTGTATGTAAACTTCTGACATCAACTGTATATAAAAAATTGGATTGAGTCACTTCAAATTGCCAATGTGAACCAGGCTAAAGGGTTTCCAAATATGTAGGTACAGGGCAGGGTTTCAACTAGATAGAACAGCCACAAAGTAAAAATTGTCTTTTTGTAAAAAATAATGCTTTTAGGTCTTAATTTAAGGTTAGGGTTAGGCATAAGGTCAGCAGTGTGGTTAGGGATAGGTTTAAAATCAGATTTTAAGAAGATAAATTGTAGAAAACGGCAGGATTATGACTTTTTGGTTGGTAGATAGTAGGCAGGACAGGATGAAAGGGCAGGACAGGATGAAAAAAGGGGGACACACTCTTTTCACAGCACTTCGATACAAATGTATTTTCCCTAACCTTAACCTCAGTCTCCTAATCTGCTATGTTAATTATCCTAACCTGCTACGAAAAAGTAACTTCGGTATAAACATCACCTGCGCCCTGCTAACCCTCAACACGGGGGCACCACAGGGGTGTGTGCTTAGTCCCCTTCTGTACTCCCTGTTCACCCACGACTGCAACATCAAATTTGCTGACAACACAATGGTGGTAGGCCTGATCACTGGCGACGATGAGACCGGAACCACAATCTCTCACTCAACATTAGGAAACGGGGGGCGAGCACGTCCCATGGACGGGCTGCAGTGGAGTGGGTTAAGAGCTTCAAGTTCCTCCATGTCCACTAAGAATTTAAAATGGTCCACACACACACGCACAGTCGTAAAGAAGTCGCAACAGCGCCTCTTCCCCCTCAGGAGGTTGAAAAGGCCAAATCATGTCCCCATGCCAAAAACAATTTAAGCTGTTTTTAGATTGACATTGCTAGCTACTGTACTTATTTACCTCACCAGCTAGCTAGCCAGACAGCTAAATAAAACTAATGTTAGCTAGCTAGGTACTGTAACTGTATGTAGATTGCACTTCAATGGCATTCCTTGAGGAGATTTTATTTTATCTTTCCAACTAGGCGAAGTACTATGAAGGCACCACTTCAAGAGACGCAACAGTCAGAGAAATGTGTTAAGCAGTTAACTTCTATTACCTACCTGGACAGATTTAGCTTTGTACAACCATTTTTCAACAACCATTTTCCATCTAGCTAGTTGGTCATCTACATGTTGCTAGTTATACATATAGTTCAGTGGAGGCTGCTGAGGGGAGGATGGCTCATAATAATGTCTGGAATGGAGTAAATGGAAAGGTATCAAACACATGTGGTCCATTGACTCCATTCCAGATTTTATGAGCTGTCCTCCCCTCAGCAGCCTCCACTGATATAGTTAGAAGTCTGTCATATTGAGGTATCTATCTATAAGTTAAACCTGATCAATCAAATGGATAGGTGTAAGCAAATATGGTAATTCCAAATGCACTTAACTAGGTGTCTTCGCTAGACCGACACAGAGAGAGAGGGGGAGGAAGAAAGTGAGAAAGAACGGATGGGGGAAGAGAGTGGAAGACAGACAGAGAAACAGAGAAAGACATCAGTGCAAATGTACTTTGATTTGAGTATTTCAACAACTCTTCTCTTCCAACTTTGTACCTACAAAGGAAGGAGGGTGATTTTTACTAAGGAGAAGGAGGCAGTGCTGACCGATGCATGCTGGCAATTTCAGAGTGAAGCGCATGATTGCCAAAATCAACCTACGCTTTTCTGATGTGGAATTGTCAAGGAGGTGGACAGCTGGGCAAGGGAAATAACCTTTTGTTTATCAATCACATTCTATTATATCTGAAATTATTATGATTTCAATGAATGTCATTTCAGAGAGCACATAATGTTTCAATTTGTGACTTTTTGCTTAAAGGTCAGTACCCTGTCTACTTGCCAGAAGTTTGAGAGGGCTAAGACTGTCGCGCCGGAGTTGAAGCCCATCAAAGTTGTTTCACCATGGCACATGGTCGGTAAGTGTCCCAATTCAAATTTTGCCCTGATAAGTTGTTTTTTAATGGTTGCTTTATTTGACCACAGCAGAGTTAAATATTATAGAATGTATATGTATGTCAGCATGCTTACAAATATGAAAATCTGCATACTGTATGACACAGATATGGGTAAGAATAACGTAATCTTCTCTCTAACACTTTAAATGTTAGGGGTGGACCTTATAGGACCCTTCACTGAATCCAGGAATGGCAACAGCTAGTGTCTGACGGCGACCGATCACTTTACCAAGTGGTTGGAGGCAATATCCATTAAGGTCAGTAAAGGAAGAGTACGTGCTTAAATCTAAATTCCCTTCTGTAACCCATTAAAAAGGGTGCATGGAACCAAAAATTGATTTTTGTTTTGTATGATACCCATCAAGGACGAGACTGGCAAGGCCCCTTCCAAGGCAATGATGGACATCTTCAACACCCACGGTTCTTCTGAGGTCATCTTGAGTGACCAAGGTTAGGAACGCTGGAACAAGGTACAGATGTTATACAGTAGGTTATATTCTGTCACCAATGGTTTGTTTTATTTATTTTTTACAATTTGTTTTTGTTTTTCTATGGTACATAATCAGGCATATTTCACTATCTTACATTGTCAATAGATATCGCTTTCCTACCCCCTCCAGGTTTGGTGAATGGACCAACCAGACCCTCAAGACTGCTATGGGCAAGTCCCTTGATGGTAACCAGGAATGGTGGGAGAACAACCTGAAGGTAATTATCTTTGCACACAACAGCAGCATCCAGGCCTCCACTGACTACGGACTGGGGGCTGCAGCTGTTGACTGAGGTAAACAGTGCAATTATATATACAATTATTGCATATACTGTAGTCTTTCAAATGTGATTGACTTAGTGTTGTTGTTTGTCTATTGCTATTTTTGTATAATGTGCTTTCAGATCACTGAAACTCCACCTGATGTGGTGGAAGTTGTCGAACCAGATCAGAACGCCTTCGAGGACCACCTTCATGCACGGGCTGAGAAGGATGTGGAGGTTTTTGACCTTGTAAATATTATTGTCCGCTGTTATTTTATTTTCTGGCCCTCCAAGGCATATGTAAGAAATGTATTTGTAATATGAAATATAATTGCATTTATTCCTGTTATCAATCAAGGTGAGACTGAACATGGACAAGGCGCAGGAGAAACAGAAGGAGAACTACCAGAGCAGAATAAAGAAGGGGACCAAGTGCTACAACATCCGGGGAAATGACTTGGTTTAGAAGAAGTGCGAAAGGAAGATGAGACCTGGAAAACCTCGCTGCTCTTTCGCTCCTAGCTGGGGTCACCATCTGTTAAAATGAATATAAATAAATCTCAGATAATAACTATATGCATTTGCACACAAAATAACTTGAAGCTAGTTTTAGTTTCCCTAACACTGATATTTGTCTCTTTGTCTTCCTAGGGTTACCTCGGTGGAAGCCAACAATCTTCTCTAGTTGGAGCAGTTGGACGGTCAAGCACTGACGCCTTACACTTTGGTGAAGCCCAATAGACAAAGTATGTTAAGTTTTGGTTGACATTTGAGAAGGCAAAAAATGGTAGTTATGCTGAAAGCACGCCCCCATTCACATCGACAGGGCTGCAGTGGAACGGGTCGAGTGCTTCAAGTTGTGTCCGAATCCCTAAGGACTTAAAATGGTGTCCGAATTACTAAGGATTTAAAATGGTCCACACCCACTCACACAGTCGTGAAGAAGTCACGACAGCGCCTCTTCCCCCTCAGGAGGTTGAAAAGGTTTGGCCTGGGCCCTCAAATCCTCAACAAGTTCTACAGCTGTACCATTGAGAGCATATTGACTGGCTGTATCACTGCTTATGACAATAGCACCGCCCTCGATCGCATGGCGCTACAGAGGGTTGTCTGGACAGCCCAGTACACCACTGGGCCCGTGCTCCCTGCCATCCAGGACCTCTATATCAGGCTGTGTGAAAGCAAGGCCTGGAAAATCGTTAAAGACTCCAACCACCCAAGCCATAGACTGTTTGCACTGCTTCCGCACAGCAAGCGGTACCGGTGCATCAAGTCTGACACCAGCAGGATCATGAACAGCTTCTATCCCATACCAGAAGACTGCTAAATAGCTAACAAAATGGTTACACTGACTGAATTGACCTTTATATTTTATTATTCTTTTTGCACTCTCTATGAACACTCACAGGGACCTACAAAGTACTCACACTGATACTCCAACATACATATAAACACTAATCCATAATTTGCTCACACACACATAATACACACTTACATGTATACTGACTCCACTCAAACCCACTCACATACAATCATCATATAAACTGCTGCTACTCTGTTTACCATATATCCTGATGCCTAGTCACCTTACCCTATAAATATCTACCCCTCGATCCAGTATCCCTGCCCATTGTAAATACAGTTCTGGAACTGACCCTGTATTTAGTATGCTTACTATACTTACTTTATCATGTTGTTCTTATTTTTATATCTCGTGTGTTTTTGTTCTACCTTGTTATTTTTAGTATTACATTGTTGTTAATCACTGCATTGTTGAGGTTAGAGCTTGCAAGATAGGCATTTCACTGTACTGTTGTACATACAACATTCAAAACTTGATTTTTCGTGAAAAGTGTTTACCGAAGAAAAACACGGGCAGTGCCCTACTTCCTGAAAGTCACACAACGTGTGTGATGACGTCTAGAAACTCACCTGCACGCTGTACCGCCAAATGGATAAACCCCTTTATGCTCTTCAGGTAGCTTTTTCAACGATTTCATTTATTTTATGCTAAATCTGTTGACAGCGGCAAGTGTATAAACCACGAACTATTATTTTGAGTTGGACGACTTTACTGGAGTTGCTGTGACGTTTTACAGGTAGACAACGAAAACACATTTCGAACACTCTTTCTATCTCAACAGCCATTAACATTTTCGTTTGAGTTCTGTCAACATGTCATATGACCAGTGGTGTAAAAATACTTAAAGTACTACATACTTAATTCGTTTTTTGTGGTATCTGTACTTTACTATTTATATTTTTTACAACTTTTACTCCGCTACATTCCTAAAGAAAACAATGTTAATTTCCCCTGACACCCAAAAGTACTCGTTACATTTCGAATGCTTTGCAGGACAGGAACATAGTCAAATTCACGCACTTATCAAGAGAATATCCCTGGTCATGCCTAAAGCCTCTGATCTGACGGACTCACTAAACACAAATACTTAGTAAATTATGTCTGAGTCTTGGAGTATGCCCCTGGCTATCCATAAATTAAAATAAGAAAATTGTGCGTTTGGAATGTGAAATGATTTATACTTTTGCTTTTTATTCTTAAGTATATTTTGAGTCATTTTAAAGTATCTTTACTTTTACTCAAATATGACAATTGGATACTTTTTCCACCTCTACATATGACACTCATAGCAGCATGATAACATTTTAGTCCACAAACCATTACTGAACTGTATCCTGAACATTGTACTGTTGGGAGTTTTTGCTAGGGAAATGTCAGGACAATAGTATTCTATGTTTCGTTAAGCGATTATTAGAAGGTCCCACTGAGTAAGTTGTATAAACAGATGTAGGGCAATTAGAGATGACAATGACATTGTATCTAACTGCTCTACAATTCATTGATTATTTGCTGACTCTGGCTGTCAAAGTAATCAATACAATAACTCTCATAACGCTTGTTTAAGAAAATAGCTTGCTAGAAGGCCTCATTCCACTAGTGAATTGTGTACACTGCTGTACAGTCTAAAGGGGTGTAAATCTGTTCAGTTGATAACTCTAGTGAGTCAGCCTCTCTAATGATAACGGTATAGGGGGTCCTGTCTTTACTTTGGGGTGACCGGGTTGAGAGGTAGCTGGTGTGTGTTTGAGAGAGGGAGGCCAGGCTGTCAGCTGAATGTCCCACTCCCCTCGCCCGCCTCCTCACCCTACCCTACTGGTTCTGCCACACATGCAGGTTTCTGCCTGCCGAGGACTTTCACAACAGTTTCGACACTGCATTCCCAAATGGCTGTGTCTTCTCTTATCTGTTGATTCGTTCAGAGCTGGCTTCATAAATCTATTCTCTAATCTTCTAGTTTCACCTAAATCCAAGGTTGCTTTTTGGCCAATTGACTTTCTCGGGAATTGTCTCATTCAAACTATCCAGTCATGGTGTAACTGAAGCTAATGTCACAGGATGCACACACATTAACAGCAATGAGCATATTATTGAGTTAACAATAAATGTTTGTTTACATACGCTGGTAATTTAATCTATGTAAGTGGTCAGTAATCCTCAGCTCTTTAAAGCAGTTCATCTAAGATTGAAAGCCCATGGTAATTAATCACATTCCCTAAGATTATAGGCCTATTGTAGTTGTAAAGCTTGTTGTGAATGGTTGTACAATGTACACTATATATCCAAACGTATGTGGACACCCCTTTGAATTAGTGGATTCGGCTATTTCAGCCACACCTGTGGCTGACCGGTGTATAAAATTGAGCACAAAGCCATGCAATCTCCATAGAGAAACATTGGCAATAGAATAGCCTTATAGAAAGAGCTCTGTGACTTTCAACATAGTACCATCATAGGATGCCACCTTTCCAACAAGTCAGTTCGTCAAATTTCTACCATGCTGGAGCTGCCCCGGTCAGCTGTAAGTGTTGTTATTGTGAAGTGGAAACGTCTAGTGTAAACAACGGCTTAGCCGCGAAGTGGTAGGCCACACAAACTCACAGAACGGGACCGCTGAAACGTGTAGCGTGTAAAAAATCGTCTGTCCTCGGTTGCAACACTCACTACCAAGTTCCAAACTGCCTCTGGAAGCAATGTCGGCACATTAACTGTTCGTCGGGAGTTTTATGAAATGGGTTTCCAGGGCCGAGCAGCCTCACACAGGCCACTTAGTTCCAGTGAAGGGAAATCTTAAGGCTACAGCATACAATGACATTATTGACAATGCACGGGTGCTTCCAACTTTGGGGCAGCAGTTTGGGGAAGGCCCTTTCCTATTTCAGCATAACAATGTACCTGTGCACGGAGCAAGGTCCATACAGAAATGGTTTGTCGAGCTCTGTGTGGAAGAACTTGACTGGTCTGCGCAGAGCCCTGACCTCAACCCCATCGAACACCTTTGGGATGAATTGGAACGCCGACTGCGAGCCAGGCTTAATCGCCCAACACCCGTGCCCAACCTCACTAATGCTCTTGGGGCTGAATGGAAGCAAGTTCCCGCAGCAATGTTCAAACATCTAGTGGAAAGCATTCCCAGAAGTGTGGAGGCTGTTATAGCAGCAATGAGGGGACCAACTCCATATTAATGCCCATGATTTTGGAATGAGATGTTTGACGAGCAGGTGTCAACATACTTTTGGTTATGTAGTGTATATATTCTGCAAACAATGTAATTGTCAGTGGTAGCCTACGTAATCGCTGTTCTGAGTAGTTCAACTGAGACTGTCGGCCCTCTGTAATCACAATGTGGCTTCTGGCTCTGCAAACCACCTTTTTACATTTTTGGGCTTGTCTGTTTTGCATGTTATTTTGGCATTAATATCAGTTTGCAAACAATGTTATATATATATATACATACATACATACATACATACATACATACATACATACATACATACATACATACATACAGTTGAAGTTGGAAGTTTACATGCACTTAGATTAGAGTCATTACAACTTGTTTTTCAACCACTCAAAATGTCTTGTTGACAAACTATAGTTTTGGCAAGTCGGTTAAGACATCTACTTTGTGCATGACACAAGTCATTTTTCCAACAATTGTTTACAGACAGATTATGTCACTTATAATTCACTGTATCACAATTCCAGTGGGTCAGAAGTTTACATACACTGATGTCATGGCTTTAGAAGCGTCTGATAGGCTAATTGACATCATTTGAGTCAATTGGAGGTGTATCTGTGGATGTACTTCGGTGCGAAAAGTGCAAATCAATCCCAGAACAACAACAAAGGACCTTGTGAAGATGCTGGTGGAAACCGGTACAAAAGTATCTATATCCATAGTAAAATGAGTCCGATATCGACATAACCTGAAAGGCCGCTCAGCAAGGAAGAAGCCACTGCTCCAAAACCGCCATAAAAAAGCCAGACTACGGTTTGCAACTGCATATGGGGACAAAGATCGCACTTTTTGTAGAAATGTCCTCTAGGCTGATGAAACAAAAATAGAACTGTTTGGCCATAATGACCATCGTTATGTTTGGAGGAAAAAGGGGGAAGATTGCAAGCCGAAGAACACCATCCCAACGGTGAGGCACAGGGTGGCAGCATCATGTTGTGGGGGTGCTTTGCTGCAGAAGGGACTGGTGCACTTCACAAAATAGATGGCATCATAAGGACGGAAAATTATGTGGATATATTGAAGCAACATCCCAAGACATCAGTCAGGAAGTTAAAGCTTGGTTGCAAATGGGTCTTCCAAATGGATAATGACCCCAAGCATACTTCCAAAGTTGTGTCAAAATGGCTTAAGGACAACAAAGTCAAGGTGTTGGAGTAGCCATCACAAAGCCCTGACCTCAATCGTATAGAAAATGTGTGGGTAGAACTGAAAAGGCGTGTGAGCAAGGAGGGCTACAAACCTGACTCAGTTACACCAGCTCTGTCAGGAGGAATGGGCCAAAATTCACCCAACTTATTGTGGGAAGCTTGTGGAAGGCTACCCAAAACATTTGACCTGAGTTAAATAATTTAAAGGCAATGCTACCAAATACTAATTGAGTGTATGTAAACTTCTGACCCACTGGGAATGTGATGAAATAAATAAATCTGAAATATCATTCTCTCTACTATTATTCTGACATTTCATATTCTTAAAATAAAGTGGTGATCCTAACTGACCTAAGACAGGGCATTTTTACTAGGATTAAATGTCAGGAATTGTGAAAACTGAATTTTAATGTATTTGGCTAAGGTAAACTTCTGACTTCAACTGTGTTTGTGTGTGTGTGTGTGTGTGTGTGTGTGTGTGTGTGTGTGTGTGTGTGTGTGTGTAAGTTAATAAAGCCACATACAAACATGGTCTCTTTTTTTTGTTTTCTTGAGTAAGGCAGCTCCAAAATGCAGGTGTTTTAGCCTAGCTCAGTGCTTTCTGTGGTGATGGGGCAAGCCAGCAGATAATACATAAATTCTAGCCCCTTGGGTGCTGCCATAGAGTTACATTAGCAGTGCCCATCCAAGAAGGCTCATTGTCATTGGCCACAAATAAAATGACAATAAATCACATACAGTAACTTTTTTTATTGGACTGATCATGTCAACATCATACTTTCAAAATCTTCGCTAGCAGTCATCGTTGTGAATCAAGTCGACAATCTACTGGTAAATACTTTTTAATCCTTGTCATATGAATATAAATATTGAAGAGAAATTATAGATAACATCGGTGCTCATTGGACATAAACATTACACCACAAGTTGGAAATCGCAAATTCAACAATGAATCAGTGACAGTGGCTGTGTGGTCCCAAATCTAGGATTAAGGAACTATTTTCCAAGTTTATGAAGCATGATTTGTGCCGTGTTCAAAATAACTTCATTCGGAACTGCGAAAACTTGATTTCAGTGAGTTCAAGACAAGTGGGGATTCCGGTAAAAACAAGCCGCGACTGGGAAATACATTTTGAATGGTCAGCCAATTCAGAATTGTAAATCCGGCCTCTTTCTAGAGCTACGACCTGAAGATCAATGACGTCATCTTGATTAAAAAATAAATAAATATTCAGAGTTCCCAGTTGTCTTGAAAGCACCATAAATCCAGAGAATGCCAGTCTTTGATGACAAAATTTGCCCACAAAGGACCGCCGTGCCACCTTCCTGTTCAAGTGAGCACAGCACAACAAAGTGAGTCCACAAATGTATAAATAATATAATATGCCAGGGAGATATGTATACTGTAGCTAAGAAAGTAATACTAAGTGTATATTGTGTGATAAGCTGTTAGTAGCCCATGTGCCTCACCCTAATAATTTGGTCTATTCACCCCTCTGACTGTTCTGACTTGGTGGTGCACATGTAGCCTATAACCTGTTTTAGAGAAACGTAATAATTGAATTTTGTAAGAGCTGTCATTGTCTGCTTATATGCCCCCTTTATTTATCCTACGGTTCTGACTTGGTGTACAGGGACAATGCTGTAAGAACGGCCCATGTTTTGAATTTTGTCACTGTACATTTCAAAAGTGCTAAACAAATAGTTATATTGACTACGTCTGTCCTAGCTCGCTCATTATCGAAATTACGGATTGCCTCTTATCCGCTTGTCTTCAACTTATGCCATATTTCGTACATCTCAGTTGTCATTAGAAACCACATTTGTTTAAGCAAGTCAGCCATATCAGCTATGTTTTTTTTAAAGGCAGTAAATAAGGCGGAATGAGCTGTTTTGCTGCCAGACAAAGCTCTGCTGATAGCCAGGTGTAGCAGTGGTAAGATGTTGGGTTAGCTTTATGTAGGCCCTAACAGTTTGTGGGCACCGTTTGTCACCGTTATAGTGCAATTCATGTATTGTTTAGTGTTGTGTAGGGGCTTTGCTGGCATGCATCCCACATTTTTTTGTTTTCCCCACCAAGATTTACATGCTAAAATCGCCACTGACTACATAGCATCCTCTTTTTACTTCTGTTTTTCACTTATGCTAACTTTCTGTTGTGTTGAACTCTTGACTCATCCGAGGTGGTTTTAGGAGCAATGTAAACAGAAATGACAATGAGTCTTCATAAATGGGTCTCAATCAGTGTTTTCTTTTACATTCCAAAATATCTGAAGATTCTTGGCATGCTTGGGCAGTGTGAAGATTTCCAACTATACATTGTGGTAGAACTAGGCCTAATCTAGTAAAACATTAGCCATAGCTCAGCAACCCTCACTTGCACTGAAAGCAAGCTTCCCAGTAGTAGAGCAACAGTAGTTTGCTAGGTTGATATAAACTTGAGCAGTGCAATATTTGCTCTGCTAGGAACATGACACGTATTTGCCCCTGCGTGCTAACCTAGTGCAGCTGGGGCCTACTGACTGAAGTATGAGTGATTGTTTACCTGCTGTAGGAGCGCCTATTCTTAAGAGGTGTTTGCTTTTTTTGCAGGCTTCTAGGAATACTACTCGTGTTTTTTTAAACTCTACCTCTATTTTCCTCAGGTCTATTAATAATTCATGATTCAGTAAGGGTCTGTGTTGTGACTGTCCAAAGGCCAGTAGTTAAAGTAAGCAGAGTAAAAACAGTGAGGCTATGCAGCTGTTCTGATCCTACTTCCTTATTACTACCAAAGTCTTACAATAGAGAATGCCCCCTTGGTCCTGCAATTTACCTCTGAAGGCCTTCAAATTACAAATCTCTATTTAACCCCTCCCTCCTCCTCCCCAACCAAATAGGGCAGATGGGTAGAAATAAATAACATGCATAAATATGTATTATGTAGAGATACAACCTAAACTCTTGTACTTCCCCATCACAAAGCACAGTGACAGTGGTCTACATAAAGAGACCTTTGCTTGGGACTTTGGTGAAGTAAATACTCTTTCAATTATTAACAGCGATGTGTACTCATACCCTCTGGTAACCATAGTGCCAGGCATGGCTAATCCAGTCCCATAACCTGGGCTTCCATGGGAAAGTAGTACCTGACTGAGCTCACGCCAGAATGGGAATATCCTTCCTCTCAGTGCATAGGCCTATACCAGCACCAACGGCTATATGATTATGAAATAGCTTTTGCAAACTGTGGAGGCTAGGTGTCATTTGGAGAGTACCTGTCTCTTCTGTGTCACCTGAACAGTATGGGGACTGGGGGGGTATCAGCGACGGTGGCTTGCTTAGATAAGGTGTAAAGCTCACAGGGACAGACGACCATGTGCTTAGTACAGCTTCAGTGTGTCAGCTGGACGGAGCAGAGGTGATTCGGTCATATTCTGTCAGCCGGTTGTTGTTGAAACCAAACAGGACGTTACTGATTTGTCATGAATCTGAAACAGGCGCTGAAACGGGTCAGTTATTCAGTGACAACGCCGGTAAGTTGTCTCTCTCTCGCCGGGGGTTATCGTGTATCTGGAAAATCAAGTCCTCTGTGAAATTGCTAAATCTAATTTTATAGTGTGGTGTAAAAATGTAATCAGTTTTTTCCATTTTGAGTTGGTTTTACCAGTCTTGTCTACTATCCGTGTCACCACCATTTAAGCTAACCATTAGGTTAGGGAAGTGCTTAAAGGCTTATGTACTGTTATGATCAAACAATGTGAGTTTCCTGGCTGTAACGCCCCCTTAGTAATATGATAATGTGTCTAAATGAGTATGTTATTTCTCTAGTCTTGTTTAAGTTTCACATACAACTGTTTATCTGTTGACTGGACTACAGTGACTCACATACTGTAATATTTTCCATCTAAAACTTTTTAATTAAGGTGTTTCATCTTTTCCACGTGGCACTATATAGGTTATCACACTGGCAAAATTGGTTCCGCCTTAAATCCCTGGCAACAAAGGGGCAATAGAAAGTGCTGGAAGGGGAGGAGCCTCTCATTGATCCAGGTGGCATTTGTTTCTGCTAGGTGTTTTTTTACCCACAAAGCTATAGTGCTCAGGACCCTTAGCTATTGCTAATCCACATTTATTTGATTTGAAGCACAGGGTCTTTTATTTCTTGGCCCCCAACATGGATTATGACATGGAATAAAAAGCAGGGTGTTTTTGAGTAGAGGTAATGTGAGGAAGCCACAGGTGTGTGTTGCTAGGCTCAACTCCCAGTGGGGAATGGAAGTGAGGTTCAGAGAAGAAGTGGTGAGTTAAAAGGACAAACAGCTTTTATGGTCTTTTATGAAAGGCAGGAAAGTACCCGAGGATTTTGTTGCTTCCTTTTTAAGAAAGAGTGGCCTCTTTGATCTTGTCATGTAGGCTTTACTGTGTTATCTTTTTACTTTCACTCTACAAGCTTATCTACTTCCTATGTCTGAAAGAGTTAGCCTTGTTATGGCTGGCTAGCCTCCCTTAATATCATGCAGCCTAGTAGGTAAGAACCTAACGCAGCAGGTGTAAATTAAACGCCTCTTCCTGTCCTGACGAGAAAAAAAACAGTTGGGGGGGTTCTCTTCTGCACTGCTCAACCGATTTAAGTAAATGTGAAGGAGGAGTTCAGATGGAGTGTCGCCTTGTGACATCCAAAAGCAGAAGTGACATCACAGGCTCTCTTTCCTTTTCCCCTGAGAACCGGAGGCATCCGGTTCTTAGCGGCCCCTCTGAGGGTCAGTAGGTAAAGGTTATTTGTAACATAGAGCATCTCCCCTGGAATAGCCAGGTGAGGGATGAATATACTTGGTGGTCAGGGAAAGGCTTGGTTTATTCCTCATGTTGGGGCCAAGGCCAGCACACTGGCTATAGGGTGGCATTAACTGGGCCTGCCCATGCCAATTCTGTTAGTGTTTTCCTGTGCTGGTGACCTTTATGGCTGTTAAAGTATACATATACTGTAGTAATTGTCAAGTGGGATGATGCAGAATGTTGGGCAATTCTGTGTAGATTTCTTGATAATGGCTGCGTCATGTAACCTAGTTGTATTATTTTGGGCACGAAGTGAGTTTCAGCAACCAAAGCCAAGATTGTCGATTTGTCAGAATCCCAAGCAAAATACACTCATGAATGCTTGTTCACTACCCTTCTTTGTTAATGTTGTAGTCACGGAGACAGACATGTTTTCAGGAATAGTCATCCTGATTAGACTGTAGAATGATAGCGTCAAGGATATTTGCATACTTGTAGTCGGCCCCTCGACCTCTCAAAGCAGATGAAGGGTGTCCACCGGAGGATGCATGTCAACTATATCCTCTTTATTCATTTAATTCTATTACAATAATAGACTTGACCCATGATTAAATCTATGTTGCTCTAGTGTCATTTTTAGAGAGAAACCACCGTAATTTCATTGACGTTGTCTCTTGACCAGGAGCTTCTAAGATGGAGTCCTTGCTTATCATGGGATGATCAAACAGCTGAAGAGCTGTGAGACTGCTGACATCTAGTCCTTCTGTCTAACGTTAATTAGACTGTTGTAAGAAATGATACTAGGTTAAAGGTTAACCCTTAGCCCAAGTCTTTTTGATCATAAACATTCCATCTATAGCAGGTATTCCACCTGCTACTCCACCATTGGTAAAATACTAGTGATTTATTGAGGATGCTTGTCCTCCTCAGTGGCTACCTGACCATGTCTGTCTCACCTTGTTGACCCCTCTCTGACCTGTATGTTTGTCCTGACCCTGTAGGACAGTTAACAAAAGGGCAATTCCATGGTAACAGAATTATGCTGAGACTCAGATCTTTCATTTTCAAATGTATACCTAACAAAAACTATTGATTTTAAAAGTTTAACGAACTGTAAAACTCTATGCACTGTACAACTCTATGCACAAGGAGTACTTTTAACAATTTCCACAGACAATTTTACAAAAGCCCATTTACAAATAGAACTATGCAGATACAAAGTTTGGTAACAGAATAAAACTGAGCGAGATTTTAACATAGTTATTTTACCAGACTTTGCATCTGCACAATATTTCCAGTAAATGTTTTTGTAATGAATTTACTGTGTAGATTGTTATAAAGTAATCATTGTGCATAGAATTGTATGGTTTGTTAGACTTTTGAAATCAAGGATTTTTGTTTGGCATACATTTTAAAGTGAAAAATAAGTCTCAGCATAATTCCGTTACCGTGGAATTGCCCACAGACAACTAACACTCATCTCAATGCAACAATGCCTGTTCGTGTAATTAAACCTATGTTGAGTAGTAGGAACATGCACAATATATTTCTAGCATGTATATTATTGAGTCAGACAGATGGTCAAGCATACACAGAATTTGTGATTGTAAAAGTCGTCTTCTGGTTACATGTAATTTACGATGCTGTAAATGTGTATTCTGCTGTAGTGTACATTACAACTTTCTTTGTCCCAATACGTTCATTTGAAGTGTGTGTGGTGTGTGTGTGGGGGGCAAGGTTTCACACATCTCCGCAATACTTCTCTTGTCCTTCAGGGTAGTCCGTCTTGCTGGACCAGTTTAGGCAATTAGTACTGTAGTAGGAGTAGGATACTTAAGCAATAAGGCCCGAGGGGTTGTGGCATATGCCCAACATACCACGGCTAAGTGTTGTTCTTATGCACAACGCAGAGTGCCTGGATACAGCCCTCAGCTGTGGTATATTGGCCAAATACCACAAACCCCCCCGATGTGTCTTATTGCTATTATAAACTGGTTACCAACATAATTAGAGCAGTAAAAATACATGTTTTGTCATACCCATGGTATACGGTCTGATATACCACGGCTGTCAGCCAATCAGCATTCAGGGCTCGAACCACCCAGTTTATAATATCGGAGATAAGACCTGCAATGTTGTTTAGTTTTGAAATTAGATGTGGAATGTGTTCAGTATGTTAGTGTGGCACTGTCGTCGGTTCGTGAATGTCCTCTGTTTGTATCCGGCGGCGTGTTCAATTGGATGAGGCACGAAAAACATTGCAGATAGAAATTCATTGTGTAGCACAGACATAATTCTCTATTCCATATAACTAGAGAGCCATGGAGAACAAGTCTAGTCAGCTCTATACATTGAGTTTCTACCTGCAGTGTTCTATAACGTTGCACCCCATTGAACAATGCCCTGGTGTCGTTTGTCACAGCAAGGGCGGGCAGCTGGGTCTCTCCTTTTGTGGCCCCTCCCCCATACCTGTCAGAGGAATGGAATGAGACAGGTGAGAGCACGCTGCAGTTGGCTCATTTTGACTCCTCTCCTCAGTCTCACAAACAACACAATGTGGCTTGGTAACTGTCAATGTAAGGACATGAAACAACTGCTGCTTCTGTTGTGATTAAGTTGCTGGGGTTTATTCATGTTATGGTTTGTTGATGGTAAATGAAGAATGTCTGTGCTTTGCGATTGGTTTTACATGTTGTAATAGGTTGGATGTTGTTTTTCAGAAACCAGAGATGGAAGAATTAATGATATGGGAGCAGCATACTATAACACTAAGCAAAGTAAGTGTCTCTTTTGTTCTTTTGTCAGTCCGCATTTGATGATATACTTTGATGTGAACCTAAAATGCAACAGCATGTAGTTACAGACAGTACTTTGACATACTCAAGGTGTACTGATAGAAATACTTAACCACTTTAATTGGAATGGACTTCAAAACTATCAATTTCAGTGGCTAACTGCAGAAAGTTTGAGTAACAAAGGCACGCCCTACTGCTCCCTGTAACTCTTGGTGCAGGTCAGGTGACACACTTCAGTGCTGATGGAATGTGCTCTCTCTCTACCTCTTTCCTACGTCCCTTGTTCTTTATCACCCTCTCTTTTTTCTCTTGCTTTTTCCATCACTCGCTCTCCCTGCTTTCTCCATCTCTCTCTCTCACCTGCTCTTTCTCTTTCATTTTTTTCTCTCTCTCCCTCTTTCTCACTTATCACCCTCCTCCTCTTGCTATGGCAGGATTCCAAGATGGGGTTTGGCTTTGCGATATCAGGGGGCAGAGACAAGCCGAACCCAGACTCGGGGGGCACAGCTGTGATGGTTTCAGATGTGGTGCGGAATGGACCCGCTATGGGACGGCTGTTGTAAGTCGCCAACACCCTACAGCTATACCCTTCAGGCATACAGGCACATGCCTCTAAGGGTTTTATTTCAGGGTATATACAGAAAACTCCCACACGCAACCAAACTTAAAATTGCATGTCTTTGATCCATAGGAGGGCTCGATTACCTTGTTTTACCTCTCGTTCCTCTCCAACAGCGTCAGAGATCAGATCGTCATGGTCAATGGCGTGTCCATGGAGAATGTCTACTCTACCTTCACCATCCATAACCTTAAGTCATGTGGCAAAACAGCCAACATAGTGAGTAGCCTTATGTACTGTACATGGTTGGTTCTTCCATCTTCGTGTGATTTGTGAGCAACTCCAACCCCAGCTTATTGCTGTGAGAACATCATTTCAGTACACTTACCAGACAAAATAAAGGTAATACAGGTCTCTCTCTCAGACAGTGAAGCGTCCTCGTAAGGTCCAGCTCCCAGCCAGCACCAGACCATCGCGTGCCGCCTCCCACTCCAACCTGCTGGATCAGGACCCCCCACAGAGGATCCGACGCTACTCTGATGGCTCCGACCAGGCCCGCAACCCTGACCACTACAGCGCCCGTAGCACTACCTCCGATCGCAACGGGACCGCTCACGCCCTGCCACTTATGTCAGGGTACAAACGGCTGCCACACCAGGACTTCCTAGACAAGCCAATCAAAACCACCCTGCTGAAGAAGAAACTCACAGATGGTAAAGATGAATAACATCTGGGTTGTGTTCATTAGGCCACGCCGTAGCAAAAGGTTTCAAATCGTAATCACAGATCGGACGTGCTTGTATAGACAAGTGAATTCAAGGCCTCCGGTACAACGATTTCATGTTGCCTTTCTCTTCCTGTTCCAGAGTATGGACTGAAGTTGGGAAGCCAAATCTTCATCAAACACATGACTGAGACGGGTCTGGCTGCCAAGGAGGGCACTCTGCAGGAGGGAGACCTCATTCTCAAGGTCTATATGATATTTCATCACAAAACATTCCATCTTTGCTTTGTACATAGATATGATTCTATACTGGGACCATAAACCAGAATGCTTTTGATGACAGATGTTCCTGGTGTTTTAATTATGTCTGTTTTCGTCAATGTCATTGTATGAAGCCAAAGGACGATTTCCGCATTCTGTGAACTTTGAAGTTTTTCTACTTCCTGTCCAGATCAATGGGATGACAACAGAGAACCTCTCCCTGCTTGAGACCAAGCACCTGGTGGAGAAGTCCCGGGGGAAGCTGACCATGATGGTCCTGAGAGACGACCGCAAGTTCCTGGTCAGCATCCCCGAGGTGGATGACAGCGACCCCAACAGCGAGGAGGACCGCCGTGGCAACAGCAGCTCTGAACTGGAGGGTGAGGGAGCAAGGGGAAAGACAATAGTGACAGTAGTGTATGAGTGAGAGAATGTAGCATCAGCACCTCAGGATTGGAAGGAGGAGGGTGCAAAGAAGGGAAGGCAAGAGGGGGAAGGCGAAAAGGAGGTAATTAGTAGATGAGAGATATGAATGTAGTGTCAGAAGCAGCTCCAGAAAAGCAAAGTAAAAGTTGTTTCAGCTGCTCCAGTATGTGATTCCTCAGTGTTTTAATGGCTTTCCTCTGCTCTCCTCAGACATTTCAGACCTGGATACAGACATCCCCACTCCTAGAAACAGAGTGTCACGCACCGCCACTAGAGAACGACGCACACGCAGGTAACCTCACCTGAAACATGTTTATTTCACCTATTCTGATCTACTTCTAGTGTCATCTTATTGAGATGTTTGCAGCACTTGATCCAACATTTCCTTAAGTGACAAGTCTCCTTTTTACCTACAGTTGAAGTCGGAAGTTTACATACACTGAAGTTGGAGTCATTAAAACTAGTTTTTTAACCACTCCACAAATTTCTTGTTAACAAACTATAGTTTTGGCAAGTCGGTTAGGACATCTACTTTGTGCATGACACAAGTTCTTTTTCCAACAATTGTTTACAGACAGATTATTTCACTTAGAATTCACTGTATCACAATTCCGGTGGGTCAGAAGTTTACATACACTAAGTTGACTGTGCTTTTAAACAGCTTGGAAAATTCCATAAAATGATGTCATGGCTTTAGAAGCTTCTGATAGGCTAATTGACATCATTTGAGTCAATTGGAGGTGTATCTGTGGATGTATTTCAAGGCCTACCTTCAAACTCAGTGCCTCTTTGCTTGACATCATGGGAAAATCAAAATAAATCAGCCTAGACCTCAGAAAAAAAATTGAAGACCTCCAAGTCTGGTTCATCCTTGGGAGCAATTTCCAAACGCCTGGAGGTACCACGTTCATCTGTACAAACAATAGTACGCAAGTATAAACACCATGGGACCATGCAGCCGTCATACCGCTCAGGAAGGAGACGTGTTCTGTCTCCTAGAGATTAACGTACTTTAGTGCGAAAAGTGCAAATCAATCCCAGAACAACAACAAAGGACCTTGTGAAGATGCAGGAGGAAACGGGTACAAAAGTATCTATATCCACAGTAAAATGAGTCCTATATCGACATAACCTGAAAGGTCGCTCAGCAAGGAAGAAGCCATTGCTCCAAAACCGCCATAAAGCCAGACTACGGTTTACAACTGCAGGGTACAGATTACACACGAGTGGGATGGGCCAATGTTATGTGGACAAAGATTGTACTTTTTGGAGAAATGTTCTCTAGTCTGATGAAACAAAAATAGAACTTGTTTGGCCATAATGACCATTGTTATGTTTGGAGGAAAAAGGGCAATGCTTGCAAGCCGAAGAACACCATACCAACCGTGAAGCATGGGGGTGGCAGCATCATGTTGTGGGGGTGCTTTGCTGCAGGAGGGACTGGTGCACTTCACAAAATAGATGGCATCATGAGGAAGGAAAACTATGTGGATATATTGAAGCAACATCAAGTCATCAGTCAGGAAGTTAAAGCTTGGTCGCAAATGGGTCTTCCAAATGGACAATGACCCCAAGCATACTTCCAAAGATGTGGCAAAATGGCTTAAGGACAACAAAGTCAAGGTATTGGAGTGGCCATCCCAATGCCCTGACCTCAATCCTATAACATCTGTGGGCAGAACTGAAAAAGTGTGTGCGAGCAAGGAGGCCTACAAACCTGACTTAGTTAGACCAGCTCTGTCAGGAGTAATGGGCCAAAATTCACCCAACTTATTGTGGGAAGCTTGTGGAAGGCTACCTGAAACGTTTGACCCAAGTTAAACAATTTAAAGGCAATGCTACCAAATACTAATTGAGTGTATGTAAACTTCTGACACACTGGGAATGTGATGAAAGAAATAAAAGCTGAAATAAATCATTCTCTCTACTATTATTCTGACATTTCACATTCTTAAAATAAAGTGGTGATCCTAACTGACCTAGTACAGGGAATTTTTACTAGGATTAAATGTCAGGAATTGTGAAAAACTGAGTTTTTAAATGTATTTGGCTAAGGTGTATGTAAACTTCTCAAATCAAAGTTTATTTGTCACGTGCGCTGAATACAACAGGTGTAGACCTTACAGTGAAATGCTTACTTACAGGATCTAACCAATAGTGCAAAAAAAAGGTATTAGGTGAACAATGGGTAGGTAAATAAATAACACAACAGTAAAAAGACAGGCTATATATAGTAGCGACGCTACATACAGACACCGGTTAGTCGGGCTGATTGAGGTAGTATGTACATGTAGATATGGTTAAAGTGACTATGCATATATGATGAACAGAGTAGCAGTAGCATAAAAGAAGGGTTGGCGGGTGGTGTGTGGGACAAAATGCAAATAGTCCGGGTAACCATTTGATTACCTGTTCAGGAGTCTTATGGCTTGGGGGTAAAAACTGTTGAGAAGCCTTTTTGTCCTAGACTTCTGACTTCAACTGTGTGTATGATGAGGCTTTCTCTCTGATCTGTTGCAGAAGAGCTGAGCAACCTCTAGTAGCTAAGTCTCGTGACCAGTCCCCAGTGCATTCAACACTGTCCCGGCCTGCTGCTAAAGCCTATCCCTCTCGCCGAGGTCAGTCCAGAGACGAGGGTCTCAACTCCTTCATGAACATTGGCCCATCCCACTCGTGTGTAATCTGTACCCTGTCGCGCTTGACCTGAACTGTGTGTTGTTTTTCTCCAGCCCCCTCAGAGTCCGAGTCTGACCGCAGTGCCTCACCCCCTCTTGTCAGGAAGGAAAGCCCAGACATAGCTGACAAATACAGGTGGGTTCAACCTCAAACCAGACACTGTTGTTTCGATATTTTGAGATCTGTGTTTGTGTGTTTCATTGAGGTGTGTTTCTTTCTTGCTGTAGAACTCTTTCAGGGCTGTCCATGCTCCCCAACCCCAAAGCCTCACCTGCCGTCCTCGACTGGGCCGCCCCACGACCTTCCCGTCCCTCCTCCGCCTTGCGAACTCGTAAAGGTAAACGCACAACAGACTATAGGGAAATCTTATCAAATGACACATTCTCGATGAGTTGATAATGATGATAATAACATGTTCTCTCTCTCTCCTTCCCTGTTTCTCTCTCTGTGCAGTGGTGTCAGAGTCGGACTCGGACCGCAGTGCCTCGCCACCCCCCAGAAGAGGAGAGAGTTCCCGAGTCACAGAGGACCACTCCAGATACAGAGTGCTCCCGGACCTGTCCCACCCTGGAACACTGAGCGCCTCCCCCATCTCCATTCGTCAGGATCCCCCCCGACGTGTCTCCTCTCCTGTCAAAGCCCCACCTCCAGGTCAGTAACGCTACACCCCTTGCCTCAACTTCCACAACAGGAACACCTTGACATAACATTATAAGTACATTCAAAGGAGGTAGAAAGGGCCACATAATTGGAGCATTACCCCTGCTCTCTCCCCAGACTCTGAGACTGAGTCGGACAGCAGCTCCGGGCCCCCCCAGAGACAGGGCACCACCCACAGGCAGGACTCCCGGAGCAGATACAGGTACAGATGAGGCCTAACCCCGAACTTGTGCTAACTCAAATCAAATTGTATTTGTAATGCACTGAATACAATACCGTGAAATGCTGACTTACAAGCCCTTAACCAACAATGCAGTTTTAAGAAAAATAACTGTTAAGTAAAAAATATAAAAATAACATAGTTAAAGAGCAGCAGTAAAATAACAGTAGCGAGGCTATATACAGGGGGTACCGGTACAGAGTCAATGTGCGGGGGCACCGGTTAGTCGAGGTAATGTGTACACTACCGTAAAAAAATTTGGGGTCACTTAGAAATGTCCTTGTTTTTGAAAGAAAAGCTCATTTTTGGTCCATTAAAATAACATCAAATTGATCAGAAAAACAGTGTAGACATTGTTAATCTTGTAAATGACTATTGTAGCTGGAAACGGCAGATAATTTGTTTAAATGGAATATCTACATAGGCGTACAGAGGCCCATTATCAGCAACTATCACTCCTGTGTTCCATTGGCACGTTGTGTTGTTAGCTTGTGTAATCCAATTTAAGGCTAATTGATCATTAGGAAACCCTTTTGCAATTATGTTAGCACAGCTGAAAACTGTTGTGCTGATTTAAAGAAGCAATAAAACTGGCCTTCTTTAGACTAGTTTAGTATCTGGAGCGTCAGCATTTGTGGGTTCGATTACAGGCTCAAAATGGCCAGAAACAAATAACTTTCTTCTGGAACTCGTCAGTCTGTTCTTGTTCTGAGAAATGAAGGCTATTCCATGCGATAAATTGCAAAGAAACTGAAGATCTCGTACAACGCTGTGTACTACTCCCTTGACAGAACAGCGCAAACTGGCTCTAACCAGAATAGAAAGAGGAGTGGGAGGCCCCGGTGTGCAACTGAGCAAGAGGACAAGTACATTAGTGTCAAGTTTGAGAAACAGACGCCTCACAAGTCCTCAACTGGCAGCTTCATTAAATATACCTTCAAAACACCAGTCTCAACGTCAACAGTGAAGAGGTGACTCCGGGATGCTGGCCTTCTAGGCAGAGTTCCTCTGTCCAGTGTCTGTTCTTTTGCCCATCTTAATCTTTTATTTTTATTGGCCAGTCTGAGATATGGCTTTTTCTTTGCAACTCTGCCTAGAAGGCCAGCATCCCGGAGTCGCCTCTTCACTGTTGATGTTGAGACTGGTGTTTTACAGGTACTATTTCATGAAGGAGTCTTATGGTTTGGGGGTAGAAGCTGTTTAGAAGCCTTTATGACCTAGACTTAGTGGTCCGGTACCGCTTGCCGTGCGGTAGCAGAGAAAACAGTATATGACTAGGGTGGCAGGAGTCTGACAATTTTTAGGGCCTTCCTCTGACACCGCCTGGTATAGAGGTCATTGATGGCAGGAAGCTTGGCCTCACTGATGTACTGGGCCGTACGCACTACCCTCTGTAGTGCCTTGCGGTCGGAGGCCGAGCAGTTGCCATACCAGGCCTTCACGTAGAACGTAAAGTACCAGTCAAAAGTTTGGACACAACTACTCATTCATTATTCATTGTCGACTGTCATTTCTCTTTGCTTATTTGAGCTGTTCTTGCCATAATAGGGACTTGGTCTTTTACCAAACAGAGTTTTGAAAGAGAGGTTGTCTGTTTTTAATCAGAACTTTCAAGACTGTGAGGTTTTGTTTGCCAATAAAATAAAAGCGTCTTTCACTAAGCACATCCCTCTACTGTATATGTGGCTGAATCTGGCCCTTACAAAGTAATCAGCAGCATGATAAAGAAAACATAGAATGCCTGATAATGAATGAGCATTATATTGGTCTAATTCGAAAAGGATCTCAAATGCATTTGGAACTATACATGGATGAGTTAGGGTTAGCATCCACGGCATGGATAACAAGTAAAATGCAATTGTCCAATTTAAAGCAACAATGATCCTTGTAATTCTTAATTACCAACTGTGATCAGCCAGTAGGGTCTTGCTATGTGAGACAGCTCCCCCAGATGTCCTGAGGTGAATATATTGTCTTCCTCCTCCCTCACTCCCAACTCCCTCTTCTATTCCAGAGCCACTCCTTTAGTAGCTGTGGAGCCCCAAGTGGAGCCCCCCAAGTGGAAGGCCCCCAGTGTCACAATGAGCAACCATGCTAAAGGTGCGCTGTGTGCATATTGACAATTACTTACGTGTAACTTATGCATATATTATTGCTCATATTTGGTATGTTTATGATTTGTTTTTGTTTACCTACAGTACAAGTCAAAAGTTTGGACATCTATTTGTTCAAGGGTTTTACTTTATTTGTACTATTTTCTACATTGTAGAATAATAGTGAAGACATCAAAACTATGAAATAACGCATATGGAATCATGTAGTAACCAAAAAAGTGTTAAACAGATCTAAATATATTTTATATTTAAGGTTCTTCAAAGTAGCCACCCTTTGCCTTGATGACAGCTTTGCCCACTCTTGGCATACTCGCAACCAGCTTCATGAGGAATGCTTTTCCAACAGTCTTGAAGGAGTTCCCACATATGCTGAGCCCTTGTTGGCTGCTTTTCCTTCACTCTGCAGTCCAACTCATCCCAAACCATCTCAAGTGGCGCAGCAGTCTATGGCACTGCATTTTAGTGCTAGAGGTGTCACTACAGACCCTGGTTCGATTCCAGGCTTTATCACAACCGGCCATGATTGGGAGTCCCATAGGGTGGCGCACAATTGGCCCAGCGTCGGGTTAGGGTTTAGCCGGGGTAGGCCGTCGTTGTAAATAAGAATTTGTTCTTAACTGACTTGCCTAGTTAAATAAAAGGTTGGGTGATTGTAGAGGCCAGGTCATCTGATGCAGCACTCCATCACTCTCCTCCTTAGTCAAATAGTCCTTACACAGCCTGGAGGTGTGTTTTGGGTCATTGTCTTGTTGAAAAACAAATGATAGTTCCACTAAGCGCAAACCAGATGGGATGGCATATCGCTGCAGAATGCTGTGGTAACCATGCTGGTTAAGTGTGCCTTGAATTCTAAATAAATCACACAGTGTCACCAGCAAAGTGCCCCCACACCATCACACCTCCTCCTCCATGCTTCACGGTGGGAACCATACATGCAGAGATCATCCGTTCACCTACTCTGCGTCTCACAAAGACGGCGGTTGCAACCATAAATCTCAAATTTGGACTCATCAGACCAAAGGACAGATTACCACCGGTCTGATGTCCATGTCTTGTGTTTCTTGGTCCAAGCAAGTCTCTTCTTATTATTGGTGTCCTTTTAATAGTGGTTTCTCTGCAGCAATTCGACCACAAAGGCCTGATTTCATGCAGTGTTCTCTGAACAGTTGATGTTGAGATGTTTGTTACTTAAACTCTGTGAAGCATTTATTTGGGCTGCAATCTGAGGTGCAGTTGACTCTAATGAACTTATCCTCTGCAGCAGAGGTAACTCTAGGTCTTCCTTTCCTGTGGTGGTCCTCATAGCGCTTGATGGTTTTTGCGACTGCACTTGAAGAAACTTGAAAAGTTCTCAATTTTCCGTATTGACTGACCTTCATGTCTTAAAGTAATGATGGACTGTTTCTCTTTGCTTATTTGAGCTGTTCTTGTCATAATATGGACTTGATATTTTACCATATAGGGCTATCTTCTGTATACCACCACTGTCTTGTCACAACACAACTGATTGGCTCAAACGCATTAAGAATGAAAGAAATTCCACAAATTAACTTTTAACATGGCACACCTCTTAATTGAAATGCATTCCAGGTGACTACCTCATGAAGCTGGTTGAGAGAATGCCAAGAGTGTGCAAAGCTGTCATCAAGGCAAAGGGTGGCTACTTTGAATGGTTCTATATGTGTTATTTCATAGTTTTGATGTCTTCACTATTATTCTACAATGTAGTAAAAATAAAGAAAAACCCTTGAATGAGTAGGTGTGTCCAAACCTTTGACTGGTACTGTATGTGTGTCTGGCCATGTCCCCAGAGCGTTCAGGATCAGAGTCGGAGGCAAGTTATGCATCCGTACCGCGACGAGAATTTGCAGACAGTGGAGGCTCCAGTTCCCGGGGATCCAAGAACAGTTACAGGTAATGCTGACAGACGAACACACCACCCCGTTAACAGGAGATGAAACTGGCCAAGATAATTCTGCGATTCGTAAACCTAGTTGAGTGCAAAATGGCAAGTTAAAGACGTTGGTACACATACATGTTGATTTAAAAACTGTTTCAATAGCTGAGTGCTTCAGAACATAATATGTTCGGAGGATAAATCCAGGATGCTAGACTGGTTGGTCTATTTGGACAAGGAACTGAATCAACATTGACACATTTAACATACATAGTTCTGCATGCTAAGATCACACACTGTTTGAAGTTGGTCAACGTCACACTCTTGATAACCCCTTTCAGTCCAATTAGCTAGTATTTAACTATAGGATTTCTATGGTAGTTGACACGATAAGGGCATTGTATTGAGTATGATTGCTCTCTCTCGCTCTCCTCTCTCTCCCAGAGCTCTGCCTGAGATACAGTCTTCTCCAGCTCCAGTAGTGAGACAGGACCCCCCTCAACGAGGCATGACCCCCTCCAGACCAGTCTCAGGTCAGTGTCCCTCCTATGAAAGATGGGCACTGTCTAGTAAGATGGAACTTGGGGTTGGAAGTCTGTATCCTCATCCTCTGTTTTTGCTCTCTTCAGATTCCTCTGAGTCAGACCGTGCACCTTCACCCCCTCGGAGGTCTGGGAGTACTGATGTGGAGAGCAACCACAGGTAAAACACCAGTTTACAGTATCTTCTAGAAACCACTATAGACAAGCAGGTAAAGAACGGACAGTTTAATAAACCACCATAAACAAAAGGAATGCACACCTCCAAGACACGTCCTCTGTGACAAGTCATGTCACTATTCAAGTCAATCTGATCACAAGTGTGTGTGTACACTTCCACCTTCTCTGACCTCTAACTCACTTATTGTGGATATGTTAGTGAAGGGTATCTCTTCTCTTGTAGTATTCCACGCAAAGCCAATGGAACTGTCCGCAATAGGATATCAGTGAAGAGCAACCCTCCAGCCTACTGTAAGTACCAACTCTCTTGTATCAGCTCTCCAATGTTCTCTTTATAACGTATTAGTAACTCTGTGGATGGAAGGAATGTCTAAATTGTTATTTCCATTTCAGCCAAGACAGAGGAACCCATCTACTCCTTACCCCCAGACTCTATCCCCACACCTAACTTTGGGTAAGTTAATTTATTTATACCCATACAGTATAGCCTTATAAAAAATGTACAACCCATTCGCAATGCAGACCACCATAAGTGATTTATTTGTTCGGTATCCTATAGTCTATTGAATATGACTGGACAATGCTCCTTTTCATAAATACTCCTTTTGATCTGTACTACCTTCTCTCAGATACAGCTCCGATCTGAACACAGTGTCGTTTGTGAAGGAGGGCAGCGTAGGCCTGAGGCTGGTGGGGGGTAATGACGTGGGCATCTTCATTGGGGGGGTTCAGCCCAACAGTCCTGCCCATGAGCAAGGCATGAAGGAGGGGGACCAGATCATGCAGGTGAGACTCACTGTAGCGATCACCAGCGGTACATGGTGTGCAGGCTTTTGTTCCTGCCCAGCACTAACACATCTGATTCAATTAAGATCTTTATTAGTTAATTCAGTTTTTTTCTATGCCGTGCTGAAGCAAAAGCCTGTGCACTAGCTCTCTGGGACAAGTGTTAGTGTAAATCAGCACTTTAGTGGTCACTATCTACAGTACAAGTATATGCAACACATCTCCCACCCACTTATGGGCTATGGTCTTGTTGTAGGTAAATGGGGTGGACTTTGGTCATTTCAACCGTGAGGAAGCTGCTATGTTCCTGATCAACATAAAGAGAGGGGAGCCGGTGGACATCCGTACTCAGAACAAGATGGACAGTGAGTATAACGTCCTTAGAGGCTGAAGCAGGTGCAGGGGGGAAGAATTGTGGTTGATTTCAGAGGACTTGCCCGTATGACAATTACTCTGTAATAACTCTACCCAGTAACAAATAAGGTACATACAAATGATAAAATTATTCCTAAATTATTCTTCCTCTCTTGTCAGTATACAAGAAGATACTGAAGTCCAACTTGGGGGACTCGTTCTACATCCGGACCCACTTTGACAACGAGGCAGAGGGCCACAACAGCCTAGCCTTCACCAGGGGAGAGGTGTTCAGGGTGGTGGACACCATGCACAGGGGCAAGCTGGGGAAGTGGCTGGCTATACGCATGGGCAACGACCTGCACGAGCTGGACAAGGGCACCATCCCCAACCAGGCCGGGTGAGTTGAGACTAGAATGAGTGAGTTATTGATTATATGATTGCTTGAATTTGGATGTAAAAGGACAAACGTAAAAAGATACATTAGGTTAAAAAGGATGACATCTGATGGCAACATATTTCCAATTTGTATACTTATGCTGCATTTACACAGTCAGCCCAATTCTGATATTTTACCCAATTATTGGTAAACGGCTGATCTGATTGGTCAAAGGAAAAAAGATCAGAATTGAGCTGCCTATGTAAACGCAGCCTCATACTGTCATTAGTGTAGCAGTAATTCTACAATTGTTCTCTCTCACCCAGGGCTGAGACACTGGCCAGTATAGAGCAGGCTCAGAGGGCCAGTGGAGGAGGAGGGGATCGCCAGGTCTCAGGGCCCAGGGCAGAGTTCTGGAAACTACGGGGGCTCAGAGGGGCCAAGAAGAACGTACGCCGGACCCGTGACGACCTGCTCCAACTCACTATCCAGGGCAAATTCCCAGCGTACGAGAGAGTTCTGCTCAGAGAAGGTTATATTACATAATAGTTCACATAATAGTAAAACACTTTTAAACAAGTTTGTGTACTAAACATTTTGTATTGTGAATCAACGCATGTACGTGGACCCATGTTTATCTCCAGCTAATTTCAAACGGCCAATCGTCATCTTGGGTCCTCTGAATGATGTGGCCATGGAGAAGCTGGCCAGAGAGATGCCTGATGAATATGAGGTGGCAGAGATGGTTCCTCGTAGTAGCGGAGCAGACACCGCTTCCACGGTCATCAAGCTGGACACAGTCCGAAGGATTGCAGAGAAGGTGATGAAACAAACTGGGATGATGTGACCTTTTGTGGTGTGAGACATAGACATACATAGACATGTGCTTGTTTGAATCCAGGACCAGAATGGCGGACATGCATAAAGATGACAGCTCCCATGTACTTACCACAAATGCTTCATTTTCTAAGTTCACCGTATTATACTGTGCTCTCCATTACCGGTACTCTTTTTTTGTATCCGCGTTAGAAGTTAACTCTAGCTCCAAGACGGCGACAAATCGAGAGAAAAAAAACAAGTAGATTGTGCTGGTTTATTGGCACATTGAACCATGTCGCACACCGTAGATTAAAAACTCTGTGGGTATTGCTAAAACAATAACGTAAAATCTGAATTCCTCCATTTATGCACCTCGCAATTAAAGAACAATGCCTGATTGTATGTTTCGTCACGCCTCTGTGTCCAGAACAAGCACCCTCTGCTGGACATTACTCCTACTGCAGTGGAGCGTCTGAACTACATCCAGTACCACCCCATGGTGCTGTTCCTGGACCCACAAAGCAGGAAGGACGTCAAGGCCATGAGGCAGAGGATGTGCCCCAACTCCAACAAGAGCTCCAGACGCCTCTACGCACAGGCCCTCAAGATGAGGAAGCACTGCGGCCATCTGTTCGCAGGTAAACACACACACACCTCTGTTATCAAATCACATACAGTTTAAGTCGAAAGTTTACATACACCTTAGCCAAATACATTTAAACTCAGTTTTTCACAATTCCTGTCTTAGGTCAGTTAGGATCACCACTTTATTTTAAGAATGTGAAATGTCAGTATAATAGTAGAGAGAATTATTTATTTCAGCTTTTATTTATTTCATCACATTCCCAGTGGGTCAGAAGTTTACATACACTCAATTAGTATTTGGTAGCATTGCCTTTAAATTGTTTAACTTGGGTCAAACGTTTCAGGTAGCCTTCCACAAGCTTCCCACAATAAGTTGGGTGAATTTTGAGATGGTGTTCTTTGGCTTGCAAGCCTCCCCCTTTATCCTCCAAACATAACGATGGTCATTATGGCCAAACAGTTCTATTTTTGTTTCATCAGACCAGAGGACATTTCTCCATGTGCAGTTGCAAACCGTAGTCTGGCTTTTTTATGACGGAGCAGTGGCTTCTTCCTTGCTGAGCGGCCTTTCAGGTTATGTCGATATAGGACTCGTTTTACTGTGGATATAGATAATTTTGTACCTGTTTCCTCCAGCATCTTCACAAGGTCCTTTGCTGTTGTTCTGGGATTGATTTGCACTTTCCGCACCAAAGTACGTTCATCTCTAGGAAACAGAACGCGTCTCCTTCCTGAGCGGTATGACGGCTGCGTGGTCCCATGGTGTTTATACTTGTGTACTATTGTTTGTAGAGATGAACGTGGTAGTTTAGGCATTTGGACATTTCTCCCAAGGATGAACCAGACTTGTGGAGGTCTACAATTTTGTTCTGAGGTCTTGGCTGATTTATTTTGATTTTTCCCATGATGTCAAGCAAAGAGGCACTGAGTTTGAAGGTAGACCTTGAAATACATCCACAGGTACACCTCCAATTGACTCAAATTATGTCAATTAGCCAATCAGAAGCTTCTAAAGCCATGACATAATTTTCTGTAATTTTCCAAGCTGTTTAAAGGCACAGTCAACTTAGTGTATGTAAACTTCTGACCCACTGGAATTGTGATACAGTGAAATAATCTGTCTGTAAACAATTGTTGCATTACTTGTCGTGCACAAAGTAGATGTCCTAACCGACTTGCCAAAACTTTAGTTTGTTAACAATACATTTGTGGAGTGGTTGAAACACTTAGGTTGGCGTCATTAAAACTTGTTTATGTGAACTTCTGACTTCAACTGTATGTGTTGTTTTTGCTCTTAAGTAGTTTATCTGTTAAAAAAGGTCAAGTGGTTTTATAGTTTTATTCATAACTATGTCCCATCGTTCCCATACTTCCCAGCTCGTATTGCCCTCCAGCCCAGCTCTAATGTGTGGTATGAGACTCTGAAAGACAAGATCAGACACCAGCAGGCCAAACCTGTCTGGGTCTCAGAAGTCACGGTAAGACAGACAGAACCCAGCTCACAGTCAAACTGGGAATTTGCTCTCAATGAATTACCTGGCAGAATAAAGACTAAAGTAAATGCATGTCTGTGTGTTTAGTTGGAGGGAGGCGGCGAGGAGGAGCTGGATGCGTTGGACCGGACTCACTCTGACTACCTGAGTGCTGCCAGCGACCTAGAGGACACGGATGGAGAGGCGTTTACAGACGGAGAGGTCTACACTGACAATGAGGACCTGGAGGAACCATTTGACTCCAGCAACCAGCCCCGGATGTCCAGGCCCACCGCTCTGGCCCGCTCCTCAGAGCCTGCCGCCGAGTACCACAGCCCCGACCCATCCCCCGAGCCTCTGGGAGAGGTCCCACCCCTGATGCATGTGCCTGAGCCCAGGTCAACCCGTCGTCCATCTGACAGCTCTCCTCACGATGTCGTCACTGATGACACCCCGTCCTATCATAGCTTTTCAGATTCGGACTTCAGCGCCATTGACCCGGCTGTTCCCACCACCCAGTCGGACGAACACCCTGACTTCATAGCCCCTGACCCCAGAATCTTTGTCCCTGAGCCCCCGTCAGCCGAGCTGCTGCCAGAGAGCCCCCCATCCATCACAATGTCAGTCATAGAGAAGAAACTCCAACAGGTATTGATGGGACTGTCTCAGTCCATCATATCACTAAACTCTTACAGATCTTCCATAAGCTCTTAGTTTACTTCCAAAGGCTCAAATACTCTGTTAACTTATGTCTCCAGTGATTTTGACCCATGACTACGTTCCCTCTTTCAGGCCCATATGGCAGAACCTCAGGAGAGGAAAGCTTCCCCATCATTCATCGTGTAAGTGAAGTAGGCCTATATCTGATAATATTAATATGTGTGACGCTATTTGTTGAATTGGATAATCATCAAAATCCATGTCTATAAACCAACCTTAGCAACTGGAAAGTGAAAAACTACTTCTAGTCCAAATTGTTCGATCCAAGTTGAGTAAGACTGAAGTGAGAGTAAATTATGTTTTTCACTTCTATCTCCTCATAGGTTGGCTCACCACCAGGCTGTCCAGACGAGACGCACTCAGATCCGAGGCAGTGACAGCTCCGATGACAATAACGAGACTGAGGACTTCGAGTGGGGTCCAGCTACAGAACTTTAGATTAGAAAACACAGTTTCAGGACTACAAAACCAGAATGCTGGAGCACACCATTCCAGAACTACAACTCTAAGGCCCAAAGTTCCAGAACTGCAGAACTACAATTACAGTTCTACAGAACTACAATACAGTTCCAGAGCACAGACTTTGCCTCTTAAATGGGAGATGTGAAATGCTATTAACTTTAGCCTTCGAGGATAACTTTTTTTTCTGTTGGAATAACATTTTCTTTGGAGAGGTAGGTTGAAGGGCCACTGTCAGACCTGCCTTCAGACATGGAAATTCAGGCAATGGCTTCTGCAAACCAGGGCTCACACCTTTCTAAATGCCTAATTCCAAGAGAGGAAGTTCATTTTGCTGGAAATTCTAATAAAAACATCATGGTTTGGTACTTGCAGTAAAGCAAACATTTTATTTGTATTGCATGTACCTTTTTAATGAATGCTATTTTTGATCAAAACTATGGAGATTTTACCAACACTGGCAACTTTGATGTCAATTGAACTAAAAGCTGGAATCCTTAATTGAAACAAAAACAAAGCAGTCACACCGCCTATGTTTTGGTAAAAAGCTGAGGGATGGGCATGGAGAAATGTAACCACTCTCAAATTCAAAGCGAGCGCATTGGACTGACCCTCCATGATATCAGAATTATAGTTTTAACCCTGTTTTGAGGCTACACAGTGTTTGTTTACAAAAATGTGATTATTACAAGCTTATATTTTGGGTTCTGATGGGGTACGACAGTTCAACTAAAGCTCATTAGGCATTTATAAGTTATTCTTCAAGAATCAATGCATATAGTTATATCATTCATTTATAAGTCCATTTATGTAGCAACTAAGGATTCTAGCTTTCATGAGAACTGCTTCAAAAACAATTATGGACATTCACAGAACACTATATCAAAGCTCCATTTTCTAAATTATGATTCATTTGTAAAGATGACACATTTTGTTCATTAAATGTTACAGATCTGGCGAAAAAATATCTGCTCTTGTCATTGTTTTTCATCATGTCTAGAACATAGTAGAAAATCCTCACCTCGTCCACCACCCATCACTCTTTTGTAATTTTAACACCCCTGTGTTACCAAACATCTTGGTTGAATGATCCAACATGTTTCTGGATAGTGGAATAATGAAACGCAGCTTAGCTGCGATTATATAATGGCAGTCCGAGCTCATTAAATTCTTAAACCCTAAAAAATGAAGTCCTCTTGTTTAATTTTTTATTAACGCAAACCAATTATAACGAGGGGGAACCATCTATAATTTTAAGTACGAGGCACTGAGGGTCCTTGGGTGCGTCCCTCTCCTCAGACTTTACTGATGCCTACCAGATCTTACAGTGCCTGGATAGGTATTTTATTTATCTGCTTACCACATCATGTTATAGCAATCTGGTACGCAACGGCACAGTCGATGACGTGGCACGCAACCATTGGCTGATGAATGCAACGTCTAAGCAGGCGAACGCAACCAAGTTGCCTTAAAGCCTCATGCACACCAACTGCGGTAAACCATATGCGTTACGGCAGAAGTCCATTCATTTCAATGGGAGGCAATGTACGCCGCCGCAACTCATCTGCCGGACTAGGTTGCGGTGCATGCAGTGTGTCACATTCGTTGGATTTTTCCAACTTGTGGGTTGCTATGCTGTGTGGTATCAGAAACGGAAGTAGATAAACCACTCAAAGTGCTAATGTGTATTGTGATCATTTTAGTTGTGATGCGCCGCATGGATTGCGACGATAAACTGGGAGACATTGAATTACATTTATTTTTTTTATCAAATATATGTTTAATGTTTAGGTTGTTATGAATTTAGTGATATGTACCAATTACCTCTAACCTGTACCACCGCACACTGACTCAGTACCGGTACCCCCTGTATATAGCCTCGTTATTGTGTTACTATTTATTATTTTTTACTTTAGTTTATTTGGTAAATATTTTCTTAACTCTTCTTGAACTGCACTGTTAAGGGCTTGTAAGTAAGCATTTCACGGTAAGGTCTACACTTGTTGTATTCGGCACATGTGACAAATAAAGTTTGATTTGATATACACAGCATATACAAAAGTATGTCGACACCCCTTCAAATGAATTGATTTGGCTATTTCAGCCACACCCGTTGCTAACGGGTATTAAATCGAGCACACAGTCACGCAATCTCCATAGACAAACGTTGGCATTAGAATGGCTTTACTGAAGAGCTCAGTGACTTTTAACGTGGCACGGTCATCGGATGCCACCTTTCCAACAAGTCAGTTTGTCAAATTTCTGCCCTGCCAGAGCTGCCACGGGCATCTGTAAGTACTGTTATTGTAAAGTGGAAATGTCTAGGACACACAACGGCTCAGCCGCGAAGTGGTAGTCCACAAGCTCACAGAGGGGCGGCAGGTAGTGGTTAGAGCATTGGGCCAGTAACCGAAAGGCTGCTAGATCGAATCCCCGAGCTGACGAGGTAAAAATCTGTCGTTCTGCCCCTGAACAAGGCAGTTAACCCACTGTTCCCCGGTATGCCGTCATTGTAAATAAGAATTTGTTCTTAACTGACTTGCCTAGTTAAATAAATAAAAAAACAGAACAGGGCTGTGTAAGGCGTAAAAAATTGTCTACCCTCGGTTGCAACATTCAACACCAAGTTCCAAACTGCCTCTGGAAGCAACATCAGCACAATAACTATTTGTCGAGAGTTTCATGAAATGGGTTTCCATGGCTGAGCAGCTGCTCACAAGCCTAAAATCGCCATGAAATCACCAAGAATCCGCTGGAGTGGTGTAAAGCATGCTTCACCATCTGCCAGGAGGAATCTGGGTTTGGTGGATACCAGGAGAACGCAACCTGCCCAACTCCATCGTGCCAACTGTAAAGTTTGGTGGAGGACGAATAATGGTCTGGGGCTGTTTTTCATGGTTCAGACTAGCCCCCTTAGTTCCAGTGAAGGGAAATCTTAACACTACAACAGACAATTCTATGCTTCCAACTTTGTTGCAACAGTTTGGGGAAGGCCCTTTCCTATTTCAGAATGACAATGCCCCGTGCACAAAGTGAGGATCATACAGAAATAGTTTGAGATCTGTGTGGAAGAACTTGACTGGCCTACACAGAGCCCTGACCTCAACCCCATCGAACACTTTTGGGATGAATTGGAACACCGACTGCGAGCCAGGCCTAATCGCCCAACATCAGTGCCCGACCTCACTAATGCTCTTGTGGCTGAATGGAAGCCAGTTCCCGCAGCAATGTTCCAACAACTAGTGGAAAGCCTCCTAGAAGAGTGGATGCTGTTATAGCAGCAAAGGGTGGACCAACTCCATATTAATGCCCATGATTTTGGAATGAGATGACAAGCAGATGTCCACATACTTTTGGTCATGTAGTGTAAGTGGACGCACGTGACATGTCATTTGCTAGAATGTTCCCACCTGATCTCGCCTCCTCCCGCCTGCCTTTCCGCCTTTGCGACAAAGGAAGAATCTCAAATGTATACTCCTCACGGCCTTCTTTCTGTCCTTGCCTCCTTCCCAAAACCTATTGGATGAGAAAGTCCGAGGTCCCCCTCGTTGCAGACGGTGCACTACTTTTGTGAGAGAAACATTTTTTCCAGTGCTGCAGAGGGCTATATTGGTCCGCTAATACAGGCAAGGCCGGCTCACTTATTAGGCAGGATTAAAGGCTGCGGTCTATGGCGGCAGATTAAAGAGGGCAACATTTCCTGAGGGGTGCAGCGGTCTAAGGCACTACATCGCAGTGCTGAGGCGCCGCTTCAGCCTTGGGTTCGATCCCAGGCTGTGTCCCAGCCGACAGTGACCAGGAGCTCCATGGCGTGGCATACAATTCGCCCAGCATCATCCGCATTAGGGGAGGGTTTGGCCGGGGGTGATTTCCTTGGCTCATTGTGCTCTAGCAACTCCTTGTGGTGGACCAGCCCTGAATGGCCAGGACCAGCCCTGAATACAGGCAAAGTAAAGGCCCAGTGCACTACTTTTGTGAGAAAGATAAATGTTTCCTGCACTGCACACATAGATCCACTAATACAGTAGTAGTTAAGGCCCAGTGCACTGCTTTTGTGAGAATTAAAAAATATATACACTAAACAAAAATATAAATGCAACAATTTCAAAGATTTTACTGAGTTACAGTTCATAAGGAAATCAATCAATTGAAATAAATGCATTAGGCGCTAATATATGGACTTCCCTCTGACTGGGAATACAGATATGCATCTGTTGGTCACAGATACCTTAAAAAAAAGGTAGAGGCGTAGATCAGAAAACCAGTCCGTATCTGGTGTGACCACCATTTGCCTCATGCTGCGACACGTCTCCTTCGCATACAGTTGACCAGGCTCTTGATTGTGACCTGTGGAATGTTGTCCCACTCCTCTTCAATGGCTGTGCGATGTTGCTGGATATTGGTGGAAACTGGAACATGCTGTCATACATGTCGATCAGAGCATCTCACACATCCTCAATGGTTGATATGTCTGGTGGGTATGCAGACCATGTAATAGCTGGGACATTTTCAACTTCCAGGAATTGTATACAGATCCTGCAACATGGGACTGTGCAGTATCATGCTGAAACATGAGGTGATGGCGGTGGATGAATGGCACAACAATGGGCCTCAGGATCTCCTCACGATATCTCTGTGCATTCAAATTGCCAGCGATAATATGCGATTGTGTTCATTGTCCTTAGTTTATGCCTGCCCATACCATAACCCCACCTACACCATGGGACACTCTGTTCACAACGTTGACATCAGCAAACCGCTCGCCCACACGACGTCATACCATCTGCCCAGTACAGTTGAAACTGGGATTCATCCATGAAGAGCACACTTCTACAGCATGACAGTGGCCACCGAAGGTGAGCATTTGCCCACTGAAGTCGAACTGTTGTCAGGTCAAGACCCTTGTGAGGATGACGAGAACACATATGAGCTTTCCTGAGATGGTTTCTGACAGTTTGTGTAGAAATTCTTGGGTTGTACAAACCACAGATTCATCAGCTGTCTGGGTGGCTGGTCTCAGACGATCCCACAGGTGAAGAAGCCAGATGTGGATGTCCTGGGCTGGCGTGGTTACACGTGGTCTGAGGTTTTGAGGCCGGTTGGACTCTAAAACAACAGTGGAGGCGGTTTATGGTAGAGAAATGAACATTTAATTCTCTGGCAACAGCTCTGGTGGACATTCCTGCAGTCACCATGCCAATTGCACACTCTCAAAACTTGAGACATCTGTGGCATTGTGTTGTGTGACAAAGCTGCACATTTTAGAGTGGCTTTTATTGTTCCCAGCACAAGGTGCACCTGTGTAATGATCATGCTGTTTTTTCAGCTTCTTGATATGCCACACCTGTCAGGTGGATGGATTATTTTGGCAAGGAGAAATGCTCACTAACAGGAACATAAACAAATTTGTGCACAACATTTGAGAGAAATACGCTTTTTGTGCTTATGGAACATTTCTGGGATATTTTATTTCAGCTCAATAAACACTTTATATGTTGCATTTATATTTTTGTTCAGTATATATGTTTTATTTTATTCCGATTTTTCAAGGGGTGCTGCAGCCCCATCAGCACCCCTACTTCCCGCGGCTATGACCAGAGTAGAAAATGCCAACTCATTTCCGTTTTTTATGACTACATTGGGCTTGTTGAACATTGAAGGCGACTGCCGAATGACTGATCAACAAATAACCTTGCGTCATAAATAACTATTCATTGTTATTTGTAAATCATTCAGCCAGTCACAATTTACTTATGATACATTACGGTTTTGATTCTCTGGAACACGGCGATATAGAGTGAGTTCCAGACCGACTAGAGGTCAATTCAGTTCGCTTGATTTGTACTGAATGACACGTTTCCACCCAACCTTCTTGAACGGACTTTGAGGTACGTTTGCTCCCGTTTGATGGGTGCTGCAAGGTGTGGCTTGAAGCAATGAGTGGCGTATTTAAAGGGCAGTGGCCATGCTGACAGCGTTTTTCCAACCCACAACCTCCCCGATTTTCCATTGGTCGTTCAGTACAGTACCCTTTCCGTTCAATTGAACGTACAGAACATAACTCGTACTGTACGCAGCCCAGGACTGCTGCAAGACCCTTCTGACAGTAGGGGATAGTGAGGCATTCTCAATCGGTGTTAGAGCTATTTAACTCTTCTTGGAGGCATCGAATACGTTGCACTCTACTGGTTTACTATAGAAATGTCCTGTAAAAATGTTTTATAGACATTGTATTACAAACCTCTAGCGCCCCAATCAAATGGAGAGCGTTACATCACATGCGCTTTTCTTCCCTTGAGAAAAAAAAAACACTGGAGCGGATGTCGCGGCGCACTGACTGTTTGTGGTGAGCTGTCAGTGAGCTCGAACGCTCAATGTGTGGTAGCGAGGCAGCAGAAAGCTTGGCTGGAGCTTGGGACCGATGGAACAGCAGCGCCAGTAAACTGGCAGAGCACCAAAGAAGTGGAGAATCGGGGGGTGGGTGGGGGGGTTGTATGTGAATTTCAAAGAAGTCGGGATGGACGGCAAGGGTACATTGAAGATGTTCTCCCGAAAGAAAAGGGAATTGATAAAAACCCCTTCCATCTCGAAGAAGACTCGAGCAGGAAGCCCCGGGCCACAGAGCTCATCATCAGTAAGTAGCACATCATCTCTGATTTCCTCCTGTCACTCAAGACAGATTTCCTATCCTGTCTGTCTGCTGCTGAGAGGCTTGGGGAGTGGGGGGACAGCATGACAGATGTCAAACCTCAGTAGATTGTTTAGACCTGACCTAAATTAAATGGACTTCACTTATCATAGGTTATGGACCAGCAATGACATGTTTAGTGGGGTGTTTTGAAGGCTAAAGGTGAGCATTTTAGGTGGTTTATATGGGCAGTAGCCTATCATTTAATTTATTTAAAGTAGGCTAGTGGGAGAGAGACGTTATACTATTGGGATATTTGGTTGAATATTTGAGGACATTGTTGATGAATACTTACAATTGGATTAGTCAATTCAAAATAAACCTGTTAGTCACTGATAAACGTTGTCTGAAGAATGACTCATTTTTTTTTTCTTATTCATTGGAAAATGTTTTTGTGGGTTAGTAAGCCAGTATTGGTTCGCCACTTGCAAGATGAGTCAAGTTTTTTAAAAAGTGACTTCTGCTAAAGGTGATGTTAAAACAATAGGGACAGAGACCATGCTGAAACGTGGTAGCAAGAATAGTTACAACCCATACTCTACGGGCCAGAGAGTTAAGAGAGAGGAGGCTAAAGCCAAGAACAAGTTGGACAAACATCCCAATAGACCCACCGTCTGGCTCAAACAGGTATGTCAAACACTACCAACCGAATCAGGTAGCCACCTAGCTTTTATACATGTTCCTCATGAGAAGGAATGAGTTATTATTCTCATTGCTTTGAGACCATCTGTCCTTCAAATACTTATTTACCGTTTATAAAACATGTATCTGCTTCATAGAGTATGCTACACTTTCAAGTTTAAAATGCAGTACCATAAAATGTGTTCCTGGAATAACATGATGCAAGGTCTGCTCTAGTTGTCTTAGTTGCGCCTCCTACTGGCAGGGTGTGAAGCTGCTGCCATGTTCTGTTTCATAACCACACCATGCACCTGCCGTTGATACTGTTTAGACTTTAAGATGTGTACGTTTCAGGCCTCTACACTACATCACCGCGTCCACGACTTGTAACAGCTAGACTCTGATTTAGCTATTATTTAATCAACTCTGGCATTTATGTTAGGTGTGTTGTAGTCCATGGACAAGTTGGGACACTTGACGGGTTGATTTCATAACTTTTCCGTCATGTGTCATCAAACCGTACAAATTGATGTTGCTTAAAGTGGCCCTAGTTTCTGTTTTCGGAGAGCTGTTTCAGGGTGTGGCAAGTAGCGGAGTCAGGAAGTGTTACACAACACAGGCTCTTGTTGAAGTCTCTGTTCGCCTGTTTACCAACAACAGCCTGCCAACCACTGGCCAAAAATATCAATCACATTATTGTCCTGATGTTTTTGCGTTCCCACAGATGTCACAAGTCCTTCTCCCTCTCCCCCCCCCCCCCTCCTCTCTCTTACCCAGCTGTCTATTCTCCAGGAGCAGCCTCGTCGTGATGCTATCGACACCACCCCTTCCTCAACCTCATCCTCCTCCACCCTCTTCCCCATTCCCGGTGCCCCATCGGACTCCTCCGTTTCCTGCCCTGGCACCCCAAGTGCCCAGCACAGCAAGCTGGGGGTGGGTTGCCCGTCCCCAGGGGCCACCATGAAGAGGCCCACCGGCCTCAGCCGTCATGCCAGTGCCGCGGGGTTCCCTATCCACTCATGGGTGTTCACCAAGGGCCAGGGGAAGGGGGCTATCACCCCCAACACCCCCCAAGACAGCTCAGAGAGCATGGCCATCGAGGTGGAGGACATCCCCTCTCTGTTAAGTAATGTGGCCCGCTTTGCTGAGGCTGTAGAGAAGTTGAAGGACGTTGTATTGGGGGAAGGTGAGTGGATATAGGTTCACATAGGTTTGTGCACTTCTCCTTTGTCTGGTTAAGGTTTAGCTCTCAGAGAGGTAGAGGACACAAAGGCCATGTTTGAACATGGTGCTTCTCCAATGCTCAGAGCACTTTAGATTGTAAAAGGGGACAGGGGGGGTGCCTTTTCAAAATACAGTTAACCAACTATGCTCAGTCTCTGGAGTCTTGGTATTCATTTGGCTCCTCTAAGACTGTTAGAGAGGCATAAGAGCTTATCGATGGGACAACTTATCTTCAGAACTGGAGTCAGATATTTCATTGTGCACATGATTGAGTGGTCCTCTGAAGGTCCATTGGTAGAATGTGGAGCTTGCAGTGCCAGGATAGTGGGTTTGATTTCCGGGACCACCGTATATAAAATGTATGTATGCATGCATGACTGTAAGTCGCTTTGGATAAAAGAGTATGCTAGATGTATTACTATTTTGATATGCCTTTGTTATTGGGAGTGCTTTTGGCTGCATCGTGACCATCTGCTATTGTTTCCCAGTCTTATTGTTCTCTGTGTGGATGTCTAAATTCTCCACTACTCCTACCTGATGCGCCACATGTTAGCATGCGCGCAGAACAATGCTGTTTTGGTTCCCCTCCTGTACACCACGTGTTGCGTGTGGGAGGGGAAGGGCGGGCTGGCTGGCTTTGCACAAGCGACCCAGTTCTCTTGCTCGAGATGTAACAGCGACCACACTCCAGCAGGAAACCAGTCTCCTGTTTACTGCAATTTCTCAAGCAAAATGGCCGGTCCAACGGTTTTTCTGCAAATATGACTTCAGGGAATTAGGCCCAAAAACAGTCATAGTTACCTCAGATAAAGGATTTTTCCATTTTCATGAGGCAGGCTGGTAATGTCATTTACTGTATTGATGCAATATAATACAAGATGTGGTAACAAGTGATGTAACAATTTTCAACTTGAGAGAGTTAGGCCAACAAAAATGGTCTCACTTTGGAACATGGGTTGTTTCTCTAAAAGCGATGGAATGGTTAGGGTGTCTATACCTTAACTTATTGTAACCCCCCCCCCCCCCACCCTGTGACTGTCAGATTAATCTAAACAGGAAGCTATGATGCATGGCAGAGCGACCTCGTTCAGACTTCCTCCTCACATGGTCCACTGCGTTAGTCTGACCTGTGACACCGTCAATACCACAAGACTGCTTCCAGTCCATCCTTGTGATGGTCTGAGATTAACATCTCCCCGTTTGAACCTATCACATGGTCAATATCTGAAAGGATGTGCTCCCTTAAGTTATGAACCTAACTCTGAGTTAAATTCTGACAAACCACAAACATCTAATACTGAAATATATTTGATACAAGATTATCCAGGAACTAAATCGACATACAAGTCTATGCACAGAGTCACATAATGCCACAACATGTTCATTTAGCTAGTTTCAGTTTCTATAGTAAGTGTCTTGGAGCCTTTACCATCCTCCTTCTGACACGCCCTCTAACTAGTCCACCCGCTATGGCCTCCTGGTCCCATTCCATGGGCCAGCCACTTTGACAGACATGGACATTGAGACAGAGGGATGGAGGGCCACAGGGGAAAAGAGGAGGAAGGATGGCTCTCTCTGTGAGAGAGCGAGACAAGAGGAAGTGGCCTGCAGACGTCACTGCTGACATAAAAGCTGTCCCTACAACCCGTCTGTCTGCCGTCCGTGTTACTATTCATGATGTCCAGACATTGGTCATGAATCACTCCCTCTCAACCTCTAATAACCTGTAATGACCTCTAATCCTGTGACCAACCCTAATTGTCTGTCTATAAAGATGATCTCCATGTTATATGGATTCCGTGTTGTGATGGTGAGCCCCGTCAGACCGCAAACACAGCCTTCTATCTCCCCAACACCAACCCTATCACTTCCGGTTGTAACTAGTACTCGATAGATGTACAAAATGGTAGGTTAGGCTCAGTCCTCTTTGTGTGTGGCTGTAGACAAGTGGAGTGCTGTGTATTATGAATGGCACAGGATCCATGTCTCTCCTGTCTGTGTCTCTGACTGTCCCCTGTCTCTTTCGCTCTCTCTGTCTGTAGACAAGCAGGAGAACCGTCGCCCTCTGGCCCATGAGTGCCTGGGGGAGGTCCTGAGGGTCCTACGACAGGTCATCAGCACCTACCCTCTCCTCAACACTGTGGAGACCCTTACTGCTGCAGGCAAACTCATATCTAAGGTTAAAGGTAAGACTACTGGCTGGACCAATCAGTGGTCTACTACCTAGGGTCAAAAAGTCCATGTTTTTAGCACAGTGAATGAGTTAAAATGGCCGAGATGGCCTAGAATGAACACATTCATTATTTTGATTGCAGGATTTCACTATGAGACGTGTAATGACGCAGAAAAGAAGGACTTTGAGAAGGCCATTGAAACCATTGCTGTTGCTTTTAGTAGCAGGTAAGTATTTGTTACATCCGTTTCTCAGTATGTATTGTCATGAGCTAGTAACAGTATTTTATGGATCCTGAAATAAACCAAAGGTGACACTGTACCTCACAATGCTTTTTCTTTTAACTTTTTTTTTCTTGCGATGCAAGTACACTTCTCTGGTACAGAGTAATGGGACATGACCATGTGTCCTCAGTGGTCAGGTCGGGGTGGTGGTGTATGACGACAGTACAACTGTAGAAGTACAATGTACGTGTGTGTGCACATGTGCGATAGAGAAGTGGAGTGTAGAGCGAAACACAGTGAGACATTTGCATGTGGCTCAGTAGAAAACAGGAAGTGTAGTGGTGGTTTTCTTCTCTTCCGTAACCTAGGACACAAAACCAAAACGCAGCCATTTGGCGTCTGTTGTCTCAACAGATTACAGACAGACAATAGGTGCTTTTATCCTCGGATACAATGTGTATGTGTGATAATGGTCGTTTAGATACAAACATATCACTCTCAAAAAAATAAAAATACATTTGCGACCAACTGGCTCAAATAGGTTTATGTTGCAACATTTGAAATTGTGTTTTTTTTTTTTTTTACATTGGATAAAAGCAGAGACTCGGTGCTACAAAATGGTATATCATACACTGCATTTGAGGAACAATGGGAAAGTAATTCTGCTTTGAAAGTTGATGAACTTGTAAACTCACTTTTTGAGGAAATGGCCTTTGAATGTTTTGGTACCTACTGGAGAGCTCTCATCTGTCTACAACCATTCAGCATTGTTCACACCCTCTTAAGCCATCCCCATCTATCTCTTTTAAGGATTCACATGTGAGGTCATGTGCTAAACAGTGAGTAGTGAAGTAAAGATTAAGACTAGAAGTGGTAAAAGTAGTAGCCTACAAGAAGGAAAAATTCCAGTTAAACAGGAAGTGTCCAGATAAAATATTTTGTAAATATTAGATGACGCTTACCCAGACACACTTGTCAAAATTAATGGGTCATGTGAAAGAAATGTTATAAACCCCAGCCACATATTGCCAAGCTAAAACATATGCTCTGATATGTGTACACTATATATTGTACATAGGTCTATTTAAAATTTTAAATAGGAATATGCATACATAATTCAAAAGAACGCTTGTTCACTTCCTGGCCCTGCGCAGTACATACAACCGCAACAGGGCAAAGAAGACAGGAAGTTATATGGCCGGTGCGATTGCACAGAGCCTGGCATCAACCACTTCCTGATGTTTTTTTTCTCTCCTTGTCTCTGTTCCTTGTTTCCTTTTCTCTCCATGACCACCGGTAGGGGAACGAACCCGAAATGTACCCTTCACATTGCTTTAACCTATCAAATCCTATCAAATCCTATTTGATCTACAAATTTTCCCTTTTTATTTTAGTCCTTCCTCTCTCTCCATCTCTGATGGAAGTACTGTCTGTGTAATGGCCTCTGTCTCTGTCCTCCTCAGTGTGTCAGAGCTGCTGATGGGGGAGGTGGACAGCAGTACCCTACTGTCCCTGCTGCCAACGGAGAAGAGCAGAGTGAGTGGGGGTTCATTTGGCTTTCTTGGTGTGCATGTGGCAGGAGGTGTCGGCTCTCAGAGCGGATGTTTGTGGGCAGCAAGGCCAGCTTCCTGGCAGTGACACAGTGTGTCTTTATCTCTGCCTGTTCCTCTCACTCGCTCTCCTGTTATAACAACACACACAGGCCGCCTCTGAGACTCCACATAACACAGTTCCTTCTATCTCATTCATCAATGCAGCTCCAATACTGACACACTGAATTCAACAGGCCTGTCCACACACACTGGGGTTATTATTGCCCACAGTCTATGTGCCAAATCCTATTTTCATTGGAAGTTTCAAGTTTGTATTAGTCATATGTACAGGATACTTACTTGCAGGTTCCTTCTCGACAATGCAACAACAAATAATGAAAGATAAGAATATGAACATAAAGTAAATGGCTCAATAGAATAAATATTTTAGCAGAAGTATAAAACAGGAAGGCAAGATTTATAGTCCAATATTTACACGTGTTTTGGGGAAGGGGGGGGATTAGGCAGCAAGTGTTTAAAATTGTGCAGTATTTAATATCCATCATTCAATTGTACATGTCCATCCCTGAGATGCCACTTGGCATTGCTGTGTTCCGTCATTATTTGTATTGGCTCTGGTAAACATGGTGTACCGAATAATTAAGCAATAAGGTCCAAAGAGGTGTGGTATTTGGTCAATATACCACAGCTAAGGGCTGCTCTTATGTGCAATGCGGAGTGGCTGGACACAGTCCTTAGCCGTGGTATATTGGCCATATACCCCAAACCCCGACATGCCTTATTGCTATTATAAACTGGTTACTAACGTAATTAGAGCAGTAAAAATGCATGTTTTGTCATACCCGTGGTATACGGTCTGATATACCACGGCTGTCAGCCAATCAGCATTCAAGACACGAAGCACCCAGTTTATAATATACAATATAGCAAGTTTGGGGTTAATTCCACAAATTCTCCCTGTAAATTCCATTTAATTAAAATTCAAGGTCAGTCTTTCAATTCAGAGAATGAAATTCCTCTCAACTCCAATGTTAGGTCATTTCCAAAAATTCAATTTCCAATTCCTTATTAAGGCTTTCAGGCTGATCATGGAACTGTTCAGACATCCTAGCTGTATTGGAAATCTAGAAATACATGTTGAAATGATTTAAAACAAATCCTGCCGTTAATTGTTTTTATACTAAGTGCATTCATTCCAATAACTGGGAAATGTAAAAATATTGAAATTCAATTCCAAAGATCAAATGTTTTAACAATTTCAATTAAAATATAAACAGTCTCATTCCAATTCTATTCCCATTTCATAACTTGAAGATTGTTGAAATTAGAATTCAACGTCAGTTCTTCACTTCATGATTGAATTCAATAATTGAATTGGAATTTCTGCTATATAGTACAGAATAAGGTACTGTTCTCAGTATTCTTGAGTGGTCTGAAACTCTTTCTCTCTGTGTGTCCAGTCTATGGAGAACCTGTACGGGGTGTCGGGTCAGGGGCTAGAGGGCGCTCAGATGAGGGGTGACCTGCAGGACTTTGGCCGGGCCGAAGAGGTAGACATCATGTTGCAGCATAGTGAAGGGGGAGTGGACTCTGCTCTGGCCTACGCCAAGACCATCTCTAAATACATGAAGGACCTGATGAGCTACGTGGAGAAGAGGACCTCACTGGGTGGGTAGACAGACACCGCAGACAGTTCCCTACACATAATACTGGAGATTTTAGGTTGATTCTTCGAACCTGAATGTAACGTATTATTGATTTGTTGATTCACCCATGTATCTTTCCCCACCCAGAGGTGGAGTTTGCCAAGGGATTACAAAGACTGTACCAGTCCAGCAAGCACAGCATCACACATGTAAGCCCTAGTGATATTGTATTCTATAGTAGAAGGAATTAAGGAAAAGAATACCAAATTCACTCTCGTCAAAGTGATTACATCCAATTCAAGAGGCTCCTGTGATGACAATGCTATTTCCCCTCTCACCACCCCCTATCTCTCAGCCCCACATGCCCTTCTACTCCATCTACTCTCTGGCTCTGGAGCAGGACTTGGAGCAGAGCAGTGGGATGCAGCAGGCCACCTCCACACTGCACAACCAGACCTTCCTACAGCCTCTGATGCAGCGTAAACACGAGCATGAGAAGAAACGCAAGGAGGTCAAGGAACAGTGGTACCGCGCCAAGAGGAAACTGGTCAGTTCCTTGCTAGTGCTATTTATGCAGTATGTTATCTCTCTATTTATATTATCTCTCTCACGTTGCCATGATGTTTACAGGTATACATGTTTTACCGTTTTGAGAATGATTTGAACATAAATCAACAAAAAGTATCTTTAAAAAGAAAACTTTGTTTTCTCTCTCAAGATGTTGCCCAATTTGTGCCCAAAGACTGATTCTGTGTACCTATGTGTTTGGGATCCAGATGGAATGTGAGTCTAACCTGCGAAAGGCCAAGCATGCCTACATGGCTCGCTGTGAGGAGCACGACAAGGCCAAAGCAGCTGCTAGCAGAGCAGCAGAGGAGGATGGAGGAGGCTCTACCACCAAGTCTCTGGGCAAAAAGTTACGAGTGGAGGAAGACGCTCGCAACAAGGTCCCCATCACATGTTCTTTTTCCTCCATTCTCTCTCCTCTCCACTCTTCTACTCATCTCACCTCCCCCCATCTCTCCTCTCCATGTCTCGCCTAGTCTCTTCTCTCCCTCGCCTCTCCAGGGAAATCTGCTAAAAAGCAGAATGACTGCAAGTCGTTGTCAAAGCCTATGGCCATATTTCATTGAGTGTGTATGCCATTAGCCTAGCTGAGAATTGACCGCCGTGTGTGTTCAGGCTGAAGAGGCAGAGGCCACCTACAGGACATGTATAGCAGACGCCACCACCCAGCAGCAGGAGCTGGAACACGTCAAGGTCAATGTGCTCCGACTGCTGCAGGAGGTCATCAAACAGAGTGACCAGACACTGCGCTCGGTCAGTACGCACACACACAGACACGCGGACAATTTGTTCAGCGCGCCTTCGCCTTGTGGCTACTCTGTTAGCTTACATTCCACTCCTTGCACTCCCTGTGATGGAATGTAAGCTAAACCTTCTCCTCCACCATTCCTCTCCTTCCCTCCAGGCCACCATCTCGTACTACCAGATAATGCACATGCAGACGGTGGTGTTGCCGGTACACTACCAGACTCTGTGTGAGAGCAGTAAGCTGTATGACCCGGGACAGCAGTACGCTGCCCACGTCAGAGACCTGCAGCTCACTGAGGAGCCTGAGGTCACCTACCAATTTGAGCCCTACACTGCCACTGCAGCCTCCACACAGTGAGTCACTCCTAGCCTCAAAGCATAATTAAAAGCTTTTGGTTTGTTAGGTGTCTATGGGCACTCGGTCACTTTACACCAAGTAATAAATAAGAGGTAATAGATTTACATGAGTATAATGTTTTTTGACTGGTTTTATATCTGTTAATTCAGACATCCAGCTCGACCCCTTAATGACAGCTTCAACACAGACCAGCAGAGCAGCTCTGAGGGTCAACCCAGCACCGGTGAGACCACGACAGGGGAGGACCTCAGCGCTGAAAACGCCAGAAAGAGTATGTCATTTTGTATGATATTGATGCGGTTCTTACTGTCTTGTGCCGTCTCACCATGCAAGACGTTAAGTCAAGACAAAACAATGTAGACCTACATGAGATATTTGTGCTGTCCATGATAATCTTGTGTCCCCTTCCCAGGACAAGGCCACAAATCGTGGGGTTCTACAGTGAGTGATGCAGACAGTGTAGAAGGGGAAGGTGCCCTGGAATCTCCTACCACCAGTTCAGGTAAGGCATTCTCTGTCTCTGTCTCTCTCTGTCTCCCTCCATCTCCTGCAGTACTGTAGCTGTGTGTGTGTGTGTTATTGTTTTGTACGTTTTTAGGTGACATCAGTAAAATGGCACGCACCTCCTCCACCGGGACCATGTCGTCCAACGAGGATCCAGATGAGAAGGACGGGAACGTGGCCTCCTTCGAAGCACCAAGTAAGACCTGAGGTCTACCTCCTCTCTGTTTGCCAATTATTACATAATTCATGCAGTTATCAATTTATCAATCAATCTTCATCCGCAGACATAAATGGCATGGAGCCTGAGATTGCGGTTCCAACCGGACCTTTCCGGAACATTGGGCTCTCCAAAGCCGCCCAGACTCACCGGCTGCGTAAACTCCGCACCCCGTCCAAGTGTCGGGAGTGCGACAGCTACGTGTACTTCCAGGGAGCAGAGTGTGAGGAGGTGAGAGATAAAACCATCTCCTTCAGCACCTTTGAAAGCAATAGTCTTTGGCTGCTCGATTAGCTGATTACGTCTGTTTTGCTGTGTGAGTGACATCTGACTTTCATTGGTTATCATACCGACCTCTAACCCCTTGACCTACTGTATGCCCCCTGTCCTCTATACCAGTGTTTCCTGGCATGTCATAAGCGGTGTCTGGAGACGTTAGCCATCCAGTGTGGCCATAAGAAGTTGCAGGGTAGACTCCAGCTGTTCGGCCGAGACTTCTCCCAGGTGTCCAGCGGCAGCTCTGACAGCATCCCCTTCATCATCACTAAGTGCATTTCCGAGATCGAGAGACGAGCCCTGAAGACGAAGGTGAGGGAACGGGGGATGAAGGGTCTGTTTCTTGAAAGGAGTGTAATGGTTGGCTGTATGAATGCATTATTTTCTTTCTCCTTCTCTATCCTTCTCTCAAAACATTTTCCTTCTCTTCCCCATTGGTCTCCATCTCTCTCTGCAGGGTATCTACAGAGTAAATGGGGTGAAGACTCGTGTAGAGAAGCTGTGTCAGGCCTTTGAGAACGGCAAGGAACTAGTGGAGCTCTCGCAGTGTTCCCCCCACGACATCAGCAACGTCCTCAAGCTCTACCTCCGACAGGTACCTTGTAGCTGTTTCAGCCTCCATATCTGATTGCGCTTATCATGGGTTGTCTTTGGATAAGATGGCTACAAACGAAGATAAAAAAATCTCCCGCTCTGTCCTCTACAGCTTCCAGAGCCCATCATGCCGTTCCGCCTGTACAACAGCCTCATGGGGTTAGCCAAGGAGAGCCTGCAAACTGAGGGAGGGGAGGCCGGGACGGGGAAGGGGCCAGAGCTGGTGGACCTAGGACCAGATACGGACCCAGCGGTCCTGGCCGTGGTGGATAGACTTAGGGAGCTGGTGAAAGAGCTGCCCAAGGCTAACGTAGCCACGCTGCGCTACATCGTACGCCACCTGCGCAGGTGAGCAGCTCAGAAGAGCATACTACATTGCTTACTCAGTTCTTTTTTTTTTTTCCTGACACAGATCATTACAAACGAGGATTCACAACTGTGATCATGTATTACTTGTTTTAATCTCCGTCATATCATCGTTCTTCCCCATCTCTGTCGTCAGGATTGCGGAGTTGGAGCAGGACAATAAGATGAGTCCCAGTAACCTGGGCATCGTGTTTGGCCCCTCTCTGATAAGGCCCCGGCCCACAGGGGCCACAGTGTCCCTGTCCTCTCTAGTGGACTACCCCCACCAGGCCCGCATCATAGAGACTCTCATCGTCTTCTACACAGCCATCTTCCAGTCCAAATCCTCCAGCACCAGCAGTCGCCCATCCTCCATCTCCATCCAACAGGTGTGTTTTTGTGTGTCTGCGTGACGTTAATAATATTTGGAACATACAGGAAGAATGTGAATGCTTTCATTTCAACCACACCCAATAGCTCAACCAATGCCAGAGTTGGAAGGTTTGAACTCAAGTTCCCTGTTTTAACTGATGTTTGTCTCCCACTGCTGGTGCAGAGTGTCAGTGTGGATGTTGATGAGGGCAGCAGTGCCGTGGTAGCTGAAGGAGAGGAACAGGAAGCCAAAGAGGAACAGAGCAGAACAGACTCTGACAAGATGGAGGAGGGCTGTGGTAAGAGGTGTTTAGATGGATTTGAAGAAGAATTACTACACTTTTGCCTTTGATTTGAGTTATGTCTTTATAACTTGTATTTATCCAGGTGACCAGTGCCACTTCATTACAGCCCTTCACTTTTTCTCCATGCAGGCAGTTTTCCAGGTTCCCTGAGCTCCAGTGAGCAGATTGTGGACTCTGACTCAGAGCTGGATGAGACTGGGAGGGGGTCCACACACCGCCCACACTGCCTGGTCAAACAGGAGAGCGAGGTCAGCACAGAGGATGACCAACTGAACTGCCGGGATAGTCTGGAACTCTCCAGCCAGTCTGTACCCCAGACCGACCCGGATCCAGACCAAGACCAGGAGAGTCCTGGTCCCGATGCCTCGGACCACGACCCCCCTGAGCCCCCAGACAGCGAGCCCCCGGACCTGGAGGTGTCTGAGCAAGAGCTGAGCATCTCCCTGGCTGAACTCAACATGAATCAGTCCAACAATTATGTTCTGGGCCATGTGTGGAGCGAATCTCAGTTTGGTGCTGAGGGACAGGGAGCCAGAGTTTGTGTAAACACCACCTGTGCAATGTGTCAACCTCACTGAAAGTCTTTACTGGAATTGCATGATGTATGAAGTTAAAGTTTTATATGTACTTCAAGAGGATGGATCCTGGTTTTAGCTTTGGTATTAGAATGTCAGCATTGAATATACTACATGACACATCCCTCATAGACACTTAGTTATAGCTGTTTTCTGCTATCATTCATTCTAGTTATAACCAGCTGTGACTTAATAATTTGGAAAGTAAGTACCTTCTAGATTATTGCTGTGCCAGTTTGTATTTCAAATATGTCTTTAGGGACGTTGCTCTTTAAAGCTTGAATAATGCCCAGTAGTGAGGGATCTTTGTCTTGTATGTGTGATTTGTGTGTGCGATGCATTTCTAAGATAATTATTCCAGGTATTTAAAGTGCTGCTGGTTTTATTTCAGCACTAAAATTGAAAAAAAAAATGCATTTTTACATTTTGTGTTTTTTTATAAATTGTATCATTTTGCCTTATGTTGGATGGATTTGTCATTATTGGTCAATGTTTTGTAATAAAGAGTATGCTATTATAAATGTTATGCCTTGTTCTTGTATCTCTTTCCTTGAAACTATAGCCCCGTTAATACCTGGCGCTAACCCTTTGTCCTGATCTTATCCACATTCTGATTGGGCACATTTTAAGGACAGGTGTAGATGATTAAGACAATGTGATCAGATCTTCCTGACCACCACCTGAGGTAGTCAGGCATGTATTGTGTCTGGATCAGTCAAGGCTGGTGGTAGGGGCTATAGGACGGGCTCATTGTAATGACTGGACTGAAATGAATGGAACCAGGTCAAACATGTCGTTTCCATACGTTTGATACCGTTCCATTGATTCCTACCACCAGCCTCCACTGGTCTGGATATCAATCAAGTGTAAACAGATCTGAATGGTCAAACTATTTAAATCATTATACCGGCCTCAACTCCACTGAGTGGTAGCAGCATTAACTTAAAGCAGTAATTGTCATAAAATAAATTCATATTATTTTTAAATAATATCTGTCAAATAATTTGTATACAGCGAGGCACAAGCTAATCTGATCACAATGCAGACACAGTGGACAGATAAGAGACATTCTAATACAATGTGTAGATGTGACAAACCTTGATCAGATAGTTATTGGATCATAATGCTCAGATCATGAAACTCACATGTTAGCATAAGGTGTAAATGAGGCTTATGGGCACTAACCAACTACAGTATTAAGTGTGATTGCGGTATCACTGTTCAATGAGAGAATGGCATTAAAAAGGGAAGAAGGAACCAGAAAGTTTAACAAGCCAGTTGTCTACTGTCCATCTCATACCGACCTCCCTCCCCCCACTAAACAAAGAATGAAGGCTTGTTTAGTAATCAGGAAACAGTCACTGGTTAGGCAAATGTTTTAATAATAGTAAGGCCATTGACGTAAACATTATCCACAACATTTGAATTTTGTCCAAGCCCTTTGCCTATCTCAGTCTGAGCTGCCCACACTACAATACACACTAAAATACACACTACAGTACACACTACAGTACACACTACAGTAGATGGCTCACTTCAGGAAAAAGGTATGTGGACATTTATTTTTTTACAGTTAATCTATCATGATTCAGTATATTGCAGTTTTGCTAAGGTCATTAGATGAACACCTTCAGCCTAATGGCACCCATGGCTTATATTTCTACTTGCTAGTTTTAAAACGTGCTATGCACTCCACCAGTAGAGGTTATCTATTAACTGTGTTCCCCTGTATATTAGCCTAACAACAATTGTGATGTGAAATTTGACACAATCAATGTGAACAACGTCCATTTGTGTATTGTTCCAACGATGTCTGTTTAAAGATAAATTGTACAAATTACAAACCTGTACTAACAAAAAAAGCCCTCGCTTCATCCAAAGAAATGTGAGGCCAGCTGTAGAATAATCCATGAGTAAGCAGCCGTATTGGCTCAGTGGTGGCTGACCCACTGCTCTTTACAAACAGTGCAGTGTAGCTAAAGGAGCAAGAGTAGTATCAGAAGGAACTTTCTCAAATGTACTAAAATCCCCATACATCTGAATTAACAATGTATCGTAGTCATAAGAAATGATTAACAATACAGAGAAACCGGTTAGGAAACAGCCCTAACAGTGCAATCAAGATATTCACACTCACATTGAAATCCTCACTGGACCTGTTGGTGATATATCACCCAGCAGTCTCACTGGGTCTGATGATCTTTACTACCTGTCACAGCAAAGAGTTAAGAGCCCAGTTAAAACACTTAACGTCATCACCGATGTTGAGTAATTCCGTAAAAATGTTAAAGACATGCTCCGGAAAGACATGCTCCGGCGACGACTAAGGCTTTTTTTAACCTCCCGCTTTTGGCTGGATGTACCAATGTGTAGTTTATAGACATGCATAATCTATTAGCAGAATTACTGTCTAACCCCAATTAGCCACGAAATCCCTAGTTTGAAAGCATCTTTCTGGAAGCTGTGCTGGGCCAATTTTGACTCTAAGTATTCAAACCCCACACATACAATTATCTGTAAGGTCCCTCAGTTGACCAGTGAATTTCAAACACAGATTCAACCACAAAGACCAGGGAGGTTATCCATTGCCTCGCAAAGAAGGGCACCTATTGGTAGATGGGTAAAAATGTAAAAAGAAGACATTGAATATCCCTTTGAGCATGTGAAGATATTAATTAAACTTTGGATGGTGTATCAATTCGTCGTCACTACAAAGATTCAGGCATCCTGCCTAACTCAGTTGCTGGAGAGGAAGGAAACCGCTCAGGGATTTCACAATGGTGACTTTGAAACAGTTACAGAGTTTAATGGCTGTGATAGGAGAATACTGAGGATGGATAAACAACATTGTAGATACTCCACAATACTAACCTAATTGACAGAGTGAAAAGGAAGCCTGCACAAAATAAAAATATTCAAAAACATGCATCCTGTTTGCAACAAGGTACTAAAGTAATACTGCAAAAAAGGTGGCAAAGGTATAAACCTTTTGTCCTGAATACAAGGTGTTATGTTTGGGGCAAATACAAAACATTACTAAGTACCACTCTCCATTCAAACATAGTGGTGCCTGCATCATGTGATGGGTATGCTTGTAATCGTTAAGGACTGGAGATGTTTTCAGGATAAAAAAGAAACGGAATGGAGCTAAGTACAGGCAAAATCCTAGAGGAAAACCTGGTTCAATCTGCTTTCCCCCAGACACTGGGAGACAGATTCACCTTCCAGCAGGACAATAGCTTAAAACACAAGGACAAATCTACACTGGAGTTGCTCACCAAGAAAACAGTGAATGTTCCTGAGTGGCCGAGTTACATTTTTGAGTTAAATCTACTTGGCAAAACCTGAAAACGGTTGTAGCAATGATCAACAACCAATTTGACGGAGCTTGAAGAATTTTGAAAATAATGGACAAATGTTGCACAATCCAGGTGTGGAAAGCTCTTAGAAACTTACCCAGGAAGACTCACAGCAGTAATCGCGGCCAAAGATGCTTCTACAATGTATTGACTCGAGGTGTGAATACCTACAGTACCAGGCAAAAGTTTGGACACATCTATTTATTCAAGGGTTTTACTTTATTTTTTACTATTTTCTACATTGTTGAATAATAGGGAAGACATCAACACTATGAAATAACACTTATGGAATCATGTAGTAACCAAAAAAGTGTTAAACAAATCAAAATATATTTTAGATTTGAGATTCTTCAAAGTAGCCACCCTTTGCCTTGATGACAGCTTTGTACACTCTTGGCATCCTCTCAACCAGCTTCACTTGGAATGCTTTTCCAACAGTCGTGAAAGAGTTCCCACATATGCTGAGCACTTGTTGGCTACTTTTCCTTCACTCTGCGGTCTAACTCATCCCAAACCATCTCAGTTGGGTTGAGGTCGGGTGATTGTGGAGGCCAGGTCATCTGATGCAGCACTTCATCGCTCTCCTTCTTGGCCAAATAGCCCTTACACAGCCTGGAGGTGTGCTTTGGGTCACTGTCCTGTTGATTAACAAATGATAGTCCCACTAAGCGCAAACCAGATGGGATGGCGTATCGCTGCAGAATGCTGTGGTAATCATGCTGGTTAAGTGTGCCTTGAATTCTAAATAAATCACAGACAGTGTCACCAGCAAAGTATCATCACACCTCCTCCATGCTTCATGGTGGGAACCACACATGTGGAGATCATCCATTCACCTACTCTGCATCTCACAAAGACATCATGAATATGAGATAGTTCTAAAAACACGTTTTCAGAAAAAAATATATTTAATCCATTTTTAATTCATGCTGTAACAACAAAATGTGGAGTAAGTCAAGGCATATAAATATATAAATACTTTCTGAAGGTACTGTACGTGACATAGTATACAATTTTCAGGGACTACTTTTGGTTGGTGAGTGTTACTTTCAGAACTACTGGCTAAAAAGTATACAAAACTAACAGAGAATCTCTTTAACCGCATTTTAGGCAATAGGTCAATGAGATTGATTTGTACCTGGCCTCTTTTCAATCCAAAGTACGGGCAAAGGCAACTCTAAAATGTGCAGTTTTGTCACACAACACAATGCCACAGATGTCTCAAGTGTTCAATTGGCATGCTGACTGCAGAAATGTCCACCAGAGCTGTTGCCAGAGAATTTCATGTTAATTTCTCTACCATAAGCCACATTTTCATGTTCATTTCTCTACCGTACTGCCAGATTTTTGAGAATTTGGCAGTACATCCAACCAGCCTCACCACCACAGACCACGTGTGTGGCGATGTGTGGGCAAGCAGTTTGCTGATGTCAACGTTGTGAACAGAGTGGCCATTGGCAGCAATGGGGTAATGGTATGGGCAAGCATATGCTACGGACAACGAACACAATTGCATTTTATCGATGGCAATTTGAATGCACAGAGATACTGGGACGAGATCCTGAGGCCCATTGTTGTGTCATTCATCCACCCGCCATCACCTCATGTTTCAGCATGATAATGCACAGCCCCATTTCGCAAGGAACTGTACACAATTCCTGGAAGCTGAAAATGTCCAAGTTCAACCATGACCTGCATACTGAATAGCCTACATAAAGCCAACAAATAAAAACATTGCAGGCTGCAGGTAGAAAATATCTTGATGAAAATAAATATCCTATTAATCACATTGGCTACACATGGCCTGTCACATTGTATCAACTATTAACGTGGTCCAGCCCAATCGTGCTTGCAAACCTTGCAACATAGTATGAAATATTCTGGGCCCTCAGAGTTTCCCCTGCCAGTGAGCTCCGGACTGACAGACACATTATTCATTACAAGATTTAGGGTTTAGTGAATGATTTGACCCGGGTTCGATCCTGGGCTGTATCACAACCGGCCGTGAACGGGAGTCCCATAGGGCGGCACACAGCGTCGTTCAGGTTAGGGGAGGGTTTGGCTGGGGTAGGCCATCATTGTAAATAAGAATTTGTTCTTAACTGACTTGCCTAGTTAAATAAACAAATTAAAATAAAGAACACCCTCTGTTCTGTTCGACCGGTAACTCCTTTTCCACAATATAGCAGGGGGTGTAAAGCCATCACACACTAGTTTTTCCAGCAGCAGACTATGATCGATAATGTCAAAAGCTGCACTGAAGACAGCTCCCACTATCTTTTTAACATCAATTGCTCTCAGCCAATCATTAGTCATTTGTGTAGCTGCTGTAAGTCTTTTAATTTTTTTACTCTAAAATAGCATTCTATCTGGTCAAACACCAAACTTTAGTAAGGGTTGGTAACAGGCTGATTGTTCTGCTATTTGAGCCAGTAAAGGGGGCTTTACTATTCTTGGGTAGCGGAATTACTTTTGCTTCTCTCCAGGCCTGAGGGCACGCACTTTCTAGTAGGCTTGATAAAGATTGCGCCGAAGAGGATGGCTGACGTTTTACCTGCTCCTAACCAACTGTGCTATTTTGTTTGTTTTTTTGCATTGTTTGTAACTTATTTGTTTACTTATTTTGTATATAATGTTGCTGCTACCATCTCTTATGACCGAAATAACTTCTAGACATCAGAACAGCGACTACTCACTGTGAACTGGAAGAAGATTTTTCCTTTAACGAGTCCGACGAGAAGGATAAACTGCTTTCCCGGGAACAGGCCCAAATCCCTGTCATTTGCGTGAAGAAAAGGCGGAGGAAAAGGGGGAGCAGATCGGGCTGCCTTCTGAGAATCCGTAGGCGAGCGAGTAAACTCCCACTGCCATCCGTCCTACTGTCTAACGTGCAATCATTGGAAAATAAAATTGATGACCTACTATTAAGATTATCCGACCAACGGGACATTAAAAACTGTAATATCTTATCTTTCACCGAGTCGTGGCAGAACGACGACACAGATAATATAGAGCTGGTGGGATTTTTCATGCACCGGCAGAACAGAGAAGCTATGTCTGGTAAGACAAAGGTTGGGGGTGTGCGTCTATTTGTCAATAACAGTTGGTGAGCGATGTCTAAAATTAAAGAAGTCTTGAGGTATTGCTGGCCTGAGGTAGAGTGCCTTATGATAAGCTGTAGACCACACTATCTACCAAGATTGTTCTCATCTATATTATTCGTAGCCGTCTATTTGCCACTACAGACCGATGCGGGCACTAACACCACACTCAACCAACTCTTTAAGGCCATAAGCAAACAAGAAAATGCTCATCCAGAAGCGGCGCTTCTAGCGGCCGGGGTCTTAAATGCAGGCAAACTTAAATCAGTTTTACAAAATTTTTACCAGCATGTCACATGTGCAACCAGAGGACCAAAAAAATTCTAGACCACCTTTACTTCACACACAGAGATGCATACAAAGCTCTCCCTCGCCTTCCATTTGGCAAATCTGACCATAATTCTATCCTCCTGATTCCTGCTTACAAGCAAAAACTAAAGCAGGAAGTGCCAGTGACTCACTCAATACGGAAGTGGTCAGACGACGAGGATGCTACGGATGCTACAGCACGAGAGCACCAGCTGTTCTGGATGACTGTGTGATAACACTCTCGGTAGCCGATGTGAGCGAGACCTTTAAACAGGTCAACATTCACAAATCCGTGGGGCCAGATGGATTACCAGGACGTGTACTCAAAGCATGCGTGGACCAACAGGCAAGTGTCTTCACTGACATTTTCAACCTCTCCCTGACCGAGTCTGTAATACCTACATGTTTCAAACAGTCCACCATAGTCCCTGTTCCCAAGGAAGCGAAGGTAATCTGCCTAAATGATTACCGGCCCGTAGAACTCACGTTGGTAGCCATAAAGTTCTTTGAAAGGCTGGTCATGGCTCACATCAACAGCATCCTTCCGGACACCCTAGACCCACTCCAATTCGCATCCCGCCCTAACAAATCCACAGATGACGCAATCTCAATCGCACTCCACACTGCCCTTTTCCACCTGGACAAAAGGAACACCTATGTGAGAATGCTGTTCATTGACTACAGTGCAGCGTTCAACACCATTGTGCCCACGAGCTCATCACTAAGCTAAGGACCCTGGGACTAAACACCTCCCTCTGCAATTGGATCCTGGACTTCCTGACGGGCCACCCCCAGGTGGTAAGGGTAGGCAACAACACGTCTGCCCGCTGATCCTCAACACTGGGTCCCTTCAGGGGTGTGTACATGGTCCCCTCCTGTACTCCCTGTTCACGATGACTGCGTGGCCAAACACGACTCCAACACCCTCATTAAGTTTGCTGACGACACAACTGTGGTAAGCCTGATCACCGACAACAATGAGACAGCCTATAGGGAGGAGGTCAGAGAACTGGCAGTGTGGTGCCAGGACAACAACCTCTCCCTCTACATGAGCAAGACAAAGGAGCTGATCGTGGGCTACAGCAAAAGGCGGGCCGAACAGGCCCCCATTAAAATCGACGGGGCTGTAGTGGAGCGTGTCGAGAGTTTCAAGTTCCTTGGTTCAAACACACCAAGACAATCATGAAGAGGGCACGACAATACCTATTCCCCCTCTGGAGACTAAAAAGATTTGGCATGGGTCCCCAGATCCTCAAAAAGTTCTACAGCTGCACCATCTAGAGCATCCTGACCGGTTGCATCACCACCAGGTATGGCAACTGCTTGGCATCTGACCGTAAGGCGCTACAGAGGGTAGTGCATATGGCCCAGTACATCACTGGGGCCAAGCTTCCTGCCATCCAGGACCTATATAATAGGCAGTGTCAGAGGAAAGCCCATAAAATTGTCAAAGACTCCAGTCACCCAAGTTATAAACTGTTTTCTCTGCTACCGCACGACAAGCGGTACCGGAGCGCCAAGTCTAGGACCAAAAGGCTCCTTAACAGCTTCTACCCCCAAGCCATAAGACTGCTGAACAATTAATCAAATGGCCACCGGACTATTTCCATTGACCCCCCTTTCCCCCCCATTTGTTTTGTACACTGCTGCTATTCGCTGTTTATTATCTATGCATAGTCCCTTCTCCCCTACCTACATGTACAAATTACCTCTAACCTGTACCCCTGCCGCACACTGACTCGGTACCGGTACCCTTTGTATATAGCCTTGTTATTGTTATTTTATTGTGTTACTTTTTAATATTTTTTACTTTAGTTTATTTGGTAAATATTTTCTTAACTCTTCTTGAACTGCACTGTTGGTTAAGGGCTTGTAAGTAAGCATTTCACGTTAAGGTCTACACTTGTTGTACTCGGTGCATGTGACAAATAAAATTTGATTTGAGATTGATAGGAGTGGCAATATCGTCATCTATTATCCTTAGTAATTTTCCATCCAAGTTGTCACACCCCGGTGGTTTGTCATTGTTGATAAGACAGCAATAATTTTCTTCTCTTTGACACTCACTTTACGGAATTCAAAATGACAATGCTTGTCTTTCATAATTTGGTCAGTTATACTTGGATGTGTAGTGTCTGTGTTTGTTGCTAGCATGTCATGCCTAAGTTTGCTAATCTTGCCAATGAAAAAAATATTAAAGTCCGTGGAAGCCGCTGAGGGGAGGACGAGTCATAATATTGGGTGGAACATAGCCAATGGAATGGCATCAAACACATGAAAACCATATGTTTCATGTATTTGATACCATTCCACTCATTCTGCTCAAGCCATTACCACGAGCCTGTTCTCTCCAATTAAGGTGCCACCGACCTCCTTTGTTTAAAGTAGTTGGCAATATCAGTGGGTTTTGGTATGAATGAGCAATCTGATTCAACGAATGATGGTGCTGAGTTTGCGTTTGTTGCCCAAAATGTCATTTAAGGTGCTTTGAAGCTTTTTACTATCATTCTTTATATCATTTATCTTTGTTTCATAGTACAGATTCTTATTTTGGTTGTGCAGCCAAACTTATTTGCCATTTGTTTTGCCTCATCCCTCTCAACCATACAATTTTTCAATTGCTCATCAATCCAAGGGAATTTAAGTTTTTGCAGTAATTTTCTTAATGGGTGCATGCTTATTAGTAACTGTAATAAACAATTTCATAAATGTGTCAAGTGCAGTGTCTGGTTGCTCCTCATTACACACCATAGCCCAGCAAATATTCTTTACATCATCAACATAGGAATCACTACTAAACGTATTGTATGACCTCTTATACACTATATTAGGCCCAACCTTTGGAACTTTGGTTTTCCTAGATACAGTATTGCTACTATATTGTGATCACTACATCTGATGGATTTGGATATTGTTTTAAAGCACACTTCTGCAGCATATGTAAAGATGTGATCAATACATGTTGATTATATAATTCCTGTGATGTTTGTAACTACCCTGGTAGGTTGACTGGTTACAGTTTAAAGCTTTTTCTGTGGGCAGCTTGATGAAAGCCAGTCAATATTGAAATCACCCAGAAAATATACCTTTGTGTCAACATGGGCCAGCATCCATGTGAAACAATTTCGACTCCTTGTAGAGTCCATGCCCAGAATTGAGGCAGTTCTGAGTTTAAAAGGGGGTGTAACTCAATATTAGTATAGTGTTCCTAATGTTTTGTACACTTAGTGCATAGTCTTGTGAGTGTGCATAGAGTCTGTACAAGATGGGGTCAAAGCAGATAATTAAATGGTTACCCGGACAAACTATTTAGCAGTCTTATGGCTATTTAGCAGGTAAAAGCTGTCTCAGAGATGGTTGGTCCGACAGCCAATGGATGCTCTGGTATCGTTTGCCGGATGACTTTGTTGGCTGAAGTCCCGACCATAACCGGGAGTCCCGTAGGGCAGCGCACAATTGGCTCAGCATCCTCCGGGTTAGGGGAGGGTTTGGAGGAGGGGGCATTACTTGGCGCTCTAGCGGCTCCTTGTAGCGGGCCAGGCGCCTGCAGGCTGACTCTGGTCGTCAGTTTAATGGTGTTTCCTCCGACACATTGGTGCGGCTGGCTTCCGGGTTAAGTGGCCAGGGGTTAAGAAGAGCGGTTTGGTGGGTGATGTTTTGAAGGACGCATGACTCGACCTTCGCCTCTCCCGAGCCCTTTGGGGAGTTACAGCGATGAGACAAGATTGTCATTTGACTGCAATTGGATATCACGAAATTGGGGGAGAAAAAGTAGATCCCGGTCCGACCCAAAACTGTTGAGCTGAAGCCCGAGGCCAGGCCTGGTCATCACAGAAATGAAATGAGAAACAGTAGGCTATATTGATTTAAACTGGTATTGAGAACAAAGCTGCGGAGGCAGCAACGGAGTGAGTAGACGAAGAAACAGCCGTTGGGCCTAGAAAAAAGCTTAGAGAGGGAAACTCACCTTAGTTATAATCAACTGAAATATTGGAAAGCAGCTGTAATTGGAGAAAGCACCAGTTTGAAAAAGCATGTACTCAAACGAAGCTTGGTACAGTATCTGTTTTTACCCCACCCAGTAGGTGACAACAATACACAGCAAAACAGCAATACACCTTTTTGGAAGAAGAAGAAATATACATGCATCAAATCAAATATTTTTTTTGTCACATACACGTTTAGCAGATGTTATTGTGAAATATTTGTGTTTCTTGCTAGTAATATCTAACAATTTCACAACAATACACACAATACACACAAATCTAAAGTAAAGGAATGGAATTAAGATTATATAAATATTTGGGTGAGCGATGTCAGAGCGGCATAGACTAAGGTACGGTAGAATAGAATAGAATACAGTGTATACATATGAGATGAGTAATGCAAAATATGTAAACATTATTAGTGGCCAGTGATGATTTCAAGTCTATGTATATTGGGCAGCAGCCTCTATGTGCTAGTGATGGCTATTTAACAGTCTGATGGCCTTGAGATAGAAGCTGTTTTTCAGTCTCTCGGTCCCAGCTTTGATGCACCTGTACTGACCTCGTCTTCTAAATGATTGCAGGGTGAACAGGCAGTGGTTCGGGTGGCTGTTGTCCTTGATGGTCTTTTTGGCCTTCCTGTGACATCGGGTGCTGTAGGTGTCCTGGATGGCATGTAGTTTGCCCCCGGTGATGCGTTGGGTAGACCGCACCACCCTCTGGAGAGCCCTGCGGTTGAGGGCGGTGAAGTTGCCGTACCAGGCGGTGATACAGCCCGACAGGATGTTCTCAATTGTGCATCTGTAAAGGTTTGTGAGGGTTTTAGGTGCCAAGCCAAAATTCTTCAGCCTCCTGAGGTTGAAGAGGCGCTGTTGCGCTTTATTCACCACACTGTCTGTGTGGGTGGACCATTTCAGTTTGTCAGTGATGTGTACGCCGAGGAACTTGAAACTTTCCACCTTCTTCACTGTGGTCCTGTCGATGTGGATAGGGGGGTGCTCCCTCTGCTGTTTCCTGAAGTCCACGATCAGCTCCTTTGTTTTGTTGACGTTGGGTGAGAGGTTATTTTCTTGATACCACACTCCCAGGGGCCTCACCTCCTCCCTGTAGGCTGTCTCGTCATTGGTAATCAGGCCTACTACAGTCGTGGCCAAAGGTTTTGAGAATGACACAAATATACATTTTCACAAAGTCTGCTGCCTCAGTTTGTATGATGGCAATTTGCATATAGTCCAGAATGTTATGAAGAGTGATCAGATGAATTGCAATTAATTGAAAAGTCCCTCTTTGCCATGCAAATGAACTGAATCCCCAAAAAACATTTCCACTGCATTTCAGCCCTGCCACAAAAGGACCAGCTGACATCATGTCAGTGATTCTCTCATTAACACAGGTGTGAGTGTTGATGAGGACAAGGCTGGAGATCACTCTGTCATGCTGATTGAGTTTGAATAACAGACTAGAAGCTTCAAAAGGAGGGTGGTGCTTGGGATCATTGTTCTTCCTCTATCAATCATGGTTACTTGCAAGGAAGCATGTGCCGTCATCATTGCTTTGCACAAAAAGGGCTTCACAGGAAAGGATATTGCTGCCAGTAAGATTGCATCTAAATCAACCATTTATCGGATCATCAAGAACTTCAAGGAAAGCGGTTCAATTGTTGTGAAGAAGTCTTCAGGATGCCCAAGAAAGTCCAGCAAGCGCCAGGACCGTCTCCTAAAGTTGATTCAGCTGCGGGATTGGGGAACCACCAGTACAGAGCTTGCTCAGGAATGGCAGCAGGCAGGTGTGAGTGCATCTGCACGCACAGTGAGGTGAAGACTTTTGGAGGATGGCCTGGTGTCAAGAAGGGCAGCAAAAAAGCCACTTCTCTCCAGGAAAAACATCAGGGACAGACTGATATTCTGCAAAGGGTACGGGGAATGGATTGCTGAGGACTGGGGTAAAGTCATTTTCTCTGATGAATCCCCTTTCTGATTGTTTGGGGCATCCGTAAAAAAGCTTGTCCAGAGAAGACAAGGTGAGCGCTACCATCAGCCCTGTGTCATGCCAACAGTAAAGCATCCTGAGACCATTCATGTGTGGGGTTGCTTCTCAGCCAAGGGAGTGGGCTCACTCACAATTTTGCCTAAGAACACAGCCATGAATAAAGAATGGTACCAACACATCCTCCGAGAGCAACTTCTCCCAACCATCCACGAACAGTTTGGTGACAAACAATGCCTTTTCCAGCATGATGGAGCACCTTGCCATAAGGCAAAAGTGATAACTAAGTGGCTCGGGGAACAAAACATTGATATTTTGGGTCCATGGCCAGGAAACTCCCCAGACCTTTATCCCATTGAGAACTTGTGGTCAATCCTCAAGAGGCAGGTGGGAAAACAAAAACCCACAAATTCTGATGAACTCCAAGCATTGATTATGTAAGAATGGGCTGCCATCAGTCAGGATGTGGCCCAGAAGTTAATTGACAGCATGCCAGGGCGGATTGCAGAGGTCTTGAAAAAGAAGGGTCAACACTGCAAATATTGACTCTTTGCATCAACTTCATGTAATTGTCAATAAAATCTTTTGACACTTATGAAATGCTTGTAACTATACTTCAGTATTCCATAGTAACATCTGACAAAAATATCTGAAGACACTGAAGCAGCAAACTTTGTGGAAATTAATATTTGTGTCATTCCCAAAACTTTTGACCACGACTGTACTGTTGTGTCGTCTGCAAAATTGATGATTGAGTTGGAGGCGTGTGTGGCCACGCAGTCATAGGTGAACAGGGAGTACAGGAGGAGGCTGAGCACGCATCCTTGTGGGGCCCCAGTATTGAGCATCAGCGTAGTGGAGGTGTTGTTTCCTACCTTCACCACCTGGGGGCGGCCCATCAGGAAGTCCAGGACCCAGTTACACAAGGCAGGGTTCAGACCCAGGGCCTCGAGCTTAATGATGAGCTTGGAGGGTACTATGGTGTTGAATGCTGAGCTATAGTCAATGAACAGCATTCTTACATTGGTATTCCTCTTGTCCTGATGGGATAGGGCAGTGTGCAGTCCGATGGCGATTGCATCGTCTGTGGATCTACTTGGGCGGTAAGAACATTTCAGTGGGTCTAGGGTAACAGGTAAGGTAGAGGGGATATGATCTTTGACTAGTGCTACGGGGAGATAGTCATTTAGTTCAGTTACCTTTGCTTACCTTTGCTGTGGGTGGTGTGCGCGCCTCCTGAGTCAGACTAGAAGACCACTCCGAGTACCTCTCCTCCGCCGGCGGCGTTTTGGGTCAGCCTCTGGAATCAGTTCAATTGCCCTGGGGGGTACGAACAAATGATCCGATTTGGGAAAGTCGTATTCCTGGTTGTAATGCTGGTGAGTTACCGCTGCTCTGATATCCAAAAGTTCTTCCGGCTGTATGATATAACACCCAATAAATTATGGGCTAATAATGTAAGAAATAACATAAAAAAACAGAATACTGCAAAGTTTCCTAAGAGCAAGAAGCACGGCAGCCCTGTCTGTCGGCGCCATTTTCGGCACACTGCTTCGAGGTTGGCTCCTTAGCGATTTCAACGCATGCCTCAGCGCTCCGGTATCAAACGCAACATCACTACTAGCAACCTCAGCAACTTTGGTAATTTGACTGCAGTTACACGTTTTGTATGATTCGACAACGCTATAGCCTACTCGGGGTGCGCTCTGTGTCGAGATTGCCTAGGTCTACTGCTGAAATGTGCTGAATCAATTGAGGAACATGATAACGCTCTGAATTTATGAACGGCCTGTTTCGCAAATCACAATGTCATTGGTGATCAAAGTTACTCTATCATTACTAAATATCAGTTTCACTTGCTGTGAAACCTTTACATAGTGGTGCAGAGAATGTTTGTTTTTCTTTTGGAATAACCCTGGGTGCGATTTTTAAGTTATTTCTCAGGATAAATATGATTTATTCCCGGTATTGAAACTTGGTAGATTATCTGGAAAATATTAGCAAAGATTTTTATGACTATCTGTGATATGAATCCCTAGACTACATAAAAAATGGTGGATGCCCTCAATGACACAGCCAATGGTAATACCCACTACAGGCCTCTATCATTCTCTATGTTCACAACCAACAAACCCTTATTTATGTAGCCATGTATTGCTACATCAATCTAGTTGTTACAAAATGTGTCAAATTAATCGTGCCTTGATATTTGGGACATTGGAAGCTGTGGAGTCCTTCTTGTGATGGTATTGTATTTATTAATGATGTATAAAGGACTAATTAGTCATATTCAAAATGAATTTGATATTATAACATTTACCGTTAGCTATCTAATAAAAAACACATGTAGATTATTAGTTTACTGAATTCCAAGTGTGTCTAACTTTGTTGATTGTAGCTATTGTATTGTTGTTGCCTTTTCTTGTTTACAGGGGACTTTATTTCAGCCATGCTACATTAGATTAACTGGGGACACCGGATGTGTCATGAAACCATTACTTCCACCGCCTTTCTGGTTTGTACTGATAACCTGCTATCAGCAAAGCGGCCTAACCTACAGTGCATATTAGCACAATTTAGCACTTTGTGTTTTAGTATGTCATTATACTCTGGATGATGCACTCATACTTTGATGTCTGTGAAAAAGCTATGGAAATATAGGGTATCTGTAACGGCTGTCTTCTGAAATGAACCAAGGTGCAGCAGGTATGTGAATACTCATTTTTTATTACCAAAACAAAAGGAGTAGAGCATCCACAGGAACAACACAAAAGGGTGACACCAGTGACAGTTCTGCAGGCTATAAAAGCAGTGCAAAAAACAACCACCCAAAAACCCCAAAGAAAAACACACACACCTATATAGGACTTCCAATCAAAGGCAACTCAACACACCTGCCTTCAATTGGAAGTCCCAAATCAACAATCAAACATTCACATACACAAAAACTGTCACGTCCTGACCCCACTACCCCCTCTACTGGTCAGGACGTGACAGTATCGAAGGATATTGTGTCTGTAAATTGGAAAAAATATGGACAAGTATCATCTGGCTGGTTTTCAGTTTAGATGTTTATTTGGTATCGGGGTATACACAGGGTAGGCTATATGGCAGGGTTCCCCAACTGGCGGCCCGTTGGTGATTTTTATTTGGCCCCCCGAGTTTTCTAGAAATGTGTTCCAAAGTATTCCCACGCATAATATAAATATAAATATATATATACACTGAGTGTACAAAACATTAGTAACACTTTCCTAATATTGAAATGCACCCCCTTTTGCCCTCAGAACAGCCTCAATTCGTCGGAGCATGGACTCTACAAGGTGTCGAAAGCGTTCCACAGGGATGCTGGCCCATATTGACTCCAATGCTTCCCATAGTTGTGTCAAGTTGACTGGATGTCCTTTGGATGGTGGACCATTCTTGATGCACACGGGAAACTGTTGAGTGTGGAAAAACCCAGCAGCGTTGCAGTTCTTGACACACTCAAACCGGTGCGCCTGGCACCTATTACCATACCCTGTTCAATGTCACTTAAATATTTTGTCTTGCCCATTCACCCTCTGAATGGCGCACATACACAATCCATGTCTCAAGGCTTAAAAATCCTTCTTTAACCTGTCTCCTTCCCTTCATCTACACTGATTTGAAGTGGATTTAACAGGTGAAATCAATAAGGGATCATAGCTTTGACCTGCAGTCTATGTCATGTAAAAATGCATTCCTAATGTTTTGTACAGTCAGTGTATATGACCGTATACAAATGTAAGCAAGTTTTGAAATGATTGTTTTAGTCAAATATTGTATCTGTTTGGGCTTCTTGCTGTCAATTTGCGGTCTACAAATTATTTGTAGTTATGTTCCAGCCGAATCTAATTGACAATCCCTGCTTAATGGTGTCAGGACCTTCCTTTATATTCATCTTATCAGTGAGTAGGCTATATGATTTACCTTGTTTGTTAGATGACATCAATGAGTGGTAAAGTTGAAACATTGTGAAAGGTTCATATTTTCCTCTGGCTTCACCTTATCAGAATGGTGAAATTACCTCTACTGAATCAATTCTGTTGCCTACCACTGTCAGGCATGTTATATAAGGCATTGCCTGGCACCACCACCCTCATATGAAAAGACTGATTCTCAGATCCTCTCTTGCTTAGAAAATGCAAACATAAGCACATCTGTTGTTTCTATTCTATACTGTCACATTCTTCTTCGTCTGATAACGAGAAATCATTGTCGGACCAATACGCAGCGGGGAAATGTGCACTCATCTTCTTTTTATTTAATGGACAAGAAGGTGAACCAAAACAAACACAACAAAAAAAACACAACGACTGATAACAGGCCGGTAAGGCAACAAAGCTATACCAAGCACATAATCTCCCACAAAATACCAAAACAAACACATACCTATTTTTTTTTTTGTAACAGTATTTTTTATTGGAGTTTCACAATTTTCACCCATATTAAGAGATACAACAACAAAGACAAGGCAAAAAAAAAACAGCACTCGCTTACACATATCCGTATGTATGCACGCACGTACACACACACCCACCGTTTCCCTCTCCCCGCTTCTCTCACCCCATCCCCCTCATTGCATCCCTCAATACATACATTTTAAACAAACATAAACAGAAAAAAAATAACAATAAAGACATAATAAATAAATAAAATGCTCAGTTTAAACCAAGAAGTTGAGTTCCTCACACGGACCGTACAGTGTAATTCTGGAATACATAGATCACCATTCTAAGAGAATCCTTGCAGCATAATAGCTGATACTTCAGGTTCTAGGTAATTTAGGTAAGGTTCCCATACTTTGTAGAACCGATCTGTCTTAGAGTGCAATGTACATGTCAGATATTCCAGCGGCACCCATTCAAATAGTATCTTATGCCAATCTTTAATAGAGGGAACCTTATCACTAATCCACTGTAAAAGTATGTTTTTCCTCGCTGCGAAGGTGAGGATGTTGTAAAGCCTCCTCTTAACCACAGAAGTTACATGCCTACTAGGGAGACCTAACAGTAGAGAAACTGGGTCCAATTCTAGATCGACCCCTAGGATCTTTTCAATCTCTTGCAGAACACCAGACCAATATCTTTGTATTTTGGGACATGACCATAAACAATGTGTTAGGGTGCCTGTATCAGTTTTACATTTGAGACACTGAGGAGAGGAGGAAGCGGGGCTAAATGCATGTCTGCGATTTGGGGATATATGCAATCTGTGTATTATTCTTAATTGAATTGCTCTAGTACGATTACATATAGATATTGTTTTTGCATATTTCCAAATGTCCTCCCACATCTCTTCGTCAATGGTAACAGACAGTTCTTTCTCCCACACTTGTTTCACCCTCTGTGTGTCGACAGTGGAAAAGGACCTTAAAAGCATCATAAAACAGACTTACAGACATTTTCCTTTGTGGGGAAAAAAGCATTCTTTCAATGACGGACATATCAGGGTTACCAATTAAGGTGGTGCTCTTCAGAATATAGTGTCTTACTTGTAGGAAACGGAAAAAGTCCTGCTTTGGGAGTTGATATTTCTCGACCATCTGCTCAAATGACAATAACATCTTATCCGCAAATAAGTCATTTAGTCTGCGTATGCCCTTATTAAGCCAAACGTTAAAGCCAGCATCCAGCAATCCTGGGACAAAATCTGGGTTGTTAAGAATTGGGGTAAGAGCAGAGGTTAGTTTGGACCTTCCCAGGAAACGTTGAACTGACCTCCATACTTTGAGTGTGTTAAGAGTAATGGGGTTGTTACAGCGATCTTTTACCGACTTGAAACTTGTGAAAAACAAAAGGTCCTGTAAAGGGTATTTTGAAAGAGAAGTCTCAATGTCTAACCAAATAGAGGAGTCATCGTTTGTGATCCAGTCTGAGATATAACATAGGTGGGCACACCACTGATAGAGCCTGATATTGGGTAGATCCAAGACACCCATAGAATTTGGCAGCTGTAATATTGCCATCTTAAGTCTTGGCTTGCGTTTACTCCATATAAAGGAACTTAGCCATCCATTTACATCCTTTATTACCTTATTGGAGAGTAATACTGGGATCATTTGGATTGGGTAAAGTAGCCTAGGTAAAATGTTCATTTTCAAGAGGGATATTCTACCCAACCATGAAATCGGAAGCGAGTTCCAGCGCTCCAGATCCTGTCTTATTGTGTCAAACAAGGGAACAAAATTGGCTTTGTACATTTGTTGGAATTTAGGAGTTACAAATATACCCAGATACGTAAAACCTGAGGGAGACCATTTAAAAGGGAAGGGGGGAGAAGTGTTAGGTACAGAGTGAAGGTTACCAAGTGGCATAGCCTCTGATTTAGTTAGGTTAATCTTGTAGCCTGAGAATTCGCTGAATAACTCAATAGTGTTAATCAGAGATGTGATTGAAGTCTCGGGATTAGAAATAAATATCAGGACATCATCAGCATATAAGCTTATTTTATGGTGAACATCACCAAAAGACATACCTATTTATAGGACCCTCAATCAGAGGCAACAAGAAAACACCTGCCTCCAATTGAGAGTCCAACCCCCAATTACCTAAACATAGAAATACAAATGACTAGACTAAACATAGAAATACATAAACATAGAACATTGCCCAAAACCCGGAATAATAAATCAAACACCCCACTAAACACACAACCACCCCGAACCACATAAAACAAATACCCTCTGCCACGTCCTGACCAAACTACAATAACAAATAACCCCTATTACTGGTCAGGACGTGACATATACCATATTGTTCTAAAGATGTTATGAAATGATATTGAACAAAAATATAATTGCAACAATTTCAAAGATTTTACTGAGTTCCAATTAATATAAGGAAATCAGTTAATTGAAATAAATTCATTAGGTCCTAATCTATGGATTTCACATGACTGTCACGTTCTGACCATAGAAAGCTTTTATTTTCTATGGTAGAGTAGATCAGGGCGTGGCAGGGGGTTTTGTCTAGTTTATTTATTTCTTTGTTGGTTCTAGTTTCTTTTTTCTATGTTGTTTTTTTGTCTAGCTTCTGTATTTCTATGTGGGGTTCTAGTTTCTGTATTTCTATGTTTTTTGAGGGGGGGGTGATCTCCAATTAGAGACAGCTGGTCATCGTTGTCTCTAATTGGGGATCATATTTAAGTTGTTGGTTTTCCCACTAGGTTTTGTGGGAGATTATTTTGAGTAAGTGTTCGTTGCACCTCGTCGTCATGGTTTGTTGTTTTGTTCATTAGTTTATTTGTATGTCTTGCATAGTTTCACAGTTATAATAAAATGTGGAACGATACACACGCTGCGCTTTGGTCCCATTCTTCAGACAGCCGTGACAATGACTGGCCCACCCACTTAGCAGCCAGCCCACCCACTGGTGAGCCAGGCCCAGCCAATCAGAATGAGTCCACCCCCCCAGACAATTCCACAGGTGAAGAAGATGAATGTGAAGGTCCTGAGCTGACGTGGTTACACGTGGTCTGCAGTTGTGAGGCCGGATGGACGTACTGCCAATTTCTCTAAAACGATGTTGGAGGCAGCTTATAGTAGAGAAATTAACGTTCAATTATCTGTCAACAGCTCTGGTGGACATTTCTGCAGTCAGCATGCCAATTGCACGCTCCCTTAACTGTGGCATTGTGTTGTGTGACAATTGTACATTTTAGTGGCCTTTTATTGTCCCCAGCACAAGGTGCACCTGTTTAATGATCATGCTGTTTAATCAGTTTCTTGCTATGCTGCACCTATCAGGTGAATGGATTATCTTGGCAAAGGAGAAATGCTCACTAACATGGAAGTAAACAAATTTGTGCACATTCTGAGAGAAATAATATTTTTGTGCAGATGGAAAATTGAGGATCTTTTATTTCAGCTCATGAAACATGGAACCAACACTTTACATGTTGCGTTTATTTTTGTTCAGTGTAGTTTGGTGAAATAGTGGGGTTTTGTAGCATAGGAATACTATACTTATCATGACTCAGGGTGATGCAGACAAGTGGTTCAAGTCTCAGAGATTTATTGAGTGCACAGGGGCTGGCAAAAGGCAGGTCGATGACAGAGATGGGTTCGTAATCCTGGTAAATAGTTGGCAGACGTAGACGGCGGGCAGGGTCAGGACAGGCAAAAGGTTGTAACCGGGGAGACGAGAACAAAAACCAGACAGAGGAAAAAACACAGAGAAAAACGCTGGCAAGACTTGACGGGACAAGACGAATTGGCAACAGACAAACAGAAAACGCAGGTATAAATACACAGGGGATGATGGGGAAAATGGGAGACACCTGGTGGGTGGTGGAGACCAGCACAAGACAGGTGAAACAGATCAGGGTGTGACAATACTCAGCATTAGACTTTTGCTCCATCCATTTTTTTATGTTAATGTTGATGTGAAATCTTACTGATCATTGAGTCAGAGAGGAGTAGGAGCACTACTGTGTTAAGCAAGGTCAGTTCCCAAAGATTGAGTAAGATGTGTTTACCTTTGTTCTGTGCAAGTTACGCTTTAATATCTCACTTCTAGGAAGAGAACACTTTTTTAATGAGCACCACTGACTGTAGGTGTTCTCATCCTTTGCCTGTCAGTGGTCAGCATAAAAGCATCCTATCAGAGAAGAATGTTGTATATTCCAAGTTAATTATTTACAGTGTTTCATAACTTGGAGGATTAAAGTGGATGCTGCACCGAAAGGCTCACTGTCAACGGTGTGTGAGACATAAGCTTTCTGCCTTTTCAGAGGACCTTACTGAAAGGCAGTCATGCATCTACTAGGGTACGCTGTACTTTTCTCTGTCATGCTCTCGACATTGGTAAGATTACTGAGGAATGGTGGATCAAAACAGCACTTCGATTAAAATGTTTTGTCGATATTGACTATGGAAGGTTTTCTGCTGTCGAATCTGTCTGTCTCTGGACGTATGCCAAGTGCATAGTGTTTATTGCTGGAGGGGAAAATACACCCTTGTAATCAGTAACGTTGACACATATGAATTGCTGCTTTTCTGTCATTCAAACACCTTTTCCAAATATGTTATTACATGGATTTCTATAAGGACACAAGGCGAGACCCAAATGCAGACACAGGAAGCAGATAGTTGAGCTCCGATATTTATTCATCCAAGGGGTAGGCAAAAGGTAGGTCGGGGACAGGTGAGAGTTCATAAACCGGGTCAGAGTCCAAAACAGTACCAGACGAAGGGCAGTCTCGAGGTCAGGCCAGACAGGGGTTCAGTAACCAGATACGAGTCCAAACAGTACAAGGGGATAGGCAGGCTTGAAGACAGAACAGGCAGAGTGGTCAGGCAGGTGAGTTCGGCAAGGGTCGAAACCAGGAGGACTAGAACCAAAAGAGAATGGGAAAAAATAGGAGCGAGGAAAAACGCTGGTTGACTTGGCAAACAAGACGAACTGGCACAGAGACATGAAACACGGATATATACACCGGGGAAAATAAGGACAGGTGAAACAGATCAGGGTGTGACAGATTTTGGTGTAGAATGGATCAGCGCAAAGGCATTTTATTTGAATTTTGACTATCACTTTGAGAGAGATAGTGAGGTTCGCTGACATTCTGGCTCAGGCTTAGTTTTTCTTTACAGTGAGCGTGAGAGAGCGCACGTATGTGCCTGCACGCACATCAGACAGGTATTCATGAGCTAGCACCAAACAGGACACACATTCATATTGACTCACTCTCTTCTTTTATTCTCTTCCATCCCAGGCTGCTCCGACAGAGGACTGGCAGACGGCCTCGTCTATTTATGACTTCTCTGCAAATGATATTGATGGCAACGAGGTATCCCTCGAGAAATACAGGTAAGAGGGTGGAAGAAGTTACTCAGGATTCCCAAATACTATATAATAGGGCTGTGACGGTACCAGTATTGCGATATTATTTTTCATGGCAAAAATGAAAACAACTATTTGGTCCTTTAAAAACCTGATGTATGTTAAATATTGTGTGCTATAGCTTTGAAAATAAATGTGAGTCAGGATGACAACATAATGATGTTTGTTTCCAACATTAGGACTGTTTTCCTAAAGAAGTGTTTCCTTGCCACTATACTAACGAGTATCGCGATACTGGTTAATTCCCGGCCCTACTAAATAACCACAATCATGTTATATATCATTCACCATACCCCTTCCAAAAGTCTTCAACCTGTTATCTCCTGTGTTTTAATGTGTGTGTGTGTAGGGGCGACGTTGTTATCATCGTCAACGTTGCCTCTAAATGAGGTAAAACCCCAGTAAACTATTCTCAGTTTGCGAAGATGCACGCGAAGTATGCTGAGAAAGGTTTACGCATCCTGGCCTTCCCCTCCAACCAGTTCGGGAGACAGGTAGCTACATCTCATTTTTATTTATTTAAAGTCTCAAGTCTCCACCTTATGCATTTTTACAACATTATTATTATTATGTTATTACAATGGTATATTTTGTGTTAATTGTAGGAACCTGGCACTGAATCTCAGATCAAGAATTTTGCCAAGTCCTACAATGCTGATTTCCCAATGTTCAGTAAGATCAATGTGAACGGGCCCAACGCCCACCCCATGTGGAAGTGGCTGAAGGAGCAGCCCAAGGGGAGAAGCTTCCTGGGAAAGTAAGTGGAGACGTTCTGGAGAGGCGTGTTACTAATGGAGTGGTTAGACTCATCACATATGATTATTTTTTGACCATACATATAAATATGTTAAGACTTAAAACACATGATATCTAATTATTTACAACTGCTTACTAATGCTCAGATAAGCATAATGGCTTATATGCAGTATATAAGTAGATGTTCTAAATGTAACGTGTATGAGTTTGGTTATTGTCACTGTGTTAATGATTGCTTCATCTAATGATCTTGTTTTTTTTTCTCATCAGTGACATCAAGTGGAATTTCACTAAGGTATATATTTATTTCTTATTAGTCATTGGATATTCCCATCAGAACAAGTTGACACAGCTGAGTTGGAGTAACCCAGAGTTTTGTGCCAAGAATATATACCTGGTGAAAGAAAAGGTTGATCAGTGCCATGCCCATCGAGTTCAACGTTATAGCCTATGTCAGGGTTCTTCAACCTTTTCTTGCCCAGGGACCCCCTCCCAGGAAAACCCAGGGACCCCCTCCCAGGAAAACCCAGGGACCCCCTCCCAGAAAAACCCAGGGACCCCCTCCAAGGAAAACCCAGGGACCCCCTCCCAGGAAAACCCAGGGACCCCCTCCCAGGAAAACCCAGGGACCCCCTCCCAGAAAAACCCAGGGACCCCCTCCCAGGAAAACCCAGGGACCCCCTCCCAGGAAAACCCAGGGACCCCCTCCCAGGAAAACCCAGGGACCCCAATCATACGTTGACAAAACATTTATTTTTCGCATGTCTTATCATCAAGTGAATGATAATGGCAAGGAAAAGTAATCAATATTTTAAAATGAATAGATTTGATGGATAGTTTTTCATTATTTTGACCTCCCCACATTATAATTGGAAGAGGAAGTGTAAACTCTAACATACCTTTCTAGCTAATAGGCTAACTCCAAACAAACAGTGCATTCGGAAAATATTCAGACCCCTTCACTTTTTCCACATTTTGGTACTTTACAGCCTTATTGCAAAAATTTCAGAAAACCAGTTTTAGCTTTGTCATTATGGGGTATTATGTGTAGATTGAGGGGGAAAAATTAATTTAATCAATTTTAGAATAAGGCTGTAATGTAACAAAATGTGGAAAAAGTGAAGGGTTCTGAATACTTTCTGAATGCGCTGTATTTTCACTAAGAGCAGCTGTTTAACTGGTTGAAAAAAAGGTTAGCCATGTGTTGGCAAAAATGAATGTCCAAGTCAAGAATGCTTACCAGCAGCACTTGCCACACTGGTAGCCTATTCACGGGGGCTTTTTCAAAGCCTATGTCAGGTACTCACTCCAGTGAGAGTAATCGGCTCCAATGAGTGTAATTTGCTCAATATTATGAGTAAAGAAATAAAGTTGACATCATTAGAAAGAAATTAAAATATTCTCTACTGTAGGTATGTAATTAAAAATGTGTTTATTCTGTTGATAGCGATATTCATAAAAAATACATTTAAAAAAAGAAAATTTCTCGGACCCCCTACTGTACCTCCTCGGATCCCTGCTTGAATACCCCTGGCCTATGTCCATTTTTGTTTAAAAAAACATTAATTAGGTAGTCGTATTATCGTGGTCTTTCTGGGCCTAGAGTAATACAAATACAAACTTAAAGCTAGAATCCTTAATTGCTACATCAATTTTTTACTTTAAATGAACGCTATATGTACAGTACCATAAAAATAAAGAGCGTCACACACACTCCATATATAAACTCACAGTAATTTATTGGTTAAATCACCAACGTTTCGGCATCACCTGAAGAAGGCACAGTTAAAAAAAAAAAAACTTTTGATACGGTAGACCATTCCATTCTTGTGGGCCGGCTAAGGAGAATTGGTGTCTCTGAGAGGTCTTTGGCCTGGTTTGCTAACTACCTCTCTCAAAGAGTGCAGTGTATAAAGTCAGAAAATCTGCTGTCTCAGCCACTGCCTGTCACCAAGGGAGTACCCCAAGGCTCAATCCTAGGCCCCAAGCACTTCTCTATTTACATCAACAACATAGCTCAGGCAGTAGGAAGCTCTCTCATCCATTTATATGCAGATGATACAGTCTTATACTCAGCTGGCCCCTCCCCGGATTTTGTGTTAAATGCTCTACAAAAAAACGTTTAGTGTCCAACAAGCTTTCTCTGCCCTTAACCTTGTTCTAAACACCTCCAAAACAAAGGTCATGTGGTTTGGCAAGAAGAATGCCCCTCTCCCCACAGGTGTGATTACTACCTCTGAGGGTTTAGAGCTTGAGGTAGTCACCTCGCACAAGTGCTTGAGAGTATGGCTAGACGGTACACTGTCAGCACATCTCAGCACATATCAAATCTGCAGGCTAAAGTTAAATCTAGACTTGGTTTCCTCTATTGTAATCGCTTCTATTTCACCCCAGCTGCCAAACTAACCCTGATTCAGATGACCATCCTAACCATGCTAGATTACGGAGACGTAATTTATAGATCGTGGGTAAGGGTGCACTCGAACGGCTAGATGTTCTTTACCATTCGGCCATCAGATTTGCCACCAATGCTCCTTATAGGACACATCACTGCACTCTATACTCCTCTGTAAACTGGTCATCTCTGTATACCCATCGCAATACCCACTGGTTGATGCTTATTTTTAAAACCCTCTTAGGCCTCACTCCCCCCATCTGAGATATCTACTGCAGCCCTCATTCTCCATATACTGCACCCGTTCTGCCAGTCACATTATGTTAAAGGTCCCCAAAGCACACACATCCCTGGGTCGCTCCTCTTTTCAGTTCGCTGCATCTAGGGACTGGAACGAGCTGCAACAAACACTCAAACTGGACAGTTTTATCTCAATCTCTTCATTCAAAGACTCAGTCATGGACACTTACTGACAGTTGTGGCTGCTTTGCGTGATGTATTGTTGTCTCTACCTTCTTTCCCTTTGTGCTGTTGTCTGTGTCCAATAATGTTTGTACCATGTTTTGTGCTTCTACTATGTTGTGTTGCTACCATGTTGTTGTTATGTTGTTTTGCTACCACACCTTGTTGTCACGTGTTGCTGCCTTGCTATGTTATGTAGTGTTGTCTCTCGTCGTGTTTTGTCATATATTTATATATTTTTTAAATGATTTTTAATCCCAGCCCCTTTTGGAATTTTTAATCCCAGCCCCAGGAGGCCTTTTGCCTTATGGTAAGCCGTCATTGCAAATAAGAATGTTCTTAACTTACTTACCTAGTTAAATAAAGGATACATAAAAATACAAATTCTCTCAACCAGCTTCATGAAGTAGTCACCTGGAATGCATTTCAATTAACAGGTGTGCCTTGTTAAAAGTTAATTTGTGGAATTTATTTCGTTCTTAACTGATTGGCTCAAACGCATTGTGTTGTGACAAGGTACTGTAGGGGTGGTATACAGAAGATAGCCCTATTTGGTAAAAGACCAAATCCATATTATGGCAAGAACAGCTCAAATAAGCAAAGAGAAACGACAGTCTATCATTACTTTAAGATTTGAAGGTCAGTCAATCCGGAAAATGTCAAGAACTTTTCAAGTTTCTTCAAGTGCAGTCGCAAAAACCATCAAGCGCTATGATGAAACTGGCTCTCATGAGGACCGTCACAGGAAAGGAAGACCCAGAGTTACCTCTGCTGCAGAGGACAACTTCATTAGAGTTAACTGCACCTCAGATTACAGCCCAAATAAATTCTTCACAGAGTTCAAGTAACAGACACATCTCAACATCAGCTGTTCAGAGGAGACTGTGTGAATCAGGCCATCATGGTTGAATTGCTGCAAAGAAACCACTACTAAATGACACCAATAAGAAGAGACTTGCTTGGGTCAAGAAACACGAGCAATGAACATTAGACCGGTGGAAATCTGTCCATTGGTCTGATGAGTCCAAATTTGAGATTTTTGGTTCTAACCGCCGTATCTCTGTGAGACACAGAGTAGGTGAACAGATGATCTCTGCATGTGTGGTTCCCACCATGAAACATGGAGGAGGTGTGATGGTGCTTTGCTGGTGACACTGTCAGTGATTTATTTAGAATTCAAGGCACACTTAACCAGCATGGCGACCACAGCATTCTGCAGCGATACGCCATCCCATCTGGTTTGCACTTAGTAGGACTATCATTTGTTTTTCAACAGGACAATGACCCAAAACACACCTCCAGGCTGTGTAAGGGCTATTTGACCAAGAAGGAGGGTGATGGTACTGTATCAGATAACCTGGCCACTACAATCACCCGACCTCAACCCAATTGAGATGGTGTGGGATGAGTTGGACCGCAGAGTGACGGAAAAGCAGCCAACAAGGGCTCAGCATATGTGGGAACTCCTTCATGACTGTTAGAAAAGCATTCCAGGTGAAGCTGGTTGAGAGAATGCCAAGAGTGTGCAAAGCTGTCATCAAAGCAAAGCGTGGCTACTTTGAAGAATCTCAAATATAAAATATATTTTGATTTGTTTAACACTTGGTTACTACATGATTCCATGTGTGTTATTTCATAGTTTTGATGTATTCACTACTATTCTACAATGTAGAAAATAGTAAAAATAACGAAAAACCCTTGAATGAGTAGGTGAGTCCAGACTTTTGACTGGTACTGTATATACCCATTGATTCTTGAAAAATATAACTTATAAATGCCTCATTAGCATAGTTCAACTTTCAAACCCCAAAATAGAAGCTTGTGTACGCCTTTGTTTGTAAACAATGTAAATGTAAACAAACACTGTATAGCCTCAAAACATGATTAAAACTATACATGTTGATATCATGGATGGTCCATCGTTGCATCCATAGCACTGTCTATGAATTTGAGTGGTTACATTTTTCCAGGCCCATCCCCTTACTTTTAAACCAAAACAGTGGCAGGGTGCCCACTTTGTCATTGTTTAAATTAAGGATTCTAGCTTTAATTATATGTCTATTTTAGGATTCATGAATTGTTGGGTTAACAAATTGAAAACAAGACCTTTTGATTATTACCAGATTTTGCAGCTAGAAATGGGATGTTAAGTGCATAATTAGTTTAAATGTCCATCCCTCAGTTCCTTTTCTCTGGCTTTATAGTTCCTTATCAACAGAGAGGGCCAGGTTATGAAGAGATATGGACCGATGGGTGATCCCAGCGTAAGTCAATGACTTTTACTCTCACACATTGACTCTAATTACAGCACAGGTCTATGATGGACTAACTGACACATCCATGTGAGACAGCAGTACTCAGCCATAACCTCAGGCCCGGCCTGGAATCACCCTCCCTAACATTATACCTTGTTACTTTGCCTCTGAAAAGTATGCATTATTGACCATTTCATGTGCTCACAACACCATAAAATTGTTGGTAGTAATGAAATTGCTCAGTTGAACAGAGTGGGGTGTTGCTGTAGCGGGGGGTTGGAAGGGACACACAAGAGGCGGAGGTTAAGGTCATGTGAGGGTGATGATGAGCGGGGTGTTGGCATCGGGATCAGGCAGCGATCCTCTATCAAGCACGCAGACAATGTGAATATAGGGCAGACATCGTATCTCATAATGTCCCTACAGCAAGCTGCTACTGTCATGGCTCTTACCTGAACCAGTATATGTGCGTTAGGGACCTCTCTAACACATAGGAAGCTGCGATTAAAACTCCCATTCACCAGCTCTGAAAGCGTTACAGTACATGCTGATTACACCGGGCACGCACGTGCATCCGCATGTTGATTTTGTCCATCCACATCAGACGGGATCAGGACACGCATGTTAAAATATCAAAACGAACTCTGAACTATATTGATTTGTGGGACATGTTGAAACACAAGAAACATTCATGGACATTTAGCTCGCTAGCTTGCTGTTGCTAGCTAATTTGTCCTGGGATATTAACATTGTGTTGTTATTTTACAGGAAAGGTCTTATTTTCCTGGATCTTTGTAGAATTTTGACCCATTTTGAGTCACACAAAATCATGTGTTCTCTACTACGACAATTCATCCAAAGATAAAAGGGGAAACCTAGTTAGTTTCTTGTAATCTCTCCTCCTTCAGTCTTCTTCTGTGGACTTTATATGGCGGTTGGCAACCAACTTTAAGGTGCATTACCACCAACAACTGGACTGGAGTGTGGACCTCAGTTGAGCATTCAATCACCCACGTGGGTATATGCTCCTAAAAACCAATGAGGAGATGGGAGAGGCGGGACTTGCAACACATCACACATCAAAAATAGAACTAAGTTCTATTTTAACGCTGGGCTACGCGGAAGCTCGCGAGCAGTTTGAGTGAAATTATTAAATGATGTATGTGTAAAAGTATTTTTCAACGCAGGAGGTGTGGTCAGCAAGTTATAATGTGAAAATACGTTTGTTGATCACCAAATATGGAGTTTCGCTGAGCAACAATCTTGATCTACCCCCTGTTACAGCCAGTATGTACTTCCAAAAAAGGTCTAAATAAAAATGTACAAGCAACTGAAAAAGTGCCTATTCGGCACCTCCAATCTCTCATTACTTCCACGCACTGGTCAGAAGTCTAGCCTGCAACAGCTCGATACATTGGAGGTGTCGAAGGGGCATTTTTTAAGTTGCTTGTAAAAACTATTTTAGAACTTTTTTGGAAGTAAATACCAGCAGTTACGGGAGTAAACGAAAATCGTTGTTCAGCGAAACGCCATATTTGGTGATCAACTAAACTATTTTGACATGACACTTGCAGACACCGAAAACTATTACGGGCTACAAAGCTAAACCCAGCCGCGAGCTGCCCAGTGAGGCGAGCCTTCCAGATGGGCTAAATGCCTTTTATGCTCGCTTCGAGGCAAGCAACACTGAAGCATGCATGAGAGCACCAGCTGTTACGGACGACTGTGATCACACTCTCTGTATGACCTCAAAACAAGTTAACATTCACAAGGCCGTGGGGCCAGACGGATAACCAGGACATGTACTCAGAGCATGCGCGCACCAACTGGCAAGTGTCTTCACTGACATTTTCAACCTCCCCCTGACCGAGTCTGTAATACCTACATGTTTAAAGCAGACCACCATAGTCCCTGTGCCCAAAAACACTAAGGTAACCTGCCTAAATGACTACCACCCCGTAGCAATCACGTCGGTAGCCATGACGTGCTTTGAAAGGCTGGTCATGGCTCACATCAACACCATCATCCCTGAAACCCTAGACCTACTCCAAATCACATACCATCTCAACAGATCCACAGATGAAGCAATCTCAATCGCACTCCCCACTGCCCTTTTCCACCTGGACAAAAGGAACACCTATGTGAGAATACTGTTCATTGACTACAGCTCAGCGTTCAACACCATTGTACCCTCAAAGCTCATCACTAAGCTAAGGATCCTGGGACTAAACACCTCCCTCTGCAACTGGATCCTGGACTTCCTGACGGGCCATCCCCAGGTGGTAAGGGTAGGCAACAACACATCTGCCATGCTGATCCTCAACACGGGGGCCCCTCAGGGGTGCGTGCTTAGTCCCCTACTGTACTCCCTGATCACACACAACTGCATGGCCAAGCACGACTCCAACAGCATCAATAAGTTTGCTGACAACACAACGGTGGTAGGTCTGATCACCAACAACGAGACAGCCGATAGGGAGGTCGTTAGAAACCTGGCAGTGTGGTGCCAGGACAACAACCTCTCCCTAAACGTAAGAAAGACAAAGTAAAGTGAGGGAAAAAAGTATTTGATCCCCTGCTGATTTTGTACGTTTGCCCACTGACAAAGAAATGATCAGTCTATAATTTTAATGGTAGGTTTATCTGAACAGTGAGACAGAATAACAACAAAAAAATCCAGAAAAACGCATGTCAAAAATGTTATACATTGATTTGCATTTTAATGAGGGAAATAAGTATTTGACCCCCTCTCAATCAGAAAGATTTCTGGCTCCCAGGTGTCTTTTATACAGGTAACGAGCTGAGATTAGGAGCACACTCTTAAAGGGAGTGCCTCCTAATCTCAGTTCGTTACCTGTATAAAAGACACCTGTCCACAGAAGCAATCAATCAATCAGATTCCAAACTCTCCACCATGGCCAAGACCAAAGAGCTTTCCAAGGATGGCAGGGACAAGATTGTAGACCTACAAAAGGCTGGAATGGGCTACAAGACCATCGCCAAGCAGCTTGGTGAGAAGGTGACAACAGTTGGTGCGATTATTCGCAAATGGAAGAAACACAAAAGAACTGTCAATCTCCCTCGGCCTGGGGCTCCATGCAAGATCTCACCTCGTGGAGTTGCAATGATCATGGAGAATGGTGAGGAATCAGCCCAGAACTACACGGGAGGATCTTGTCAATGATCTCAAGGCAGCTGGGACCATAGTCACCAAGAAAACAATTGGTAACACACTACGCCGTGAAGGACTGAAATCCTGCAGCGCCCGCAAGGTCCCCCTGCTCAAGAAAGCACATATACATGCCCGTCTGAAGTTTGCCAATGAACATCTGAATGATTCAGAGGACAACTGGGTGAAAGTGTTATGGTCAGATGAGACCAAAATGGAGCTCTTTGGCATCAACTCAACTCGCCGTGTTTGGAGGAGGAGGAATGCTGCCTATGACCCCAAGAACACCATCCCCACCATCAAACATGGAGGTGGAAACATTATGCTTTGGGGGTGTTTTTCTGCTAAGGGGACAGGACAACTTCACCGCATCAAAGGGACAATGGACGGGGCCATGTACCGTCAAATCTTGGGTGAGAACCTCCTTCCCTCAGCCAGGGCATTGAAAACGGGTCGTGGATGGGTATGCCAGCATGACAATGACCCAAAACACACGGCCAAGGCAACAAAGGAGTGGCTCAAGAAGAAGCACATTAGGTCCTGGAGTGGCCTAGCCAGTCTCCAGACCTTAATCCCATAGAAAATATGTGGAGGGAGCTGAAGGTTCAAGTTGCCAAACGTCAGCCTCGAAACCTTAATGACTTGGAGAAGATCTGCAAAGAGGAGTGGGACAAAATCCCTCCTGAGATGTGTGCAAACCTGGTGGCCAACTACAAGAAATGTCTGACCTCTGTGAAGTACTAAGTCATGTTTTGCAGAGGGGTCAAATACTTATTTCCCTCATTAAAATGCAAATTATTTGATAACATTTTTGACATGCGTTTTTCTGGATTTTTTTGTTGTTATTCTGTCTCTCACTGTTCAAATAAACCTACCATTAAAATTATAGACTGATAATTTCTTTGTCAGTGGGCAAACGTATAAAATCAGCAGGGGATCAAATACTTTTTTCCCTCACTGTAGATGATCGTGGACTACAGGAAAAGGAGGGCCGAACACGCCCCCATTCACATCAACAGGGCTGTAGTGGAGCGGTGTCCTTGGTGTCCACATCACCAACAAACTATCATGGTCCAAACACACCAAGAAAGTCGTGAAGAGGGCACAACAACGCTTTTTCCCCCTCAGCATGGGTCCCCAGATCCTCAAAAATGTCTACAGCTGCACCATTGAGAGGATCCTGACCGGTTGCATCACCACCTGGTATGGCAACTGCTCGGCATCTGACCGTAAGGCGCTACAGAGGGTAGTGTGTACAGCCCAGTACATCACTGGAGCCAAGCTTCTTGCCATCCAGGACCTATATACTAGGCGGTGTCAGAGGAAGGCCCAAAAAATTGTCAGACTCCAGTCACCCAAGTCATAAACTGTTCTCTCTGCTACCGCACGGCAATGGAGCGCCAAGTCTAGGTCCAAAAGGCTCCTTAACAGCTTCTATCCCCAAGACATAAGACTGCTGAACAATTAATCAAATGGCCACCTGGACTATTTGCATTGACACCCCTTTGTTTTTACACTGCTGCTACTCGTTGTTTATTATCTATGCATAGTCACTTTACGCCAACCTACATGTACAAATTACCTCGACTAACCTGTACTTACACACATTGACTTGGTACCGGTACAACTTGAATATAGCCTCATTATTGTTATTTTATTTTGTTTCTTTTTTTTACTATTTAATTTTTTTCATTGTTTATTTAGTAAATATTTTCTTAACTCTATTTTCTTAACTGTATTGTTGGTTAAGGGCTTGTAAGTAAGCTTTTCATGGTAAGGTCTACTACAACTGTTGTATTCGGAACATGTGACAAATACAATTTGATTTGAATGGGAGTTTGAATCTGAGCTTTTTTTGTGTTAGAGATGTCTAATGCACAGATAGGCCTACTGGTTCAGCTCTTACCTAACAAATGAAATGCAATTATATTAAATTCATATAAGGAGAGAAACTAAAAGGCATGGATGCAATTCATCACAACTATTTATTCTCCATTTCAGGCGGTGGAGAAGGATCTTCCCACGTACCTGTAATTCTTCCATCACTGACTGTCTAATGCACTGATACTGCATCTATCCCTCCCTCTCCGGTGAGCCAATGCCTGGAAGTGGGTCCATTCCCCAGACCAGTGACAGTCTGTCCGCAAACCAGCCTGACTGGTAGGACAGACCTGATGAAAATGGCGTGCAACCAATCCCCTGGGAGGACCCGCTTTAGGCATAGCCAGCCAGCACCGGAGAAGAATCCTGACCCCCTGAAAATATGATCTTAGTGTCATATTCCATAATAAACGTAACGCTTTTGTGCTAATTCTGTTGTCCAGTGTGTTTATGGGGAATACTATCTTTCAACGTAACAAACAAGTGTAAACGTGCTTCAGCCCAGCTATAACAAAAAAGGAATCAGGTCCTTGACTGACTGAGGCACTTAAATTCCCCAAAACATTATACTCAATTTACTCATACACTTGTTTTTAATAGCCCATGTCTAGTTGCTATCATTTTGACATGATTGATTGACATGGTGCGTGGGGCACTCCCTTGAGAGGCTATGGTGCCTCTTACCTTTCCCTACACAAGGCTCTGATGAAGGTGTTAATGCCGAAACCTAAGCCTGTTTGTATGTCCCGTCTATAAATCATTCAGATTTATGCATAAGAGTGCTAATTTATTTTCCGGAGTAGTCATCAGTTGAAGTGTCTTGGGGTAAGGAATTTCAATGTCTTTTTTTTTTGTGTTGAATTCCCACTACACAAGTAGAACGGTACTAAAACCATGGTCACTGTTAGTAACGTGTTTTGCTATGCTGATGTTTTGCCATGAGTTGATGTGGACAAGGTTGTTCCATGTGATGCAACAAGAACTAATTCAAGTTACTAATTACCTAAAAAGCAATACATGTATTTTGATTCATCACCTGAGAGCATTCCTTCATATGATAGTGGATCTGATCGTAGTGTCTGAAATTTAATTTGTGAATATATTCTTCTGAAATACATGTTACACTGCCCTCTACTGGATTTGAGAGCAAAATGTTTTATGTTACAACCATAGTCACTTGCCTGTTGTCCCTTTGCTCTGTTGAGAGAGACTGTTGGCCACGGAGTTTATATTTTCAAATGAACACACATGACGAATCTGCATTTGATACATCATCTAACCCTAATCAGATTGAAACAAATTAGATGGACTATGGATGGGTCAGGTTAGTTGTTAGAAATGCAGTTCACATTGTCATTCACAACAGCTAGTCTTTCAGTAGGGCTCCCAAGTGGCGCAGCGGTCTAAGGCACTGCATCTCAGTGCTAGAAACCCTGGTTCAATTCCAGGCTGTATTAGGGCGGTGCACAATTGCCCCAGTGTTCTTAGGGTTTGGCCGGGATAGGCCGTCATTGTAAATAAGAATTTATTCTTAACTGACTTGCTTAGTTAAATAAAGGTTAATAAAAAAAATGGAATATGTTAAGAAGAGCCCTTTGTGGATCAAAATAAACTTGAAGACTTGATAAACTATAAAAACAAAGAGTCGCACACTCCGTATGTGTAACCTCAGTCATTTATTGGGTAAAAAAACACCAACGTTTCGGCATCACTGTGCCGTCTTCAGGGTAATGTCATGAATGATTGAACCAGGTTATGTAGTAGACAAACAGTGCAACCAATGACAATACTTAGGGGTGTGTCGTAATTGCTAGTTTGATCAGAATGAATTGAGCGAAACTGTTAAAAGACAATAGCCCACAGCAGGATTTACCCAAACTGGGGTACGCGCAATGCCATCGGGGGTACACCAAATAAAAATGTAATTCACATTTTCAAACAGTCCATTTAGATTATCCAACGGGGCGATACATTTGGGTGAGGTTTTTCTGTCGCAAGAGTAGCCTCGTTTCACTACCAAAAGTAAAATAATGTTCAGCAAAATAACAACACAATGTCAGATACAGGTAGTCTAGTTAAATAATTAACATCCAATCACATTAACCGTTACTCTCTCGCGGGAATACCACAAACGGTCCGTATGTAGCCAAACTTAGCTGCTGCTCATTCCGTTTGCTCGAAAATTGATTAATGGTTAAAAAAAGTAAGGCACACAGAGACACATACCAGCTCTACTGGTAGTACTGCTAATACCAGCAGTACTACACTTGCACCTGTCGACGACACAAGTTGTTCTGCTTCCACGAGCACATCCAATACTAGCATCAGTAATTCTACATTTGTTGTTAGACCAGCTAGCATGGACACTGACAGTTGTGAATCTGATGCAGCCGAAGAGCTACTGCCCCCTAACCCTGCAAAGCACCGAACAACAGACAGGGACGTTGGACCATCGAAGAGGCACAAATATGATGAGAACTACATTGATTTGGTATTCACTTATGTTGGGAGTAGTGCCTTTCCTCCTGTGTTATATGTGCAAAAGTACTATTTCACAACTCGATGAAACCTTCACTTTTGCGCAGACATTTAGAAACAAAACATGCCAATTCGAAAAATAAGCCAGTTTTTTGAGCGAGAATTAAGACGACTTTCGAGTAGTAAGACATGTATAAAAGCAACAGATACCATTAAAAAGATTGGTCTAGAAGTGTCTTATATGGTGAGCTACCGAGTGGCTAGGATAGGCAAGCCCCATACTATTGTGGAGGACTTAATTCTTCCTGCTGCCACGGATATGGCTGTGACAATGCTGGGGGAAAGGCCAAAAAAACTATACAGATAATGACTTATTCAAACACCGTTTCACGATGCATCAGTGACATGGCAGGAGATATTTTGAAACAATTACTGCTTCCGTACAAGCCAGTGAATTATATGCGTTACAGCTGGATGAGTCAACAGACGTGGCGGGCCTGGCACAGCTCCTGGTATATGTCCGTTACATTTTTCCGGTGTTCAATTAAGGAAGACATCCTCTTCTGCAAACCACTGGAAACCAGGACAACAGGAGAGGATATTTTTTAAGTACTGGACAGCTTTGTGACATCAAATGGACTTTGGTGGTCAAGATGGGTTGGTATCTGTACTGATGGCACAAAAGCCATGACAGGGAGACATAGTGGAGTGGTAACACACGTGCAAGCAGTTTCTCTCGAGGCCATTTGGGTACACTGCAACATCCACAGAGAGGCTCTTCCTGCCAAGGGAATGCCTGGCAGCTTGAAAGACGTTTTGGACACTACAGTGAAAATGGTTAACTTTGTTAAAGCAAGGCCCCTGAACTCTCGTGTATTTTCTGCATTATGCGATGATATGGGCAGCGACCATGTAACGCTTTTACAACATACAGAAGTGTGCTGGTTATAAAGGGGCAAAGTATTGACACTTTTTTGTAATTGAGAGACGAGCTTAAAGTTTTCTTTACTGACCATAATTTTCACTTGTCTGACCGCTTGCATTATGATGAGTTTCTCACATGACTGGCCTATCTGGGTGATGTTTTTTCTCACCTGAATGATCTGAATCTAGGATTACAGGTACTCTCCACAACTATATTCACTGTTCAGGACAAAATTGAGTCTATGATTAAGAAGTTGGAGCTCTTCTCTATCTGCATTAACAAGGACAACACACAGGTCTTTCCATCATTGTATGATTTTGTGTGTGCAAATGAACTCAAGCTTATGGACAATGTCAAATGTGATATAGCAAAGCACCTGAGTGAGTTGGGTGTGCAATTACGCAGGTACTTTCCAGAAACGGATGACACAAACAACTGGATTAGTTATCCCTTTCATGCCCTGCCTCCAGTCCACTTACCGATAACTAAACAAGAGAGCCTCATCAAAATTGCAACAAGTGGTTCTGTGAAAATTTTATTTAATCAGAAGCCTCTGCCAGATTTCTGGATTGGGCTGCGCTGAGAGTATCCTGCCTTGGCAAATCACGCTGTTACGACACTGATGCCCTTTGCAACCTTGTACCTATGTGAGAGTGGATTCTCGGCCCTCACTAGCATTAAAACTAAATATAGGCATAGACTGTGTGTGGAAAATGATTTAAGACTGAAACTCTCTCCAATACAATCTAACATTGCAGAGTTATGTGCATCCTTTCAAGCACACCCTTCTCATTAACCTGTGGTGAGTTATTCTCAATTTTCGATGAACAAATAACGTTTAATATGTAAGATGGCTAATTAAAGAGCAAAATTATTGATTATTATTATTATTATTATATTTGTGCCCTGGTCCTATAGGAGCTCTTTGTCACTTCCAACAAGCCAGGTTGTGACAAAAACTCACACATTCTTATGTTTAATAAATGTATCATATAGTGTGTGTGTGTGTGGCAGGCTTACAATGATGGCAAAAAACAATATTTGAGAGGGCACTGACCCTGGTGCTAGAGAGGGTACACAGCGGGAGGTTGAATGTTTGAAGGGGTACGGGACTATAAATAGTTTGGGAACCACTGGCCCACAGCAAGTTGAATATATTATGACATTGTTAGCATTAGCATCAACATACATTGTTTCATTTAATTTCACCTACATATTTAGATATTTCCATTTTCATTAAATGTTTTTGTTACATGTAATCTTTGGTTCAACCATAATGCATAATAAGCATAATCAACAGGGGGAACAATACTGGGTGTACGCTGATAACCTGTAAAAAGAATACATTAATTTACAAGACCTGTTCACAGAAAATATAATTGGTCATAAGAAGGGCCTGAGAGCAAAGTGAATACTGAGACCACTAGGGGTCAATGTTGTACTAGGGTCAACCTGATAGACGACAAAATAACAAAGGTCAGGGTCCCTTCATCCCTTTAATGCCCAGCCAGTCTACAAAATTCCAAATACTATTTTCCTTTTTACTGTCTTACCTGCAGGTGTTTGTCAGTCAGTCTGCAACCTGAACTTGTTCAATGATGAAAGAGGAGCAGCACCTTGTCACAATGCCAAGGATATCTGACCTATCCAAGGCAATCCCTGGCTTTTGTTTATGGGGTTAAATCAATATGTTAGTCTGAGAGTATTCCATATTTGTGTAGGATAGATGTACGTTCGGTCATCCTTCATTTTGAAAGGTCATGGACAGGGGTCAGCTACCCTCAATGCACCCACCTTTTTTGTGGATAAAACTTGTTGACCTTTTTTTCTTCATTTAAAAGAATCAATCAATCAAATTAGTTTGTTTGGTAGCCATTTTCATTTAGTGTACAGCTAAGCCATTTTAAACCTACAGTTGAAATCGGAAGTTTACTTACACTTAGGTTGGAGTCATTAAAATTCGTTTTTCAACCACTCCACAAATTTCTTGTTAACAAACTATAGTTTTGGCAAGTCGGTTAGGACATCTACTTTGTGCATGACACAAGTACTTTTTCCAACAATTGTTTATAGACAGATTATTTCACTTATAATTCACTGTATCACAATTCCAGCGGGTCAGAAGTTTACATTCACCAAGTTGACTGTGCCTTTAAACAGCTTTGAAAATTCCAGAAAATGATGTCATGGCTTTATAAGCTTCTGATAGGCTAATTGACATAATTTGAGCCAATTGGAGGTGTACCTGTGGATGTATTTCAAGGCCTACCTTCAAATTCAGTGCCTCTTTGCTTGACATCATGGGAAAATCAAAAGGAATCAGCCAAGACCTCAGAAAAGCAATTGTAGACCTCCACAAGTCTGGTTCATCCTTGGGAGCGATTTCCAAACACCTGAGGTACCATGTTCATCTGTACAAACAATAGTACGCAAGTATAAACACCATGGGACCATGCAGCCGTCATACCGCTCAGGAAGGAGACACGTTGTGTCTCCTAGAGATGAACGTACTTTGGTGCGAAAAGTGCAAATCAATCCCAGAACAACAGCAAAGGACCTTGTGAAGATGCTGGAGGAAACAGGGCCAAAAGTATCTTTATCCACAGTAAAACGAGTCCTATATCGGCATAACCTGAAAGGTCGCTTAGCAAGGAAGAAGCCACTGCTCCAAAACCGCCATAAAAAAGCCAGACTACGGTTTGCAACTGCACATGGGGACAAAGATCATACTTTTTGGAGAAATGTCCTCTGGTCTGATGAAACAAAAATAGAACTGTTTGGCCATAATGACCATTGTTATGTTTGGAGGAAAAAGGGGGAAGCTTGCAAGCAGAAGAACACCATCCCAACCGTGAAGCACGGGGGTGGAAGCATCATGTTGTGGGGTTGCTTTGCTGCAGGAGGGACTGGTGCACTTCACAAAATACATGGCATTATGAGGAAGGAAAATTATGTGGATATATTGAAGCAACATCTCAAGACATCAGTCAGGAAGTTAAAGCTTGGTAGCAAATGGGTCTTCCAAATGGACAATGACCCCAAGCATACTTCCAAAGTTGTGGCAAAATGGCTTAAATGGCAAAGTCAAGGTATTGGAGTGGCTATCACAAAGCCCTCACCTCAATCCTATAGAAAATGTGTGGGCAGAACTGAAGGAGGTCTACAACTGCAAGGAGGTCTACAAACCTGACTCAGTTACACCAGCTCTGTCAGGAGGAATGGGCCAAAATTCACCCAATTTATTGTGGGAAGCTTGTGGAAAGCTATCCAAACCGTTTGACCCAAGTTAAACAATTTAAAGGCAATGGTACCAAATACTAATTGAGTGTATGTAAACTTCTGACCCACTGGGAATGTGATGAAATAAATAAAAGCTGAAATAAATCATTCTCTCTACTGTTATTATGACATTTCACATTCTTAAAATAAACAGGTAATTTTTACTAGGATTAAGTGTAAGAAATTGTGAAAAACTGAGTTTAAATGTATTTGGCTAAGGTGCATGCAAACTTCCGACTTTAATCCTAACCACACTTGTTAACCTTATGTCTATAACCGTAACCTTAAATTAAGACCAAAAAACCCATGTTTGTTTTCATCAGTTTTTATATAGCTAATTTTGACTTTGCGGCTGTGGTAACTAGTGACACCCCAAGCCAATGGAAAGCAGTTGTTCCTCAAAAATCAGTCTGAGGCAGACGGAAAAGGGTAAGCCAGCGTCTACAGCAGCAAGTGCAGTCGAACTGAGAGGATTTGTGCCGCCAACGCGCTGATAACCACCGCACAGATGCCTGGCCCTGGGCCATAACGGATATCACCCGACATTTCTTTTTTCATATCATCGTATGGTTTAGCTGTAGGACGTCGAATATCAACCGTTTGGTTTCTCCGAATTGCGCCATCGCTGTTGGTCTTTCATTTGGAGGGCTCGCCCTTTCTCCGGGAGTCTGAATGGAAGCAGCAGCCGAGGGAGCAGTTGGGCTGTCAGAGGCCAGGGAAGCGAGACCGTTATCCGGGGCTACAGCATCAGAGGATGCGGACACTGTCATTGGAATTAGCTACGGAAGGGACAGTGACATGGGTAACTATTTATTTGTATTGATTATATCTATAACCGGCATTGTATTAGCTATATTGATGCAGCTACAGCCGTGGCGGTGGTTCATCTACTTTTAGCCAGGTAACATGGCTAGCCAATAAACCATGCATGGAACGGAAGCTAACTGTTAGCCACACTGACTCAGCTAGCTATCAGATTAGGCCGGCTGTCATTAAGATTACAGTTAGCAGCAAACTAACCCACTAAATAGCACGTTCATTTAACTACATACAGGGGGGAAATAAGTAATTTTCAAATGGTTTTAGCTTGGACATTTCTCAGCTTGTATTGCTGCCAAACCGGGGGGCTCCAGGTCGTGGTTAGCGTGGACGGTTAGAGAAAGCAAGCATCCATAGGCTTGATGAAGAAGCATGCCAGTGCTGCTGCCCTGTAGTGTGTAAAATAGGACCGGCATTATTTAGCTAACTACTATCTTGGAAATTAATTTAAAAAATGCTATTTTATTAGCCTCCCCCCCCCCCCCATTTGTCTTATATCTAGTACAGGATGAAATACTTGTCTGCCTGATACTGCTTTTCTTACTGCTCCACCTGAATCATTCCCTCAAGATGTAGAGAGCTACTGAATCATGAGACCTTTGATTTGTATGTTTTGTCATATAACTAAACAGGTCTGATAGTCCGGGGCAGCTCAAAAAGTGAAGTACAGATGCTCTTTGCAATGTATTAATTGATATTAGAAGGGGTGCCCAAAAATTGGGGCATGGCACCCCTAGTATGTATTTACATAATCCAATTTGGCTGCCAATACGGATTTTGGCAAGGTGATATTGAATTATTGTTGCCATATATGATAAAAATTCTATTTGAGTAGTGGACCAGTCTTCAACAATATGCCAGCCAGGCATTATATTTCATAAGCAACTAGCCTAAAGTGGCAGAAATGGCATGGAAACATCAGAAATCAACCTGTATGCCACTGGAATTTTGTTGAACTATTACATGAAACACCTCAACAAATGTCTTTAAAAGGTTAAAAACACCACTTTATTAAGTTTGCGGGGTTTTTCTGCCATTGAAGTTCAAACAGTGTTAAAAATAAATACAAAAATCAGGATGGAAAACACTTTCAGTGTAAACTTAAACTAAAACCAAGTATAATGTATGTAGGAAAGATAGAGCTATGTATTTGTAAGTAATATAATCTTTGAGAACTAACAATCACCAAAATAAAAGGTAGACAGTCAGGGAGAATTTACCTCAGACACGTTTGAAATACAAGAAGGCATTTTAAAGTGCACCAGGGATACTTGCAACTGTGATTCTTGAAATGCAGAGCCTATTGGAGTATTTTTTTAAATGTGAAATTATATTTTTGTTATATTGTTTGCTAGTTCAGCTGGTTAGCTAGCTCTGTATCATTGACCACCAAACGTTCCTAAAGCTAATATAACTCCCATCTGCTGTTGACATCAGTATATCATTTGAGAGCACTAGTTACATTTACTTTACATTTACGTCATTTAACAGACGCTCTTATCCAGAGCGACTTACAAATTGGTGCATTCACCTTATGATATCCAGTGGAACAACCACTTTACAATAGTACATCTATATATTTGTGGGGGGGGGGGTTAGAAGGATTACTTAATCCTATCCCAGGTATTCCTTAAAGAGGTGGGGTTTCAGGTGTCTCCGGAAGGTGGTGATTGACTCCGCTGTCCTGGCGTCGTGAGGGAGCTTGTTCCACCATTGGGGTGCCAGAGCAGCGAACAGTTTTGACTGGGCTGAGCGGGAACTGTGCTTCCGCAGAGGTAGGGAGGCGAGCAGGCCAGAGGTGGATGAACGCAGTGCCCTTCTTTGGGTGTAGGGACTGATCAGAGCCTGAAGGTACGGAGGTGCCGTTCCCCTCACAGATCCGTAGGCAAGCACCATGGTCTTGTAGCAGATGCGAGCTTCAACTGGAAGCCAGTGGAGTGTGCGGAGGAGCGGGGTGACGTGAGAGAACTTGGGAAGGTTGAACACCAGACGGGCTGCGGCGTTCTGGATGAGTTGTAGGGGTTTGATGGCACAGGCAGGGAGCCCAGCCAACAGCGAGTTGCAGTAATCCAGACGGGAGATGACAAGTGCCTGGATTAGGACCTGCGCCGCTTCCTGTGTGAGGCAGGGTCGTACTCTGCGAATGTTGTAGAGCATGAACCTACAGGATTGGGTCACCGCCTTGATGTTAGCGGAGAACGACAGGGTGTTGTCCAGGGTCACGCCAAGGCTCTTAGCACTCGGAGGAGGACACAATGGAGTTGTCAACCGTGATGGCGAGATCATGGAACGGGCAGTCCTTCCCCGGGAGGAAGAGCACCTCCGTCTTGCCGAGGTTCAGCTTGAGGTGGTGATCCGTCATCCACACTGATATGTCTGCCAGACATGCAGACATGCGATTCGCCACCTGGTTATCAGAAGGGGGAAAGAAGAAGATTAATTGTGTGTCGTCTGCGTAGCAATGATAGGAGAGACCATGTGAGGATATGACAGAGCCAAGTGACTTGGTGTATAGCGAGAATAGGAGAGGGCCTAGAACTGAGCCCTGGGGGACACCAGTGGTGAGAGCACGTGGTGCGGAGACGGATTCTCGCCATGCCACCTGGTAGGAGCGACCTGTCAGGTAGGACGCAATCCAAGAGTGAGCCGCGCCGGAGATGCCCAACACAGAGAGGGTGGAGAGGAGGATCAGATGGTTCACAGTATCAAAGGCAGCAGATGGGTCTAGAAGGATGAGAGCAGAGGAGAGAGAGTTAGCTTTAGCAGTGCGGAGAGCCTCCGTGACAGTTAGCTCCAAAAGTGGTTGGTTATAGCTTTGACAGCACGTTGATAGTGAATTCTGCAGCATTCATTGGCTAGCTACACTACAAACAATTTTACCAGGTTCCGGTGAAGCAATTGTAATGACAGTCCACTAGGCTTGGGCGGTATACCATATATACCGTGTACTGGGTATTTGGAAATAGCCACGGGATGGTTTTTCAATACCGTTAACTATTTATTTTAAGTTTTTCAATGCATTTTTATATTTGTATATACTTTAAGTAAATACCTGCAGTCAACCTGTGCAATACGTTAGGAGATAATGCAGAATGCGTTCTTCATTTCAACTGTCACATTATTTTACATTATGAACGTTACTGAGCCAGTCATGTGTTTGTTTGTAAATAGCACAACAGGAGAAAGCGGTAGCAGGTGAGTCTAACTGTGTATTAACAGGGGTTGTGTTTTATATTGAAAGTCGTGTTTTTTTTTTCTTCAATAGAGTGATCAGGGATGTGCAACTATAGTTTTCCTTCACAGAAAATACATTAGTGCAAGAAATTCAGCAGAAAATAGCTTCATTTTCATCAGATGACAGCAGAAGTGCAACGCTATTTGGTTGGCAGCCACACAATTAAATTAGCTTACAATGAAAAACCATGGTATTTTTTGCAAAAATGCATGGCCATCATATTTCTAATCTTTATCATAGAAAGAATGCCAGCTACATTTCCTAATGATTTGCTTAAAGTTAATCTTACATTTTACAGGAGAACAGTAGGCTGGCTACACCGAGAAAAGTAGCTACACATCAGTCAGAGCACTGTCTGCTGAAAGAATGCCCTTTTGTGAATTCTCATCCGAGTGGAGAAGTGCAATTGAAGCACAGAATTTGTCTGTCTGATGCTGAGCAAAAATTACAATAAGAAGCATTTTAGATCTACATTTACAAAACGCATCAAGATATTTTTAAGTTATCTATTTTCCTGCATGAAAAATGCAGAAATGTTAACGTTACCCCTAAGTTTAACTTGCTAGTTATCTATGTAAGTGGCTTAATTAGTAAGGTGACTGGTGACTGGGCATCATATTGTGTTATCATATTGTGTCTGAGCCGTGTTTGAGAAGTCATAGCTCTTTTGGGTGAGTTATTTGTACAGCTGCCACTATCTTGATTTTCTTACGTTTTTTTTCTCCTCTCCGTTTTTGACCCATCAGCTCCTCCCCCATCTTCCCTGAACATAGCAGGCAGGCCCGTTGCCCTAGCGACTCCAGACTCCACACAGACACAGCATGTAGGCCTACACATGCTGCACCAGAGCCAGTACTGTTCTTATTTCAGACAAGCATGCGTCCAAACTTGGCTCATTTACATAATGTGTCTCATTCACATTAATTTTGTAAAATGTCCAAACTCACCAAAAATGACATTTGGTAGCTCCTACCAATAACTTTGAGCTGGATTGCCTGTCTTTGCAATTAGTAATTTTTTTCGTTTGCCCTTGTTAAAATATTTAGCTTGCTGATTTAATGGAAATTTGCTATTAATTGAGCTAATTTTGTTAGCATTCTGGTGAAGGTGTTTGGTGCTGACAGAGATGGACGCCTCGCTTCACGTTCTTAAGACACTATGCAGTATTTAGTTTTTTTACGGATTATTTCTTACACTGTTACCCCAGGAAATCTTAAGTCTTATTACATACAGCCGGGAGGAACTATTGGATATAAGAGCAACGTCAACTCACCAACATTACGACCAGGAATACGACTTTCCCGAAGCGGATCCTCTATTTGGACCACCACCCAGGACAATGGATCGGATCCCAGTAGGCGACCCAAAACAACGGCGCCGCAGAAGGGGCAGACGGAGCGGTCTTCTGGTCAGGCTCCGTAGACTGGCACACCGCTCCCGAGTATACTACTCGCCAATGTCCAGTCTCTTGACAACAAGGTAGACGAAATTCGAGAAAGGGTTGCCTTCCATAGAGACATCAGAGATGGTAACATTCTTGGTTTCACGGAAACATGGCTCACTCTGTATACGTTATCAGAGTCGGTACAGCCTCCCGGTTTCTTCATGCATCGCGACGACAGAAACAAACTTCTCTCTGGTAAGAAGAATGGCGGGGGTGTATGCCTTATGATTAACGAGTCGTGGTGTGATCATAACAACATACAGGAACTCAAGTCCTTTTGTTCACCTGACCTAGAATTCCTTACGATCAAATGCCAACCGCATTATCTACCAAGAGAATTCTCTTCGATTATAATCACAGTCGTGTATATCCCCCCCAAGCAGACACCTCGACGGCCTTGAAAGAACTTCATTGGACTCTATGTAAACTGGAAACCACATTTCCTGAGGCTGAATTTATTGTAGCTGGGGATTTTAACAAGGCTAATCTGAAAACAAGGCTCCCTAAATTTTGTCAGCATATTGAATGCGTGACCCGGGCTGGCAACACCCTGGATCATTGCTACTTCAATTTCCGTGGCGCATACAAAGCCCTCCTTTCGGCAAATCTGACCATGACTCCATTTTGTTGCTCCCACCCTATAGACAGAAACTAAAACAGGAAACGCCCGTGCTCAGGTCTGTTCAACGCTGGTCTGACCAATCTGATTCCACGCTTCAAGATTGCTTCGATCACGTGGACTGGTATATGTTCCGGATAGCATCGGACAATAACATTGATGTATACGCTGATTCGGTGAGCGAGTTTATTAGCAAGTGCATCGGTGATGTGGTACCCACGGTGACCATTAAATCCTCCCCCAACCAGAAACCGTGGATTGATGGCAGTATTCGGGCAAAACTGAAAGTGCGAACCACTGCTTTTAATCATGGCAAGGCGACCGGAAACATGACCGGATACCAACAGTGTAGCTATTCCCTCCGCAAGGCAATCAAACAAGCTAAGCGTCAGTATAGAGACAAAGAGTCGCAACTCAACGGCTCAGACACGAGACGTATGTGGCAGGGTCTACAGTTAATCACGGACTACAAAAAGAAAACCAGTCATGTTACACAGATGTCTTGCTCCCAGACAAACTAAACAACTTCTTTGCTCACTTTGAGGACAATACAGTGCCACTGACACGGCCCGCTACCAAAACCTGTGGGCTCTCCTTCATCCCAGCCAATGTGAGTAAAACATTTAAACGTGTTAATCCTCGCAAGACTGCCGGCCCAGGTGGCATCCCTAGCCGCGTCATCAGAGCATGCACAGACCAGCTGGCTGGTGTGTTTACGGACATATTCAATCAATCCCTATCCCAGTCTGCTGTTCCCACATGCTTCAAGAGGGCCACCATTGTGCCTGTTCCTAAGAAAGCGAAGGTAACGGAGCTAAATAAGTAAAGTGGTTGTTCCACTGGATATCATAAGGTGAATGCACCAATTTGTAAGTCGCTCTGGATAAGAGCGTCTGCTAAATGACTTAAATGTAAATGTAAATGACTATCGCCCCGTAGCACTCACTTCCGTCATCATGAAGTGCTTTGAGAGACTAGTCAAGGATCATATCACCTCCACCCTACCTGACACTAGACCCACTCCAATTTGCTTACCGCCCCAATAGGTCCACAGACGACGCAACCACAACCACACTGCACACTGCCCTAACCCATCTGGACAAGAGGAATACCTATGTAAGAATGCTGTTCATCGATTACAGCTCAGCATTTAACACACAGTACCCTCCAAACTCGTCATTAAGCTCGAGACCCTGGGTCTCGACCCCGCCCTGTGCAACTGGGTCCTGGACTTTCTGACGGGCCGCCCCCAGGTGGTGAGGATAGGAAATAACATCTCCACCCCGCTGATCCTCAACACTGGGGCCCTACAAGGGTGTGTTCTCAGCCCTCTCCTGTGCTCCCTGTTCACCCATGACTGTGTGGCCATGCACGCCTCCAACTCAATCATCAAGTTTGCAGACGACACAACAGTGGTAGGCTTGATTACCAACAACTACGAGACGGCCTACAGGGAGGAGGTGAGGGCCCTCAGTGTGGTGTCAGGAAAATAACCTCACACTCAACGTCAGCAAAACAAAGGAGATGATCGTGGACTTTACATTCAGGAAACAGCAGAGGGAGCACCCCCCATCCACATCGACGGGACAGTACTGGAGAAGGTGGAAAGTTCCTCAGCGTACACATCGCGGACAAACTGAATTGATCCACCCACACAGACAGCGTGGTGAATAAAGCGCAACAGCACCTCTTCAACCTCAGGAGGCTGAAGAATTTGGCTTGTCACCAAAACACACAAACTTTTACAGATGCACAATCAAGAGCATCCTGTCGGGCTGTAAAACCGCCTGGTACGGCACCTGCTCCACCCACAACCGTAAGGCTCTCCAGAGGGTAGTGAGGTCTGCACAACGCATCACCGGGGGCAAACTACCTGTCCTCCAGGACACCTACACCACCCAATGTCACAGGAAGGCCAAAAAGATCAAGGACAAAAACCACCCGAGCCACTGCCTGTTCACCCCGCTATCATCCATAAGGCGAGGTCAGTACAGGTGCATCAAAGCTGGGACCGAGAGACTGAAAAACAGCTTCTATCTCAAGGCCATCAGACTGTTAAACAGCCATCACTAACATTGAGTGGCTTATGCCAACATACAGACTCAATCTCTAGCCACTTTAATAATTAGATATAATAAATGTATCACTAGTCACTTAAACAATGCCACTTCATATAATGTTTACATACCCTACATTACTCATCTCATATGTATATACTGTACTAGAGGTCGACCGATTATGATTTTTTAACACCGATACCGATTATTGGAGGACCAAAAAAAGCCGCTGCCGAATAATCGGCCGATTTCAATTTTTTTCTCCTTTTCTTATTTTTGTCTTTTTCCCCTTCTTTTTTCTTTCTTTATTTGTAATAATGACAATTACAACAATACTGAATGAAAACTTATTTTAATATAATACATCAATAATGAAACATGTTCAATTTGGTTTATATAATGCAAAAACAAAGTGTTGGAGAAGTAAAAGTGCAATATGTGCCATGTAAAAAAGCTAACGTTTAAGTTCCTTGCTCAGAACATATGAAAGCTGGTTATTATAGGACTATTTCTCTCTATACGATTTGTTTTTCATATACCTTTGACTATTGGATGTACTTATAGGCACTTTAGTATTGCCAGTGTAACAGTATAGCTTCCGTCCCTCTCCTCGCTCTTACCTGGGCTGGAACCAGGAACACATCGACAACAGCCACCCTCGAAGCAGCGTTACCCATGTAGAACAAAGGGAAAAACTTCTCCAAGTCTCAGAGCGAGTGACGTTTGAAACGCTATTAGCGTGCACCCGACTAACTAGCTAGCCATTTCACATCGGTTACACCAGCCTAATCTTGGGAGTTGACAGGCTTGAAGTCATAAACAGCGCAATGCATTGCAAAGGGCTGCTGGCAAACGCACGAAAGTGCTGTTTGAATGAACGCTTACGAGCCTGCTGCTGCCTACCACCGCTCAGTCAGACTGCTCTATCAAATCATAGACTTAATTATAACATAATAACACACACAAATACGAGACTTAGGTCATTAATATGGTCGAATCCGGAAACTATCATGTTTATTCTTTCAGTGAAATACGGAACCGTTCCGTATTTTATCTAACGGGTGGCATCCATAAGTCTAAATATTCCTGTTACATTGCACAGCCTTCAATGTTATGTCATAATTACTTAAAATTCTGGCAAATTACTTCGCAACGAGCCAGGCGGCCCAAACTGTTGCATATACCCTGACTCTGCGTGCAATGAACGCAAGAGAACTGACACAATTTCACCTGGTTAATATTGCCTGCTAACCTGGATTTCTTTTAGCTAAATATGCAGGTTTAAAAATATATACTTCTGTGTATTGATTTTAAGAAAGGCATTGATGTTTATGGTTAGGTACAGTCGTGCAACGATTGTGCTTTTTTCGCAAATGCGCTTTTGTTAAATCAACCCCCGTTTGGCGAAGTCGGCTGTCTTTGTTAGAAAGAAATAGTCTTCACAGTTCGCAACGAGTCAGGCGGCCCAAACTGCTGCATATACCCTGACTCTGTTTGCAAGAGAAGTGACACATTTTCCCTAGTTAAAAGAAATTCATGTTAGCAGGCAATATTAACTAAATATGCAGGTTTAAAAATATATACTTGTGTATTGATTTTAAGAAAGGCATTGATGTTTATGGTTGGAGCAACGTGTACCTAAGCGATTAAATGCAACGCAGGACAGGCTAGATAAACTAGTAATATCATCAACCATGTGTAGTTAACTAGTGATTATGATTGATTTTTAGAAGATAAGTTTAATGCTAGCTAGCAACTTACCTTGGCTTCTTACTGCATTCGCTTAACAGGCAGGCTCCTCATGGAGTGCAATGTAAAGCAGGTGGTTAGAGCGTTGGACTAGTTAACCGTAAGGTTGCAAGATTGAATCCCCGAGCTGACAAGGTAAAAATCTGTCGTTCTGCCCCTGAACAAGGCAGTTAACCCACCGTTCCTAGGCCGTCATTGAAAATAAGTATGTGTTCTTAATTAACTGACTTGCCTAGTTAAATAAAGGTCTAAAAAAAAAAAATGTAAAAAAAAATATATATATATATTTTTTTTAAATAAAAAAAAATGGCCGAATCAGCGTCCAAAAATACAAATGTCCGATTATGGAAACTTGAAATCGGCCCTAATTAATCGGCCATTCCGATTACTCGGTCGACCTCTACTCTTTACCATCTGCTGCATCTTGCCCATGCCGTTCGGCCATCGCTCATCCATATATTTATATGTACATATTCTTAATCATTCCTTTACACTTGTGTATAAGGTAGTTGTTGTGAAATTGTTAGATTACTTGTAAGATATTACTGCATGGTCGGAACTAGAAGCACAAGCATTTCGCTACACTCGCATTAACAACTACTAACCATGTGTATGTGACCAATAAAATTTGATTTGATTAGAATTGCGTTTTTGGTGCACCTTTGTGTACTTAGCCGATAATACCGTATATTCCGGGATGAGAGAAGGACGGTATGACGATATGAAAATCTGGATACCGCCCTACCCTACAGTCCTCCACAACCTACCCAAAAGAATCCTGATTAGCAAGGGGTAGTCTGTGTTTAATTCATTTCATTGTGTATTAGAAACAGGTTGAGATCACTGCGAGGGGATTTCACCAGTGGTTAAATGGGGAATTGGGCTTCCCAGCAAAACATTGTCCGAGGTTACAACAATAACCTTAGTGAAGTCTCAATTGAAAATTCATGTTTTTTTCTGGATCAAAAAGGGGCTTAAGTGGTGGGTGTGACAGGGTGCTGCAATGGGCGCTGTCAGCACAGCATAATGTTAGAACATTTTAAAGGCCTAGCAATTTTATCATTTTTAAGCCAATTTTTATGCAATTCTCCATGGAGCCAAGATACACTTTTGCAGTTTTAAAGTTAATTTCCTGCAAGTCTACACATTTTGCCTTGGAGCTGAGAGAAAATGTTGCCGTTTTAAAGAAATTCCTGCAATTCTATGCATTTTGCCATGGCTAAGGCTGTTCTTTTGGTCAAACTTGATAACAAAATCATTACTGTTAAATTCATTGTTTTGAGAATTTAATATCCCTGCTGTGTAGGTGTTATTTTGGGGATTGTTAGTTCTCTAAGATTATTTGAAAAAAATGATAGTGTACCTATCTTTTCGACATACTTTATATCAGGGTTTAGTCGTTTAAGTTAACACTAAGTATTTTTCCATTAAAAAAAGTTTTTTTAACAGAGAACCCCACTGCCTTCCAGAGATGGATGGTAGCGGGACCTGAGCTGGCCAAACTACTGGTTGATTTTGAATCCCAGCTTTTGAATGTAGAGTCCATCACACCAGCAAGCATTCAAAAATTAAGTGGCCAGCTTGTGCAACACAATCTCAAGCATGGGGAGCCCATTCCTACTGTAGATAAATGTCCAGAGCTTCTGGTTTTGGATACATGCAATTGTGCAAACAAAGATGTCATTACCACTGACCGCACCATTGATTAACTAGGCACTTCTCAATATAAAAAAATAGCCCAAGGAAGTTGTTGTGGATAGGAACACTTCCATCCATCATAGCATTAATTTACCACTGCTTAAAAATGCTAAAGCAAAGCCAGTCACAAAAGAGATAAAGCAACTATCAGCATTAAAAAGTGATTGTAGACTTGTCAGCCTATATTTCACTGCGAGCAACTTCCGAGATGGAAACCTGGACAAGTTTGTCTCTCATTAGAATACACCAATGTCCTCCAGCCCTTTCAAATAACAGAATGCTTAACCTGCCAACCCAAAAATTTGATCTGCTAGGTTTGATCGCTGTAGATTCCTACCCACCTGTGCCCTCTTCTTTTGATGCCAAAACCACTGATGGAGCTTTCATTGTCCATTCCTTGCCTACCCAGCAAGTTTCCACATTTGGCAAATATGGCAGTAGTGGGCAATTCCAATGGTATGGATATGTCATGAACCGGCTCGAAGCTCTTAACAAAAAAATGGGAGACAACGTGGAGATAAGGAATAATAAATATATATTTAGTAACTGAAGTAACCTATATACAATAAACAATGGTGTTAGTAGTGTAAGTGAGTGGTTGTGTGCAAATATGTGATAATGAGGGGTGTTGAAGGGTGCCAAAGCCACAAAAATGCCACAACCAAAATCCAACAGCGTGTCTGCATGGAGAGAGTCTCCTCAATGAATGGGGAAAAGGTGTATTTTCTCCCGGGACACACCCGGGCCCAGGTAGGAGGGTCGTCACAAATGTGACATTTGCAGACAAAATGAGAAACAAAATGTCTCATAGAATTGACTTATCAAAGGGGCCTCCCGAGTGGCACAGCTGTCTCTTTTGATGACAGTGCTAGAGGCGTCACTACAGACCTGGGTTCGATCCCAGACTGTCGTAGCCATCCGCGACCGGGAGACCCGTGAGTCGGTGCACAATTGGCCCAGCGTTGTCTGGGTTTTTTATTTAATTTTTTTCACCTTTATTTAACCAGGTAGGCAAGTTGAGAACAAGTTCTCATTTACAATTGCGACCTGGCCAAGATAAAGCAAAGCAGTTCGACACATACAACAACAGAGTTACACATGGAGTAAAACAAACATAGTCAATAATACAGTAGAAAAATAAGTCCATATACAATGTGAGCAAATTAGGTGAGATAAGGGAGGTAAAGGCAAAAAAAACCATGGTGGCAAAGTAAATACAATAAAGCAAGTAAAACACTGGAATGGTAGATTTGTAGTGGAAGAAAGTGCAAAGTAGAAATATAAATAATGGGGTGCAAAGGAGCAAAATAAATAAATAAATAAATGCAGTAGGGGAAGTGGTAGTTGTTTGGGCTAAATTATAGATGGGCTATGTTCAGGTGCAGTGATCTGTGAGCTGTTCTGACAGCTGGTGCTTAAAGCTAGTGAGGGAGATAAGTGTTTCCAGTTTCAGAGATTTTTGTAGTTCGTTCCAGTCATTGGCAGCAGAGAACTGGAAGGAGAGACGGCCAAAGAGGAATTGGCTTTGGGGGTGACCAGAGAGATATACCTGCTGAAGCGCGTGCTACTGGTGGGTGCTGCTATGGTGACCAGTGAGCTGAGATAAGGGGGGACTTTACCTAGCAGGGTCTTGTAGATGACGTGGAGCCAGTGGGTTTGGCGACGAGTATGAAGCGAGGGCCAGCCAACAAGAGCGTACAGGTCGCAGTGGTGGGTAGTATATGGGGCTTTGGTGACAAAACGGATGGCACTGTGATAGACTGCATCCAGTTTATTGAGTAGGGTATTGGAGGCTATTTTGTAAATGACATCGCCGAAGTCAAGGATCAGTAGGATGGTCAGTTTTACGAGGGTATGTTTGGCAGCATGAGTGAAGGATGCTTTGTTGCGAAATAGGAAGCCAATTCTAGATTTAACTTTGGATTGGAGATGTTTGATGTGAGTCTGGAAGGAGAGCTTACAGTCTAACCAGACACCTAGGTATTTGTAGTTGTCCACATATTCTAAGTAAGAACTGGACGGGCGGGCAGGTGTGGGCAGCGATCGGTTGAAGAGCATGCATTTAGTTTTACTTGTATTTAAGAGCAGTTGGAGGCCACGGAAGGAGAGTTGTATGGCATTGAAGCTTGTCTGGATGGTTGTTAACACAGTGTCCAAAGAAGGGACAGAAGTATACAGAATGGTGTCGTCTGCGTAGAGGTGGATCAGAGACTCACCAGCAGCAAGAGCGACATCATTGATGTATACAGAGAAAAGAGTTGGCCCAAGAATTGAACCCTGTGGCACCCCCATAGAGACTACCAGAGGCCCGGACAACAGGCCATCCGATTTGACACATTGAACTCTATCAGAGAAGTAGTTGGTGAACCAGGCGAGGCAATCATTTGAGAAACCAAGGCTATTGAGTCTGCTGATGAGGATGTGGTGATTGAGAGTCGAAAGCCTTGGCCAGGTCAATGAATACGGCAGCACAGTATTTCTTATCGATGCGGTTACGATATCGTTTAGGACCTTGAGTGTGGCCGAGGTGCACCTATGACCAACCCTGAAACCAGATTGCATAGCGGAGAAGGTGCGGTAGGATTCGAAATGGTCGGTAATTTGTTTGTTGACTTCGCTTTCGAAGACCTTAGAAAGGCAGGGTAGGATAGATATACGTCTGTAGCAGTTTGGGTCAAGAGTGTCCCTTCCTTTGAAGAGGGGGATGACAGCAGCTGCTTTCCAATCTTTTGGAATCTCAGACGACACGAAAGAGGTTGAACAGGCTAGTAATAGGGGTCGCAACAATTTCGGCAGATAATTTTTGAAATAAAGGGTCCAGATTGTCTAGCCCGGCTGATTTGTAGGGGTCCAGATTTTGCAGCTCTTTCAGAACATCAGCTGACTGGATTTGGGAGAAGGAGAAATGGGGAAGGCTTGGGCGAGTAGCTGTTGACCGCGGTAGGGGTAGCCAGGTGGAAAGCATGGCCAGCCGTAGAAAAATGCTTTTTGAAAGTCTCAACTATAGTGGATTTATCAGAGGTGACAGAGTTTCCTATCTTCAGTGCAGCTGGGAGGAGGTGTTCTTATTCTCCATGGACTTTACAGTGTCCCAGAACTTTTTTGAGTTTGTGTTGCAGGAAGCAAATTTCTGCTTGAAAAAGCTAGCCTTGGCTTTTCTAACTGCCTGTGTATATTGGTTTCTAACTTCCCTGAAAAGTTGCATATCACGGGGGCTGTTTAATGCTAATGCAGAATGCCACAGGATGTTTTTGGGTTGGTTAAGGGCAGTCAGGTCTGGAGAGAACCAAGGGCTATATCTGTTCCTGGTTCTATATTTCTTGAATGGGGCATGCTTATTTAAGATGGTCAGGAAGGCATTTAAAAAAATAACCAAGCATCCTATACTGACGGGATGAGGTCAATATCCTTCCAGGATACCCGGGCCAGGTCGATTTGAAAGGCTTGCTCGCTAAAATGTTTGTCTGAAAATGTTGTAGTTAGGGATGAAGATTTCAGAGTTTTTGGTGGACTTCCTAAGCCAGGATTCAGACACGGCTAGGACATCCGGGTTGGCAGAGTGTGCTAAAGCAGTGAATAAAACAAACTTAGGGAGAAGGCTTCTAATGTTAACATGCATGAAACCAAGGCTATTACGGTTACAGAAGTCATCAAAAGAGAGCGCCTGGGGAATAGGAGTAGAGCTAGGCACTGCAGGGCCTGGATTCACCTCTACATCACCAGAGGAACAGAGGAGGAGTAGGATAAGGGTACGGCTAAAAGCTATGAGAACTGGTCGTCTATGACGTCCAGAATAGAGAGTAAAAGGTGCAGGTTTCTGGGGGCGATAAAATAGCTTCAAGGTATAATGTACAGACAAAGGTATGGTAGGATGTGAATACAGTGGAGGTAAACCTAGGCATTAAGTGATGATGAGAGAGATATTGTCTCTAGAAACATAATTGAAACCAGAAGATGGGGAGGGAGGGTTTGACCGGCCAGGATGTCCTTGTCCCATCATGCTCTAGGGACTCCTTGTGGCGGGCCAGGCGCATGTGCGCTGACGTCGGTCGCCAGCTGTACGGGGTTTCCTCTGACAGGTTGGTGCGGCTGGCAGGGTCATGTTTCAGAGGACGCATGGCTCCTGAACTTCTTACAGGAATTACAGCGATGGGACAAGACTGGAACTACTATTTGGACATAATGAAATTGGGGAGAAAAAGGGTTACAAAGTACCAAAAAAAGAGTCAAATACAGTTGAAGTCGGAAGTTTACATACACCTTAGCCAAATACATTTAAACTCAGTTTTTCACAACTCCTGACATTTAATCCTAGTAAAAATTCCCTGTCTTAGGTCAGTTAGGATCACCACTTTATTTTAAGAATGTGAAATGTCAGAATAATAGCAGAGAGAATGATTTATTTCAGCTTTCATTTCTTTCATCACATTCCCAGTGGGTCAGAAGTTTACATACACTCAATTAGTATTTGGTAGCATTACCTTTAAATTGTTTAACTACCTTGACTTTGTTGTCCTTAGCCATTTTGCAACAACTTTGAAAGTGTGCTTGGTGTCATTGTCCATTTGGAAGACCCATTTGTGACCAAGCTTTAACTTCCTCACTGATGTTTTGAGATGTTGCTTCAATATTTCCACATAATTTTCCTTCCTAGTTAAATAAAGGTTAATAAAAAAAAATGCTCCAGTTCGCAGAACACATGATTGCAGTTCACATGAGAACGTGAGTACACCCAAAATAGTTCACACAGATAAAGATTGCCCACTAGCTTGTTTGCTAACATATACACACTTCGGAAGCAGTAGGAAGCGCATGAACATTTTATCATTATCGCGTTATGCACTAATGCTGATAAGTGAGTTACTGATCATGTTAGGAAACATCCGTAACGGTCACATCCGTTACTCTTAGAACAAGTACTGACAAAGAGAGAAAGGCAACCAATTATACATCACCTAAGCCCTTGATGAAAGTTAGCTTTGCACAGAAAGTTTGCATACAATCATACTCGAAACACATCCACAATAACAACCTTTCCTCAAAAATGTTACGGATGTGACACTGCCTGTCCAAATCAGCGTTCTATCTTTGCTAGATTGTAGAACTAGCGGTCAATGGACAAAAATGTGTTTGATATTGTTTTATTAACCTTACGACTTGGTCAGAAACACGGGGACAGATGTGAGTACCAAAACAAGTTATGTGAGCCATTGCCAAAAGCAGTAAAACCTGGTTGAACTGAAAATACTTATTTCAGGACTTAGTATCCTTTGTACTAACAATAATATTCAATTTGGCAAATATGTAGTCTTTACTTAAATACACACATTCAAGGTAAATATGAAAGTAGTTTAATTATGAAATAAGCTATTGCTCAGGTTGACCTTACTATGGAATTGCTCTATTGTCTTCCTGCCTTGGGTATAGCACCAATTGAAAAACTGCAATAGAATCGATAGTGTGGGACACATACAAATAAGTTGTGTCCAAAACGAGGTGTCCGAAAAGACTGAGAGACAACAAAGCTTCCATGTAAGTTCTCTGATTTTCTCGGAAATCCTAATAACAAACATGAGCTTTACAAAAGGTTCACACAGAAGGTGTGGACCAATGAATTTGAAGATGGAAAAAGAGATCTATGCTACAATTGATGAGTCTGGTCTCAAAGGGTTATCTGATATCAATGCCGGAATGTGACCATGAAGAGGCAGATAGTTTCCCGTAGAGGATTTTAGAAACACTTAAAATAATGGCTGTGTTTTATGTAGGCTTACCCTGGTGTGACGTTTTGGTAACTGTGTAAACCTCTAGGACAAGGTGACTTATCAGTATTTACCCCCCCCCCCAAAAAAAAAATGCTAAATATCTGCTGATGTGGCTATCATAAAGAACTAAAAATGCCACAATGATCTGGACGAGACTGACGAATTGAGGCAAAGGTAAGCATCTCTGGATTAACTATCTAATGTTAGCAAAATGTTGTAATTAATAAATAAGCAACATTTCTTTAAATTGACAGTTCTGTGAACTGTCTTGTGCAAGTTTTAAATTGACGCAATACCTGTTAGCAAAGGTGTCCGCTAGAAATGACACGCCAGGGTAAGCCTACATGAAACACAGCCCTTATTTTAAGTGTTTCAAAAAAATGAATGGTGTTAAAACGATTGGAACCATTTCCCTGTGTGACGCTTGGTTTTATGGGTATTATGACACCTCCACTGTGGGGCTCTATTGCCTAGGTAGCATACAAAACCTAGGTAGTGTACAAAACATTATGAACACCTGCTCTTTCCATGAGACTGGCCAGGTGAAAGTTATAATCGCTTATTGATGTCACTTGTTAAATCCACTTCAATCATTGTGATTGAAGGGAAGGAGACAGGTTAAAGAAGGATTTTTAAGCCTTGAGACATGTATTGTGTATGTGGGCAAGACAAAAGATTTGTGTGCCTTTGAAACGGGTATGGTAATAGGTGTCCTTGGTGCACCGGCTTGTGTCAAGAACTGCAAAGCTGCTGGGTTTTTCATACTTAAAAGTTTGTATCAAGAATGATCCACCACCCAAAGGACATCCAGCCAACTTGACACAACAGTTGGAAGCATTGGAGTCAGCATGGGCCAGCATCCCTGTGGAACGCTTTTGAAACCTTTCACACAAGCTGAATTTGAATACACAGTCGAGGTTTTTTTCCCTCTTTTTATTTTTCTCAGCTGTCAACACTGTGGACTGATTCCAAATCCCTTTACCCCCCCAATTTCTGCATGTGGCTTCTCTGTTAAGGGCTCTGGAAATTAGGTTTGTGGAGGTTTGGCTCATCTCTTCAATGTTGGTGATAGTAGATTGGCTCTCTTTGAAATCATGTTCCTTATCACTGTATTTTTGGAAGCGGAACTGAAAATGACCTCCATGGTTCAGAAGAGGTATTTGCCTACCAGGCCATTGCAGTTTTATATTATAGATTCTTTATGATCACTTTCTCAAATACAACTATGTAGCCTAATGCCACTCTTCCGTCTCATTTTGTATGTTTGTATTGAACTGTTGTTGACGCATTTAATCCGTTTTAGCCTGCTCAGGGAATACGGCTGAAAAATAGCTTCATAGATAACTAGCAGTTTAACACTGACATGAGAACAGAATATGTTGAGTAATGTGTAGTGTCCATGTCAACTAAATGAGGTGAAGAAATTTCTCACTTATTAATCCCAGCCCAATTTCACTCTTTGGGGATATTTATTGATACATTAGAGATGTTTGCAAGCACAAGCTTGTATTTCACATTAAAACGTAGGCCTAACTATTTACAGTGCAGTCAACATGTCATGTTACACAACATACTTTAATGTCTGTTGAGTAATACATGTGCTAGGTCAGGAATCTGTTCAATGGCTTGCCTCTTAAAGATGTGTGTGTGTGTGTGGAGGTGTTGAGACGGTTGTCAGTCAAGTTATTTTAGCTGGTCTTCTAAACTGTACTGCAAGGCTGGGAGATTTGACCATGTCCTTTGTGGGGAAAAGCGCTGACTTTGACAAGAGGCAAGCCAATAATTCAGGACAAAACTCCCATGAATCAGTCTGAGCGACTGCTGCTCAGCTATGGGTGAAAATGAGAGTTCAGTTTACTAGGGGGGCCCCAGCCGGTGTCAGCTGCATCAGTGTGCACATTGCACTGAATATACATAAATGTACAGGAGTGCATGATCTTTATACATGTGTAGACTAAACAGAAGTCATGCTATTCTGCCATTGGGATTTGTACTTTTATAGCCTATTACATAAATAGGCTTACTGATGGAGTGTTAGCAATTTGACTAGTGATGTTTAATTTAGACTCAATCCTACTAGCAAATAGGCAAACATTGCTTTCCACAGACATGCAATGAAAGCTTTCTGTGTAGGAATGTCAACGGACATATGATGTATAATTTTTTTCTCACGCAGTCACAGAGAACCATTAGCATCTCTGGGGACCCACAGTCATTTTTGATATAGCTTGATCAAAGTCTCTCAGGCAGATTGATATCGCTAGCTACATTCTGTCTGAATGAATCTGCAAGCCAGAATGTTCAAAGGCTATTGTCCATTTGAGCTCTTTGGAGAGCAAATCAGCATTATTTTTCAGGACATAGACGATGTGACTTTAATGGTTGATAATGTAGGCTACTGGTGACAGAACAGTTCCCCAACATCTCCCCAAGCCGACGCTACTGTTGTGGAAATATTCTACTGGAGATAATTGCTTCCCTGCTGATATTTTCTTGTTTATTGAAGCTAGCTTATGTCAGGAAGGATTCTTCTAACATTACAGGTCCTTTCACTGTGCTATCTTGACTTCACAGTTGAGTCTAAATTTAGTATTTTACTCATACTTTCACCGCACGCACAATAAGGTCATGTGTGTTTCCTCTTCTGGTGTAGAGCTTCCGATTTCAAAGGTTCAGCTGTTGTCGTTGATAAGCCATAATGGAGTGGTTGTAGGTGCTCCACAGACCTCTTCAGTCTGCTGTTGTCGTTGATAAGCCATAATGGAGTGGTTGTAGGTGCTCCACAGACCTCTTCAGTCTGCTGTTGTCTGCTCTAAAAGGGTCTTTCTTTGGCCAATGTTTGGTCGGATAAGAGATCATAAAAGTGCATTCTGTCTTGACAGCTTTACGATTGAAAATAAGTAAACTAGCCTAAGCCAGCCCACCAATAAGCCAAGGCTATTAATTACATCAGCATCACTTATGGAAAGTGAAACAAAGATGATCAGATTGTCACTGCTGAATAAGGATAAAATCAAAATGATTGGTTGATTGGGCCCATTGTTCCGTGACAATGTCAGCTGTAACATATGGCCTCACCATGTTGTTGAGTTTTAGTTGTACACGAGATCATCACATACTTAGTGAGAACATGGTGTGGGAGTCACTGTGGTTTGTTAAATAATCATCTCACCATTTTGTTCCATTCAGGCCTTCACACTCAAGCAACCATAATTTCTCTCTTTAGATCAACGAACAGTCACCTTGTCAGGCCGACAGAATGAATCTCACTAAGGCCCATCGCTTCTCCTTGGTCCCCTTGCCCCCCCCCCCCCCCCCCTCAGAGTCCACACTTCAGTACCTCCTCTCCATTGTGAGTCAGTGAACCCCTTGGCTTAGCCACTCGTTCCTCAGCATCCATCCCTCGTTCCTTATCTCTCCGTCTGTTCTTTGCTGTAGGCTGCTGTCAGAAATGCTGACAGAGGCATAATGGTGTGATTCGCTGCGTAATTTGCCATTGATCCATTTGCCTTCCTCCCGTTCTCTCCTCTTTCTACCTCCCGAGCGACGTGCTACTCTCAGGATTTCCATAAATCTTGCTGGACAGAGCTTTGACCGGAGTCCTCTCTGATCTTTTTGCGTCATCTTATAACAGGCTAATTGTGTGCTTTTGCTTGCATATTCTGATGTTGGCATTGCCTCAGGATATGTGGGTAAATTGACTAGATGGGAATGAATGTCTTTGTTTTTTGGCTGCTCTTTTGGCTACCCTTGTCTGTGGGTTTTCACGTAGGGCCAGTTTTCCAGTTGAATTATATTGAAGAACCACGGAGGCACCATCATCATCCCCTCTGCATGTGTCGTTGCCAGTCTGCACGTGAGGGCAGAGCTCAGCTTCAGACTTTATTACACAGATGACATCACTGTCACGCTGCCCTGTTGTGTACCCAAATCAAAGGTTGCTGCTGATTCTAATTACACAGCGCTGTGCACACTGCCAATTGGAGCTGTTATTATTTCACATCCTGGTACTAAAGTCAGATAATCCAGAGCTGTTTGAACCTAGCTCGTCCCCCACTAAACCGTCTATCAAAACTGCTCTTCTGTCTCCCGCTCTAATTCCTCTGTATTTTATCTTCAAATACTTTACAACTTCAAAGTTATTTAAAAATCCCCTCCAGAGTCTGCATGATACAGTAATTCTTTGGACTGTGAATTTTCTGTATCAGTGCTTAAGTCAGGCTGGCGGAAGAACATTTTATATCCATGCACAAAGGCATGATGAGGGCTTATATCACAGTCTTGACTGCTTTACTGGTCTGTAAATATGAAAGTAGATGGAGCAACAGTTTCTCTTAAGCATGGGAGGGATTCAGGGGATGTTAGTACACATACAGGGGTCATTTTTGAGAGTAGTAGCCATCTGTGCTAATGCTAAGGATGCTGTGGCACACTGGATTACTTATGCCAGTATCATTCAATCTCTCATCATTATGGGTCAGAATCCAGACATTATCCTAGAACTCCTCAGGGGTTAGTAACGTCAACTATGAGCAGTTACATGCACACAATATTGTGAATAGTCAGATTCATGTAATAGTTTGTTTTAAAACGTTTACATGCTTTGCAAGAAGAACGATTTCCCTAATAATACTGTTTACATGGACACACCTGAAATCAGGCTACATGATGGGTATTTTTATAAATGCAGAAAATTGCCAATCATAATAAATGTTCTACCACAGACCATGTTATTTTTGCGAAGGCTATTTGAATCTGAGGTTCAAACGTACAGTATAACGTTATGTGAAAACTTTCTAAAATGCATACTTTCAGTTTTTCCCAAACTCGCGAATAAGAGGGAGGCTTGCGCTACTGGTGCTTGCACATGTGCAGATCAAATACACAGCTGGAACTCTGATTTTTAGCTGTTTACATGTCCTAATTAGAAAGATTGCTCATAAAACCAGGTGTTTTAATCGGCGTATGCTCACTTTTATTTTGACCTCAGGCCGATTTAAGATGAGCAGAGTAATGCCAGGCGGACACTACACGACTTTTAAAATCCTAACATCGCTGAACATCCTCACATTAAACAACATTATTTCCTGTATTTTTGTTGTTGTAGTCTTGCCAACGTAGTGGTGGGCACACTAAACAATGTGGCGCAGATGGGGGGGGTCACACTACAAGGTTATTCACTTGGTTATGAGGATCCTCGATGCCATGCTGTTTCCTGAAAACAAGGATGTGATAGTTACAACGAGCTGTGGCTCAAAGCAGCCTCAAATGTTTTCAGGCAGACATTCACGCTTGCCATACAGAGTTGAAATATCTAGCCAATATATTTGGAATTCAATAACATTGTGTGTAAAGAGCTTGTCAGAGCTGTAGCGATTTGTCACTTTGGCAAGTACACACGCATACCAGTAGTAGTCAAAGCTCCTGCGCGAGAGTCTACACATTCTGGGTGACGAGAGACCCTACATCTCACGGACTTTTTCTCAGGCGAGCTCTCAATGGCTATTGCTGATCATCGTTCTCAATTATTGTAATTGCAAATCTCACGCCACAAGAGCATTGCAGATTTTCTGCCGATTTTTAAAATCAAACATGTCTGAAGATGTCAGGGCGTCTGGATCTGCCCAAAGACGGGATCGGTAGTCCTCAGATTGCGTCTATGACCCGCTCACATGAAATGAGCGTCGGTGACGGTCGTGCACCCCGACATGGTGGAGATTGTCTCCGATCTCAAACTGGTCTGGCAAAAGCTAAATCGGGGCCAAAATCATGTAGTGTACACCCGGCTCAAGGTGTTTACATGACTATTTCCATACTCAATTTACTGCCATAATCTGTTTTTAGTATCGAATTATGAGTGTCTGTAAACATACTCCATGTTACTGGACTACTAGCAGCCATTCTGCACTGACCTCAAAGCACCACAAGAACACAACTTGCTCTAGTGAACTAGATCTGAATTCTGGGTTAGTCAGATGGCAGGTTTAGTCTAACTCAGTCAATCATTTACCACACTGAATATTCTGTTACTGATGAATGCAGAGTTGACAGTCAGGGCATCATTGACGCAATGTTTCACAAAGTATAGAGATGCTGGGGGGGGTTATGAATCTGTAATGGAATTGAACAGTGAGGAAGTTCATTCATTATACAGCTGGCGAACTTACTGAAGGAAGTTCATTCATTATACAGCTGGCGAACTTACTGAACCTTCTCTCCACTGTTTGCTATTCATTCAAAACCATCTATCGTTCATGACTTAGGGCATGCAGTTGACTCTAGTCATTGATTGATTTTAAAGGCTATATTCTCATTGACAAACATTTTAAGGAGAGGCAGCGCGACGAGATTTAAATTTACATAATATGTACAGAAACTTTTCAATTTACGTTACATCCTTGCCTAACCTTTTGTTGAGGCTGGCAATGTGTCATTCTGGCTCTGCTGCTCCACATTTACCATAAATATCAGTATCACAGTAGCCACTGACTTCAAGCCTATCAACTCCCAAGATTAGGCTGGTGTAACCGATGTGAAATGGCTAGCTAGTTAGCGGGGTGCGTGCTAATAGCGTGCTAATAGCGTTTCAAACGTCACTCGCTCTGAGACTTGGAGTAGTTGTTCCCCTTGCTCTGCATGGGTAACGCTGCTTCGAGGGTGGCTGTTGTCGATGTGTTCCTGGTTCGAGCCCAGGTAGGAGCGAGGAGAGGGACGGAAGCTATACTGTTACACTGGCAATACTAAAGTGTCTATAAGAACATCCAATAGTCAAAGGTATATGAAATACAAATCGTATAGAGAGAAATAGTCCTATAATTCCTATAATAACTACAACCTAAAACATCTTACCTGGGAATATTGAAGACTCATGTTAAAAGGAACCACCAGCTTTCATATGTTCTAATTTTCTGAGCAAGGAACTTAAACTTTAGCTTTTTTACATGGCACATATTGCACTTTTACTTTCTTCTCCAACACTTTGTGTTTGCATTATTTAAACTAAATTGAACATGTTTCATTATTTATTTGAGGCTAAATAGATTTTATTGATGTATTATATTAAGTTAAAATAAGTGTTCATTCAGTATTGTTGTAATTGTCATTAGAGAAAAAAAAAATAATAATTAAAAATAATAATAAAAAAATTAAAAAAACTATACAAAAAAAACGGCTGATTAATCGGTATCGGTTTTTTTTGGTCCTCCAATAATCGGTATCGGCGTTGAAAAATCATAATCGGTCAACCTCTACTATCATCCATCCTCCCCTCTACAAATTCACCCTTAATCAGCAGCTGTGTCACATTATGTCAGGTTGTTTTTTCAGACAGTCAAGATTTACACTCAGTCAGACTGCCGATCCCTGTCTTGGTCTATTCAGCTGGGTTTAGTACACGTTCAATGATTTCTGTCTGGGAGCGCAAGCAGGACACCTTTACACACGGGCTAGGCCTAGGAGGGCTTTAGAGAAAATTGCTTGAGACTCACATCACATCTTGGACGTATGAGTCAAACCGAGTCAGACCTCAAGCTGTTGCACAGGGTGGACATAATATTAAATCAAATCAAGTGTTATTTGTCACATACACGTGTTTAGCAGATGTTATTGCGGGTGTAGCGAAATGCTTGTGTTTCTAGCTCCAACATTTCAGTAATATCTAACTAGTAACAACTAACAATTTCACAACAAAACACACAAATCTAAAGGAATGGAATTAAGAATATATAAATATTTGGATGAGCAATGTCAGAGTGGCATAGACTAAGATACAGTAGAATAGAACACAGTAAATACATATGAGATGAGTAATGCAAAATATGTAAACATTATTAAAGTGGCCAGTGATTTCAAGTCTATGTATTTAGGGCAGCAGCCTCTAATGTGCTAGTGATGGCTATTTAACAGTCTGATGGCCTTGAGATTGAAAAACAGCTTCTGTCTCAACATGCATCTGACTGTACTATAGTCTAGGTCTATTCATGATCAGTGTAAACATGTAGGCCTATTTAATAGGAATGTAACGATTCACATCGGTGTCGGTCCCTGATTCAAATGTTTAAGATACAAGTGCATCGGTCCGCGGACCCCAAACCGATCCAAATGTAGCATGCATCGGTCAGAAAATCGATTCAAACGTTTTGAGTCGCTGGTTCACCCAATTTATTTATCTTTTTTACATTCTTTCTACCTTCCAAAAATACCTCATCTTTTGTGACAACTGATTCGTCCTCCCCTTCCGTGTTGAACTGCAGGTAACTGTGTTGACAGTCATTGATCTACAAGTCATTTAGCATGCCGAACAACCCCAGGCAATAACAGTAAACTGTGCCCAGTTTCGCACGCTTACCAACGCGAGGTAGGCGGCCTGTTCCTGATCTTGCACAACTGCACTGCACCTTTAGCAATCAAATGCTAAAATGGCTGTATGTGATGTTAGGCTTTATTAGTTGAGTGACAACCTGTGTTATTTGCTAGGTTTTTGTTATCTATGCCCTGTTAACATTTTTATAAAAGTAAGGGGGGGTGAAATCCAAAGTTGTGCTACATATTCATTGGTTATGGCATAGCTAATTTGTAAATGATAAATATTGATACATTAATAGTTTAAACATTTAATCTGCAAAAATGACAAGTTAGTTATTGGGAGATGGTGATTTCAGAACCAAAGTGGGGGGACAAAGAACATCGGCTACATTGCCCCCCCCAAAAAAAAAAAATGTTAGTGGGGTAGTTCTCTAATCAAACCGAATCGCACCGAAACTTAATCGTACCTTTCCTGTATCGTATCCGAGCCCAAATCATCTGGCCACCTATTTCACAAGTTTGTCTCCGAGTTTGTAAGGACACGTTTTAGCTCCTTATTCAACCCTAGTTCCTCCATATGAAGCTGCGGTTGAGCCACATATGGTCAGCCTCTTGCTGAGTCCAGATGTTATGTCTAGCCTAACCCAGGAGTTTGGGAAGGTGTGCACTGCTACGGTCGCACCCATATAGCATTTATGCTATGGATCCTGAGCCAGACAGACTCTAGGTAAACAACAGCATTAGCTCTTAGTCACCAGAGCAAGATGTGCTTCTCTCAGCAACTAACACCATGATTATTTATGGTCTACTGAGTGAAACAGAACCTAGCTACTACGCATGTTTTTAAACTGCCATGGTCCCCTCTGTTCACCCTAAAAGGACTTTCATGCTGCTCACAAATTCTCTTGACAGTTTCAGGGATCGATAATTGCTCAGCTCTGATCCAAGGCCCCAGTAAGTGATGAAAACAAGGTAGGGGGAAGAGCGAGGGAGAGAGAAATCCCCTTCCCCCTCTTCTCTCAGCCTGAAGCTACTGCCCAGTGGTCGTACAGGAGCACACATCTCCAGGGAGGACACACACACACACACACACACACACACACACGACGCCCCCCCAATAATTGGTGTGCATAGGACTTGGTAAACAATCCGCTGTCTACTAGACGGTGTGGGGAAGTAAACCAAAGTCCTTTAAAAGAGAGGTGTATTTTTACAACATGGTCTAGATGTGTTCTCAGTACACCCATCCTCCTGACAGATTCACAGAATTAGTCGGCCCAGTATTGACACATCGTGCTCTGCAGATGGTCGTATCCTGTCTACTGTAGGTCTTGGAACGGATGAGTCCTATTCATCAGCATACCACACCCTGTTATGTCACAACATTTGGTTAGAGAAACTGGCTATGATTAAGCACGCCAATCCATGTTAATGTGTGTTGACATCTGTGTGTGCTGGAGCATGTTGTTTATCAGACCACGGTCTTTCTGTCCCAGCCAAGCAGGGTTTCTGGGTGAATGACAGAGTCATGCTGGGTCCATCTCCAGCATACTGTCCATCATTCCCATTGAGACAGATAGGAGACTGAGCATTGAGTCAGAGGGCAGCCAGGGTCAGAGACAGCAGAGGCAGGCAGTGTTAAGCCCTAAGGAGTTAATGTTAGAGCTCTGTGAAGCAGTGCATTGTGGACTTGGAGAGACTGACTTGCCTTTACTGCTGCATTTTATAAGGGTCAAGCCCTTACTTGTACATCAATGCATCATTTTTGAGAAAGTTCAAATTGCCAATGTCTATCTTGCAGTAGCTTAAAATGAGGATTTGGCTGTAAGTGACTGCATTCCAGGCCATGGCAGGACACAGAAGGTCTGTGGAGGTTTTGAGTCTGTCTACAGTCAATGAGACCCCAGCAGTCAGCAGAGCGGACTAGGTATTAATAAAGATACAATGTATTCATTTGCTTTGAATTTCCATCTCAATGGCTGAGTTCAGTTTGGGTTGTGGTTTTGAAAGAAAATGTACTAAGCACTTTTGCCATCTGGTCTCAATGGATCAGTCTTTTAAAAATGTCAAAAGTTAGAGAAGCAGTATTGACCATGTAGCCTAGCCATTGTCTTTCATGGAGAGGAAAGGCCACACAAATGTTGTTTTTGGCAATGGTAGTCAGTGTGCCAATACACCAGGTTCCATCTTGAGTTTCACTATATTGTTATTGTCCTGCTTTCAAAGGAAACAACACCTACCTGTCCTGACAAGCCTCTACTATGTCCTGTCCTTCATCTCAGCTGGGTGAGTTAGGGGATTACAGTACTACTCATTGAGTGACTGTGACTGTGACACCATGTTGCTTAGACTAGTGTTTGTCTATTTTGAAGCTCCATTATAGAACAAAGAGACCACATAACCCAATATGCTTCTAAAAAAAGTATTTTATAGGGCTGAACATGATGACTTATTCAGGTCACTTTAGCAGTTATCTCCATTGCTGCACCATCGAACATTCTACATCCCAATTTAGATGTCAGTGTCTATTTGTTTTTTATGAATCCGTCAATCCAGGAAGTGAATTGAAATGACATTCATATCAGTTGTTTCTTTCAATCCCTGAACTGACTGAATTAAAAAGGAATTGACCTCAACCCTTTGTTTGTTTTGGTGTCCCAAACATACAGTATAATGCTAGTGTCTTTAGAAGGCCAGACTCCACTGAGATGACTGTGCTGGCAGACTCTGTTGAGCAGCAGCTCAGCCCAACATAGGTCTCAATGACTGTTGCTTTTTATTAAATCAGAGCTGCTATTGATCAAAATGGAGCCTCAGTTGGCTTCATGAAAAGCTATAAATCTCCCCCAGGCACAGGCTGTATCCACTGTCAGCTATATACTGACTGCATATGTCACTAAGTGGTTATGTTGACTAGACTATCATTTCAATGCAAGAATGAATTGTGTTTTAAGTTGTGGTATGGTTTGCCAATTTAAGATGTGTTTTGGAGTGCTAGTCCAGCCATTCTCTATCTGTGGGTTACTGGTATACCATCTGTTGGAGTATGGGTAATACAGGGTTATACTGCCAGTTACTGTAATTGCAAGGAATGTGTTAAGCCTAAACGGTTTAGCGTTAGTAAAGTTGATGGTTTCTTAATTATGAGTGTGGTCACTCGATAGTCTCAGTTGGGGAGGAATGGGTGAAATCCGACAATTTAGTGACGTCTTGGTCACACTGGAGCAGACAGAGTCAATTACCTCACTACCGCAACTTTCCATCCCGACTTGGACCAAAAACAGAGGAGGGAAGGAGAGAGCAACTTGTGATCTAGAGCGAGACCACGGTGTTGTTCACCATCAGGGTTTTGTGGTGGCCCGTCTACTTCTGTGGATTCAATACTCAACAACATACAGGCCTTGCTCTTTTTCAAACCTCATTTTGTTGCCCTGCTTTTGTTTTGGCCTAACTTTAATTGTAGCAGAAAGGCACTTATTAATGAGAAAAATATAGGCCTACTTAAACTGAAGGCACAAGCAGCAAATATAATTGTTGTGTGTGACTAGGGCTGTGACGGTCTTGGAATTTGAGGTTACGGTAATTGGCCAGGTCAATGTACACAGTGACCGACATAACCGTACAGGGGGGGGGGTAAAATAAAAAGGGGGGGGGTCACAATTCTGTTTAACTTGTTTACATGGATATGCTTCTTAATTAAAATGAATTTTAAACAAGCAATTACACTTAATTATTATCATGGCATTTCATTATTATTGTTCAGGTTATTACTTATAAAAATGAATCAACAAATGAATAAATGCCGGGTTGGAGAGGATCTTAAGCATTTTCTTATTGACACAACATTAACGGACTCAAAATCAAGATGTATGCCTACCTTCTCTGTTGGCTTTTGTGCATATTATTTATTAATACAGATCCTGTTTCGATGCACAAAACCATTTAAACGAAGTCCGATGGGTTTTCTCTGACTTTTCCCAAAACATTTGGGACTGCCGCTGCAGTCATTCGATGACAGTGGTATTGACATATTGAGATAAATAATGAGAAGTAATATAGCTTAAAGACTTTTACAAGATTAAATCATGACAGGAGCGTTTTGATTCTTATTAAAGAGTCCAGACAGGCTACTTTATGAAACTTTCTGAATCGACATATACACTTACCATGAGTGTATAAAACATTAGGATTGAAACAATACCTATTGATGACTTGGCAAATGCCACTGTATACACTGAGTATACAAAACATTAAGAACACCTGCTCTTTCTATGACATAGACTGACCAGGTGAATCCAGGTGAAAGCTATAATCCCTTATTGATGTCACTTGTTAAATCCACTTCAATCATTGTAGATTAAGGGAAGGAGACGGGTTAAATAAGGATTTTTAAGCGTTGAGACATGGATTGTGTATGTGTGCCATTCAGTGTGAATTTTTATCTTTTGTCTTGCCCAAACACACACCCCCATAAAAGCACCTGTCAGTCAAAGCCACCAGCGTATGTCAGACACAAGCAAATATTTCTCATTAAAAAAATGTTTTAAACCTAGGCTTACCTTAACGTTTTCCATAATTAGGCTATAAAATAAATGATGAAGGGGACAGCTATGCTATAGTATGAAGATGAAACTGACAATCATTAAAATAGAAACAAATACACACATGTCCATAGCCTAGCCTATTCATCAACGACGCTGATTATCGAGGGTGTTAGAAAGATTTTTCAAATACTGTGAGGAACCATTATAATGCGTGAGGTGAAGATAAAATGACTGAGAAGCCTAGCAGGGCTCTGTCTACATCAACATGACAGAGAAAATGATGGTATGAAATTCACCAAAAAAAAAATTCTCACAAGTGTAGCAGGTTGTGAACTCTGTCAACAACGATTCCCCTCCGAGAATGAGAACGGTAAATTGCTGTAATTAATACATGCATTAACAGAAATGTATGTAACCAAATGACAGGGATTAACAGTAAATGGCCTGTTTTACAAACAGTAGGCTACCAAATGGGCAATCATAAAAGTGCATTGTGGGCTAACACGGTATAACCTAGGCTACTATTCTATTTGCAGGAATAGGAGGTCGGTCATTTTTCTGTCTCGCGTAGGGCAGCCTATCGGCCAGGACCGGGCCTGATCAGCATTTATTTGTCTATAAATTAAGAAAAGATTCAGTATCAAATTATGCCAGGTTGGAGAGGATTGGTGCATTGTTCATTTGACACAACATTAGTGCATTATAGGCCTCAGAGCCGGAACGACCTTGTCGACTGCTGATGAATAATTCATGAATAGTCAGACACTTCCAACCTTTTTTAAAAGAAGACCGGTGTATTTATTTACTAACAAGCAATGAAAATGGCACTCTACACCCTAGTGTAGCTAATCTACACTGAACAAAAATATAAACGCAACATGTACATTTAGTGTGTGGAATGAAGGCAGAATGTGTCTGGTTCCAGGTACATGTGCATACTCATAAAATCCAGTTGACCTCAATTGGGGAGCCATGGAAACCAGGGAATGGGGAGTGGACAAGGGGAGCGTGTGCAGTTGCATCTAGGAGGATTTGGTTTTGTGTGTGATAGGGCTGACCCCATTTAGTCGACTGGTTGAGTTGTTTCGTCGATATGCTGTTGGTCGACAGATGTTTTTAGTCGAGCAGTGACATACATTTTTTTTCATTGCACACAAGACACCTGTCTGATTTGCTCCTCTCTCTGTGGACTAATCCATTAAGGAGGCCGCGGGGGTGCCACGGTCCAAGAAAAAGAGGAGTGTGTCTCAGCTGCACACGGCACGTCTCTCCAGAATGCGCTCTCTCTCCCACCATTTTGTGCATATTCATTGTTTCATAACTTGTGTGCATTGTTTGCTGTGTCTGTCAATTCCCCATTTACATATCACTAGTATTAGCCTACATTTTAACATTAATTCCCATAATTTGCAATGTATGTTTGTTTGTTTAGTTATGGTATTTTGGTTAATGCATTCAATTTATTATTATTATTATTATTATTATTATTATTACAGTCGTTTACCGTTCTCATTGTCGGGGTGGACACGTTGTTTGCAGAACTCACAACCTATGCTAGACTTGTGAGAAACACGTTTTTGTTTATTTTATTCCATTTACGAGTTTGGCAATGTATCGTCTTTTGTTTGAAACGTTCCTGTCAATGTTGACTAAGGACGAGCACTTGTTCACCCGTATCGAAGTAGGACTAGTCTACATGGCCTGCACGCAAATGTAGGCCTATAATGTAGGCCTATAATGTAGGGACATTTTGATTTAGTATTTCTGATTGTCTATAATACCACTAATGAGCTGTGGAGCGTTACCCCCAAAACATGTCTTCACCTCAAACAGCAAGTAAATTATGTCTGTTTTTAGAATCAATTGAGAATGACAATAGTTCCTAAAAAGTATTTGAAAAATGTTTCCAGCTCGCTCTTTTTTTAATAACCATGAAAACGAAAAATGTAATGCTCTGATCCAGTGGAAACGTCATAAAATACCTGATTTACTTCTTATCCCCTACAGCTGTGTCTGTCCCGAGCTCACTGGTGTGGGAAACTCTGAGGCCCAGAATATTTTATACAATGTTGCAAGTTTGCTAGCACAAGTTTCCAGCCAACCCAGTTGATACATGTGAAATCCATAGATTGGGGCCTAATTTATTTATTTCAATTGACTGATTTCCTTATATGAACTGTAACTCAGTAAAATTGTTTAAGATTTTTGTTTAGTGTAGATTTAGACTGTAGATTAACCTCAGACAATAATGTTGAGATACAAAGACTTGGCACTCCACATGAAAGTTTGCCGACCCAGTGGTCGCAAATTACCGGTAGCCTATTACCGGCAACTTCAGGATCGTAACTGCAGAATCTGCGAAGGCCATCAGCAGCGGAAGGAGGAGGGTCGGAGGGTCGGGAACAGGTTTTTTTCTTCTGGTTAGGCTATATTGATCTCTTGCTCTCTCTTGAGTCATTTGTGTGTTATTTAATCAAACAGCGTGCTTAAAGCATCAGACAAGTTGATTTTATTAAAACACATGCTGTGTCTGCAAACCCATAGCAAGAATAGGTAAATAAACATTTATCAGTTTAAGCGTGTGATAGGGAGAGGTACGCCGGTAAGGGGAAGCTGAACTATCACACACAGTAGGCTTGTTCATTCTCCCCTGGTCTGTTAAGTTTAGACACTTGGGTGAGGAAATGTGAAGGTTGAGAGGGAGAGGAGAGAGGGCTCATTTTAGCTGATGGCCGGGAGGCACTGACGGAGTGACCTTGAGGGAGGTGACTGATGCACGTGGAAATTAGCGAGAGGACAGGACACCTCCAGAATGCCTTTGTCCATGACTCCCTCCGTCCTTCCCTGTCATCCACTACTAATGGACTTGCTGCTAATGGCTTTATGTGGCAAAAAAGATAACAGATTACCTGGTCTGCTTAGTACTTCCCAGGACTGGTTGGTTTTTATTGTGATGAGTAGGCTATATTTGTTTATCCCCCTGCACAGCTTTGGTGGCTGTAATACATAGTGCTGGTCTTCACTGGTTCTGCCATGTAATCGACATGGTTCATTGACTAGACCTCATTCCCTCCCTAGGTCAGGAGCACATGGGAGTGACCGATCCCATTGGAAACCTCACCAACGCCATATTTGCCTTGTAGGTTTCAAGGTCTTCTTCACACAATGACGCAATCAATACTCTCAAAGAACTGGAAAATGGACTGAAGAAGTGCTCCAGTCACCACCATACGATTTGAAGGCAACAAAATGGAAAAGAAACCAGTGAAGCGTGTAGCAAATCCATATAGATTAACACATGGCTGTCTGTTATTGGCTGTCTGAACGGCTGTAGGCATGCAGAAGCAAAATGGCTCTAGTCTAGTAAGATACAAGGGAAAGGGGCCCGCTGTTCACAGGGCAAAATGACAGGGGGGCTTTTATAAAGGAAACAGGAACGGAGGAAAGCCTTAGGGTCTGCCCGGTAACAAGGAGGATAGGCACCTCTCTCCTCTCACTCTAACCATCTGCATTGTCAACATTCTCAGTGTCAACGTGGTTGGATGTAATGTATTTTTTTTCTCTTGCAATGTTCCAGCCTGCAGAAGGATTGCATTGGCACGTTTTGGCTTGTTCATCCCTCAGCAAAGCTGTGTGTGACAGAGGGAGCGAGTGAGTTACAGAGAGCTGGAGGGGAGGAGAGGTAGGAGGGCTGGCTCAGTCACATGGGCAACCAGAGGAAGCAGGCAGGCAGACTTTAGCAGCTTAAAGGAGAAAAACATATTCAGAGAACATGTAGATTCTCCTCTTTGCGGCCCTCTGTCATCACATCGGTTACTCCCGTTGCCTTTCACACCTGGTGTAGCCTATAACGCTTTCTTAATCTAAATGAATGTATTTCTATAGGCCATTCAAATTGCACTATTACTGTCTGCCTGTTACTCATGTTAAATAGACAAGCCTAATAATAACAATGTCGGTGTGAACCACTGTCAGTTTTGAATGCCTCAGTCAGTCAGTGTATTGACTCTTGATGTAATCAGCCCACTGGCGTCTGGTATTAATACTCCTAAGAGTGAACTGAATCAATCAAGCCAGTAGTGTGTTGTGCTATCTGAGCTCCTCTCTCAGCCCTTCATTATGCTAAGTGTCAAAATTGGCTACAATTATGGATCTATTTCAGGCTAGCTGGGGAGAACAGAACAGCAGAGCTCACTGATTACTTCCTTTGTTGTTTACGTCTTCACATCGCATGGCTTTATGGACTGGTAGAAATGGGACTGGGGATGGGTGGATGGTACTGACTACCAGGAAGAATGGGCATGGGATAGTGATTTGGTAACCATCCCCTCCACTACCTGCCCCCCACTGGTTTATTACACTTAACATATGGGACTTCTGTTTGTTCCTTCTAGCACTACTGATGTGAAGTAATGGAGCCCCTTGTAGGACTCACGGTCTCTCTCTCTCTCTCTCTCTCTCTCTGTCTGTCTCTCTCTCTCTGTCTCTCTGTCTCTCTCTCTCTCTCTCTCTCTCTCTCTCTCACAGACTATTCTGCTAGAAAAGCACACATCACAGAGGTAATGTACTTGCTTACTTTACTTTCATTTAGCCCATATGACTGGGAAATACATTTGACTCTTCCTCTGCCCTCTACGTTAACCGCCCCTCTCCTCACTGTGATCCCACACACACCATTTCCATATACTCTGTATGTGTTCTGACTGGTACACACCCACCATTTCCCTATACGCTGTATGTGTTCTGACTGATACACACACACACACACACACCATTTCCATATACTCTGTAAGTGTTCTGACTGATACACACACACCATTTCCCTATACGCTGTAAGTGTTCTGACTGATACACACACCATTTTCCTATACTCTATATGTGTTCTGACTGGTACACACACCTTCTCCGTGTACTTTGATCCCCTTGCACGTCAATCCTCATGGTGTGTGATCTCTGTTTGCTACACTCCATATACAGGCTTCAGCATCAGTATGCTCAGGGGTAGTGATGGAATCTCCATAGGGACTCTCAACTCTCAATTTGTCTGCGTAATCTGGGAGGATAGAGGTTAGAAAGAGGAGCTTGAAGGGACACTCAGTCCACTCAGAAGGCTTAGTGACACATTTACAAAGCGTTCACACCTGTGTCAAGTTTGCACTTGTGATTTTCAAAGGGGAATACAGGACAAAATAAATCGAAGCTGAAAAACGGGAAACTGTCCTTGTACCTCTATTGATATTCAGAGAAAACTCTAGATCACCTTGACTCCACACACAATCAATACATTTTAAGTTCAGGCTGTAACACTACGCAATGTGGAAAAAGTCAAGGGGTCTGAATACTTTCTGAAGGCACTGTAGACTCACTTTCACATACTCTGCTGCTACGCTGTTTGTCTATCCTGATTGCCTAGTCACTTTTACCCCAATCTATATGTACATATTACCTAAATTACCTCAACTGCCTCGTACCCCTGCACATTAACTCGGCATCCTTGTACAGTATATAGCCTCGTTATTGTTATTTTGTGTTACTATTTCCTTTTTAAGTAAGTAAGCATTTCATGGTAAAGTCTAGACCTGGCGCATGTGACAAATACATTGGATTTGATTTACCTTTCGTTCCTCATTTGATGTGTTTGTTATTGAAAAGAACAGGTGCAAACTTCACACTGGTGCTGCAAACGCTTGATAAACACTAACCTCAGGTGTTCGTGTTGTTAGTGTTGTCAGCCCATATAGTGAGGATCAATCTAAATATGTGTCTTAACCACTCTGCTCCATCCTCTGGCCAACAGCTGCCTGGTGTCTCGGGTCTACCAGGCCAGGGGAAGAGGATGGGCCACAGGGGAGTGGACGCGTCCGGAGAGACCACCTACAAGAAGGTAGGCAGTCGGCACTATCTCCCCGGATTTTAGCCAGTCAATCAATTTAATGAATCAGTCATATAGTGATCACATATAGTGCCTGCGCCTTTTACAAATGCCTTACAGCAAAGCGGCCAAACCCCCAATAGAACAAGCCAAGACATTGGCAAGGAAAAACTCCCTTGGTAAGGAAAAACTCCCTTGGTAGGCACTTAGCGATGGTCCTTTATGGACAGTTAGGCTACAGCTGTGTGCAGGCAAAGCAGAGAAGGGACATAGCTCTGTAACTGTGAAAGCCTGCACACTGTACTCTCCACTTATACTATACGTTTTATGGGTCACACACACTTGATAGGTGCAGTGAAATGTGTTGTTTTACAGGGTCAGTCGTAGTACGGCACCCCCGGAGCAAATCGGGGTTAAGTGTCTTGCTCAAGGGCACATTGACAGATTTTTGGGGTATTTCTTATATATGTGAGAAGGCATGAAGAAAAGACACCGCAGAGCAATCCGAGTGTGTCTCACAGATAACCAACCTGACGGAGATCTACTCCGACCCGATTCATCCACCCTGTCTGTCTTTTGCACATTACAGTATAGGTATTCTGGTTTGCGTGTCTGAGTCAATGTTTTGCCTCTTTAGTGTTGAATTCAGTCACGTCTGAGAGCTGAGCTAATGGAGTGTGTAAATTGTAAGATATTCTCAATGAATATAAATGAGTGGTAGTCCACCAAGCTCAGAAATGTCTAAGTATTTCCCTAACACCCACCATCTCTCTCCTCTCCCCCAGACCACGTCCTCTGCCCTGAAAGGTGCCATCCAGCTAGGCATCGGCTACACGGTGGGCAACCTGAGCTCCAAGCCTGAGAGAGACGTTCTCATGCAGGACTTCTATGTGGTGGAGAGCATTTTCTTCCCCAGGTAACTAGGTAACCACACCATCAGGGCTGCACACAGCTTTGTTTCATTATTAGAATGAGGCGTTTCAAAGATATCAGAGATTTCTGACCGATCACAACTCTGATCCTGGAGATGTTCTTTTGATTGAAAGTCATTCATTATTTACACCAGAATGATTCCTTCATAGTGGCGCAGCGGTCTAAGGCATTGCATCTCAGTGCAAGAGGCATCACTACAGTCCCTGGTTCGATTCCAGGCTGTACACTCTTTGGACACTGTGTTAACTAACCTCCAGACGAGCTTCAATGCCATACAACTCTCTTTCCGTGGCCTCCAACTGCTCTTAAATGCAAGTAAAATTAAATGCATGCTATTCAATCGATCACTGCCCACAGCTGCCCGCCCGTCCAGCATCACTACTCTGGACGGCTCTGACTTAGAATACGTGGACAACTACAAATACCTAGATGTCTCGTTAGACTGTAAACTCTTCTTCCAGACTCACATTAAGCATCTCCAATCCAAAATTACATCTAGAATCGGCTTTCTATATCGTAACAAAGCATCCTTCACTCATGCTGCCTAACATACCCTCGTAAAACTGACCATCCTACCGATCCTTGACTTCCGCGATGTCATCTATAAAATAGCCTCCAGCACTCTACTCAGCAAACTGGATGCAGTCTATCACAGTGCCATCCATTTTGTCACCAAAGCCCCATACACTACCCACCACTGCGACCTGTACGCTCTCGTTGATTGGCCCTCGCTTCATACTCGTCGCCAAACCCACTGGCTCCAGGTCATCTATAATCTTTGCTAGGTAAAGCCCCGCCTTATCTCAGCTCACTGGTCACCATAGCAGCACCCACCCGTAGCACGCGCTCCAGCAGGTATATTTCACTGGTCACCCCCAAAGCCAATTTCTACTTTGGCCGCCTTTCCTTCCAGTTCTCTGCTGCCAATGACTGGAATGAACTGCAAAAATCTCTGAAGCTGGAGTCTTATATCTCCCTCACTAACTTTAAGCACCAGCTGTCAGAGCAGCTCACAGATCGCTGCACCTGTACATAGCCCATCTGTAAACAGCCCATCTATCTACCTCATCCCCATACTGTATTTATTTATTTATCTTGCTCCTTTGCACCCCAGTATCTCTACTTGCACATTCATCTTCTGCACATCTACCATTCCAGTGTTTAATTGCTATATTGTAATTACTTTGCCACCATGGCCTATTTATTGCCTTAACTCCCTTATCTTACCTCATTTGCACTCACTGTATATAGACTTCTTGTTTTCTTTTTTTCTACTGTATTATTGACTGTATGTTTGTTTATTCCATGTGTAACTCTGTTGTTGTTGTTTGTGTCGCACTTCTTTGCTTTATCTTGGCCAGGTCGCAGTTGCAAATGAGAACTTGTTCTCAACTAGCCTACCTGGTTAAATAAAGGTGAAATAAATAAAAAGTATCACAGGAAGTGATTGGGAGTCCCAAAGGGCGGCGCGCAGTTGGCCCAGCGTTGTCCGGGTTTGGCCGGGATATGCCGTAGTTGTAAATAAGAATTTGTTCTTAACTGACTCACCTAGTTAAATAAAGGTTCAATTTAAAATATTTTTTTAACCTGTTTTTAACTAGGCAAGTCAATTAAGAACAAATTGTTATTCACAATGATGGCCTACCAAAAGGCTGGGATTAAAAATATAGGACAAAACACACATCACAACAAGAGAAACAACACTACATAAAGAGAAACCTAAGACAACAACATAGCATGGCAGAAACACATGACAACATGGTAGCAGCACAAAACATGGTACAAACATTATTTGGCAGCACAAAGGCAAGAAGGTAGAGACAACAATACATCATGCGAAGCAGCCACAACTGTCATTAAGTGTCCATGATTATTTGAATAGCTACAGTAAACTGAAAAGAGGAGCAACCCAGGGATATGTGTGCTTTGGGGACCTTTAACAGAATGTGACTGGCAGAACGGGTGTTGTATGGCGGATGAGGGCTGCAGTAGATATCTCAGATGGGGGGAGTGAGGCCTAAGAGGGTTTTATAAATAAGCATCAACCAGTGGGTCTTGCGACGGGTATACAGAGATGACCAGTTTAGAGGAGTATAGAGTGCAGTGATGTGTCCTATGTGGAGCATTGGTGGCAAATCTGATGGCCGAATGGTAAAGAACATCTAGCCGCTCGAGAGCACCCTTACCTGCGATCTATAAATTATGTCTCCGTAATCTAGCATGGGTAGGATGGTCATCTGAATCAGGGTTAATTTGGCAGCTGGGGTGAAAGAGGAGCAATTACGATAGACTACACCAAGTCTAGATTAAACTTTAGCCTGCAGCTTTGATATGTGCTGAGAGAAGGACAGTGTACCGTCTAGCCATACTTCCAAGTACTTGTATGAGGTGACTACCTCAAGCTCTAAACCCTCAGAGGTAGTAATCACACCTGTGGGGAGAGGGGCATTCTTCTTACCAAACCACATGACCTTTGTTTTAGAAGTGTTCAGAACAACGTTAAGGGCAGAGAAAGCTTGTTGGACACTAAGAAAGCTTTGTTGTAGAGCATTTAACACAATATCCGGGGAGGATAATTGTCCCGTATCTAAAAGCCTTTCTCCTGGTCCCAGTGAAGGCAGCAACCTGACTCCAGCCCACCACTTCCCAGACTTCCGCTTCAAGACGTACGCTCCCGTGGCCTTCCGCTACTTCAGGGAGCTCTTTGGGATCAGGCCTGATGACTACCTGGTAAGAACATGTAACTCTACCCTTTTTCAACCATGACAACAGACATGAACACATGGCATGGTGTCACCATACATTAGATATCCAGTATGAACAGAGGAGCATTCATTTTCTATTTTTTACTTAACAGTTATTTTTCTTAAAACTTCTTAAAGCATTGTTGGTTAAGGGCTTGTAAGTAAGCATTTCACTGTAAGGTCTACACCTGTTGTATTCAGTGCATTACAAATACAATTTGATTTGATTTAATTGGCCAATGTTGAGGAATGGCTTTAGGGTAGCTAGTGCACCAATTCCTGATCCCACTTTTTATTTTATTTTATTTAACCTTTATTTAACAAGGCAAGTCAGTTAAGAACAAATTATTATTTACAATGACGGCCTACCAAAAGGCAAAAGGCCTCCTACGGGGGCTGGGATTATTATAATTTTTTTTATAATAAAAAATAGGACAAAACACACATCAGGACAAGAGAGACAACACTACTTAAAGAGAGACCTAAGACGACAACACAGCATGGCAGCAACACAACATGGCAGCAGCACAACATGGTAGCAGCACAAAACATGGTACAAACATTATTGGGCACAGACAACAGCACAAAGGGCAAGAAGGTAGAGACAACAATACATCATACAAAGCAGCCACAACTGTCAGTAAGACTGTCCATGATTTGAGTCTTTGAATGAAGAGATTGAGATAAAACTGTCCAGTTTGAGTGTTTGTTGCTGCTCGTTCCAGTCGCTAGCTGCAGCAAACTGAAAAGACGAGCGACCCAGGGATGTGTGCGCTTTGGGGACCTTTAACAGAATGTGACTGGCAGAACGGGTGTTGTATGTGGAGGATGAGGGCTACAGTATACATCTCAGATAGGGGGGAGTGAGGCCTAAGAGTTTTATAAATAAGCATCAACCAGTGGGTCTTGCGACAGGTATTCAGAGATCACCAGTTTACCGGGAGTTTAGAGTGCAGTGATGTGTCCTATGTGGAACATTGGTGGCAAATCTGATGGCCGAATGGTAAAGAACATCTAGCCGCTCGAGAGCACCCTTACCTACCGATCTATAAATTGCGTCTCCGTAGTCTTGCATGGGTAGGATAGTCATCTGAATCAGGGTTAATTTGGCAGCTGGGGTGAAAGAGGAGTGATTACGATAGAGTACTCCAAGTCTAGATTTCAACTTAGCCTGCAGCTTTGATATGTGCTGAGAGAAGGACAGTGTACCGTCTAGCCATACTCCCAAGTACTTGTATGAGGTGACTACCTCAAGCTCTAAACCCTCAAAGGTAGTAATCACACCTGTGGGGAGAGGGACATTCTTCTTACCAAACCACATGACCTTTGTTTTGGAGGTGTTCAGAACAAGGTTAAGGACAGAGAAAGCTTGTTGGACACTAAGAAAGCTTTGTTGTAGAGCATTTAACACAAAATCCGGGGAGGGGCCAGCTGAGTATAAGACTATCATCTGCATATAAAGGGATGAGAGAGCTTCCTACTGCCTGAGCTATGTTGTTGATGTTACATCAACAACATAGCTTAATTAAGCAGTAGGAACCTCTCTCATCCATTTACATGCAGACGATAGTAATATACCTAGGATCGCGCCTTGGGGTACTCCCTTGGTGACAGAAGCAGGTCTCTGTACAAAAGCTGTTCAGAGGCTCCCTATATAGAGAGACTGAGGTATCCAGTCCACCTGCTGTGTCCTGGTCTTAGCCAACACTCCCACAGCCTGCTGCCCACTCCCTCCCTGTCGGTCCAGCCTGCTGCCAGCAGCACAGCAGGCAATGTAGCACCACGACGGGGAGTGTGATTTCCTCCACCAGACAGGCGGGCACGAGTCACGGCTAGAGAGAGATTGGGAAGAATATCAGGAGAGACGGGGGAGGGACAGGCAGGGTTGGAGAGTTTGGGAGGGTGGAAGAAATGGGCTAAGAAATACTGTGTGGATGAATAGGGATATTAGGCAAGGAGAAGCAGAGATGGGGAGGGTGAAGAGAGGATGACAGCTAATTGAGGGTATAGCGTGCTGCTGTTAACTATACGCTCTGTGGTCAAGTCACAGTGTTCCCTGTTTTTGGTAAGCCATTGGTTGCATGTATTTCCTCATACTAGTTTGCAACAACACTTTTCTGAAACAAGGAGCAACAAAGTTTCATCACGTTGTAAAGAGTCCATGTTACCGTGGAAACAGACTCAACTGCACGCAGGTCTTGTATTTTTTAATGTCCTGCAGACCCGTCTTCAGTCAGTTTAAAGCACTATAATTGTTCTACAACACAATTCTAAAACTGGCTGTTAGGTGTGGACCAGGCTTACTTTTACTTTACTGCTTTTGGGTAAAGTTTGTCGACTTAAATGAAGTTAATCAACAAAAAACAGTTATACAATTACCCTGCCAACCCTAGCTATGACATAATAATGTGTGCGTGCGATAGACACAGTGTCACACCTCATGGCCCTTGTCACATTGTATCTGTGCTGGCTGACTGGCATTGTGTTAGGCTTTGTATCAACATGTACAGACACAATGCAAGAATTTGGTCTAAGTTATTCCTTTGTTCCATTTCGGACAACAATGTACAGAGCTACAGTAGTGTATGTGGGCAAATTCAGTTTGTATTGATTTTCTGAATAGCAAATAGCAGTGTACAGTCGTGGCCAAAAGTTTTGAGAATGACACAAATATAAATGTTCACAAAGTCTGCTGCCTCAGTTTGTATGATGGCAATTTGCATATACTCCAGAATGTTATGAAGAGTGATCAGATGAATTGCAATTAATTGCAAAGTCCCTCTTTGCCATGCGAATGAACTGAATCCCCAAAAAACATTTCCACTGCATTTCAGCCCTGCCTCAAAAGGACCAGCTGACATCATGTCAGTGATTCTCTCATTAACACAGGTGTGAATGTTGACGAGGACAAGGCTGGAGATCACTCTGTCATGCTGATTTGAGTTTGAATAACAGACTGAAAGCTTCAAAAGGAGGGTGGTGCTTGGAATCATTGTTCTTCCTCTGTCAACCATGGTTACCTGCAAGGAAACACGTGCCGTCATCATTGCTTTGCACAAAAAGGGCTTCACAGGCAAGGATATTGCTGCCAGTAAGATTGCACCTAAATCAACCATTTATCGGATAATCAAGAACTTCAAGGAGAGCGGTTCAATTGTTGTGAAGAAGGCTTCAGGGCGCCCAAGAAAGTCCAGCAAGTGCCAGGACTGTCTCCTAAAGTTGATTCAGCTGCGGGATCGGGGCACCACCAGTACAGAGCTTGCTCAGGAATGGCAGCAGGCAGGTGTGAGTGCATCCGCACGCACAGTGAGGCGAAGACTTTTGGAGGATGGCCTGGTGTCAAGAAGGGCAGCAAAGAAGCCACTTCTCCAGGAAAAACATCAGGGACAGACTGATATTCTGCAAAAGGTACAGGGATTGGACTGCTGAGGACTGGGGTAAAGTCATTTTCTCTGATGAATCCCTTTTCCGATTGTTTGGGGCATCCGGAAAAAAGCTTGTCTGGAGAAGACAAGGTGAGCGCTACCATCAGTCCTGTGTCATGTGTGGTGGCTAATTTCTGCATTACCAAATGAGGAGAGTTACAAACACACCAGTCTGAGTTAACTACATCTTTAATAATTAAGATACTTTTGCAAAAGCACTTGACCTTCAATGATGCCATTGAAAAAGGTGACTACACCTTCAATACAAAGAGCTTTTATACTTAAGGTCCACCCCTCTCAACGTACATGACGAACCACAGATACATAGAATGGGTCACAAGGTTACGTTTTGTATGAAAAGATATCTATAAAACACAGCAGACAGCAACTGCTATCTCAACAGTGTTCATTATATAGACCGGTGTCTGGTCTCCCTAGAACCGTCCCTCCCTGGTACGGTATTGAACAGAACTATTAGCTCATGACCTCTGGAATGCTTTTTAGGCATTCTTATCAAAATACACCATAAATCTCCTCTGTCAATGCTATCTCATAGAGGCCCATCCTCTTGTTCCCACTCCTGGACAAGCTCACTGAGGGGAGGGACCTGCGCACAGACATTGGAGACAAATAATTGGTTTTTAAATCACACCATCCCTTCACATGGTTTAAGAATAGGTAAAGACACATTCACATGAAGACAATGTTTCATTCTGTCCTCCTCTCTTGCTGATATTCTGCATAGCAACAGAGACATGTAAAAAACAAGTCTGACCTCTCCCCTCTCTGGGCCCCAAGTGACTGAGCCCCAGCTAAGGCAAACGTGCAACTGAAAGACACCAGAGTCCAAAGGACACTTTCTAATGACAAGTATCTCACATAAGCATATTATACTAATAAAACATCTTAATTATCTATGTTACCCAACTAATTCTTATTCATCCACCACACATGCCAACAGTAAAGGATTAGGATCCCCATTAGCCATCGCCAATGGCGACAGCTAGTCTTACTGAGGTCCGACATAAGAGACAAAAGACTTTACAATTTACATGCATTTAAAACATGAACATGTACTGTGTGTATGTGTGTGTGCGCATCTATCAGTTACACATACATGTCAGTACATAAACACAACAAATAGGTCACATGGGGTAGAGGTGTTGCTTTATTTGTTTTTTTAAACCAGGTTTGTTGTTCACTTGCGCTATATGAGATAGAAGGGAGTTCCATGCACTCATGGCTCTGTATAATACTGTACACTTCTTTAAATGTGTTCTGGACCTGGGGACTGTGAAAAGACCTCTGGTGGCATGTCTGGTGGAGTAAGTGTGTATCAGCGCTATATGTTGACCATGCAAACAATTTGGAATATATAACGCATTAATGTTTCTTATAAAAACAAGAAGTGATACAGTCAGCCTTTCCTCAAGAGACTAGCATGCATAGTATTGATATTAGCCCTCTGATTACAATGAAGAGCAAAACGTGCCGCTCTGTTCTGGGCCGGCTGCAGCTTAACTAGGTCTTTCTTTGCAGCACTTGACCAAATGACTGGACAATAACCAAGATGAGATAAAACTACAGCCTGCAGGACTTGCTTTGTGGAGTGTGGTGTAAAAAAATCTGAGCATCTCTTTATCATGGACAGACCTCTCACCATCTTTATAATGATTGAATCTATATGTTTTGACCATGACAGTTTACAATCTAAGTTAACAGCAAGTAATTTAGCCTCCTCAACTTGCTCAACAGCCACACCATTCATTACCAGATTCAGCTGAGGTTTAGAACTTAGGGAATGATTTGTACCAAATTCAATGTTCTTAGTTTAAGAGATGTTCAGGACCAGTTTATTACTGGCCACCTATTCTAAACCTGACTGCAACTCTTTGTTTCGGGTTGCAGTGACTTCACTACTTGCTGACACGTATAGGGTTGAATCATCAACATACATGAACACACAGGCTTTGTTTAATGCCAGTGGCAGGTCATTGGAAAAAATAGAAAAGAATAGAGGGCCAAGAGAAGCTTCCATTAAAGTGTTAAACTGTCCATTAAACTGTTATGTATGCTATTGCCCCCACAGTTGACCAGGCTTTATCTGAACTATAGACTGCCATCATTGTATTACAGAACAACTTTATTGACCTGAAATTACTACTGAATGCAGGTGAAACTAAGTATATGTTGTTCTCTAGAGCGCATAAAAATAATTTTGATTTAAGCATATGTACTTTGTCCATATTGATAGTGTCCCTGCTTACAAATATCTGGGCATCTGGATAGATGAAAAGCTGTCTCTTAAAAAGCTTATTGATGAGTTAGTTAAGTAGCTGAGAATAGAAATGGGCTTCTTCTCTGTTCTATAAGATACAGTGGCTTGCAAAAGTATTCACCACCTTGGCATTTTCCCTATTTTGTTTCCTTACAACCTGTAATTTAAATAGATTTTTGGGGGGGTTGTATCTTTTGATTTACACAACATGCCTACCACTTTGAAGATGCAAAGCTTGGCACATCTAGCCACTGGGATTTTTGCCCATTCTTTAAGGCAAAACTGCTCCAGCTCCTTCAAGTTGAATGGGTTCCACTGGTGTACAGCAATATTTAAGTCCTACCACAGATTCTCAGTTGGATTGAGGTCTGGGCTTTGACTAGGCCATTCCAAGACATTTAAGTGTTTCCCCTTAAACAACTCAAGTGTAGCTTCAGCAGTATCCTTAGGGCCATTGTCCTGCTGGAAGGTGAACCTCCGTCCCAGTCTCAAATCAGTAAAAAAAAACAGTAAAAACCAGGGGGAAAAAATGAAAAAAAAATGTATGAAATATATGCATTCACTACTGTAAGTTGCTCTGGATAAGAGCATCTGCTAAATGACTAAAATGTAAATGTAAATCTCTGGAAGACTAAAACAGGTTTCCCTCAAGAATTTCCCTGTATTTAGCTGTATTCATTCCTTCAGTTCTGACCAGTTTCCCAGTCCCTGCCGATGGAAAAACATCCCCACAGCATGATACTGCCACCACCATCCTTCGCTCTGTGGAGTGTACAGCTTAAAGTGGTCCTTTAATTTTGCAAGGCTCTGAATCCACGATATGGCAGAGGTTGAAAAGCCATAACACATAAGTTTTTTCAACAACAGGTTATGGCCAATAATATCAAAGGCTGCACTGAAATCTAACAGTACAGCTCCCACAATCTTCTTATTATACATTTCTTTCAACCGATCATCAGTCATTTGCAGGGGCACAACTTTGGTTTTAGAAGTGGGGGCGGGGGGCATAACTTGGTGAGGGGTTTGGGGGTCCTCTGCATCTGAAGCTAATTCCTGCATTTCTACACAATCTAATATGGCCTTTCTAGCTGTCTCTATTTAGAACAACATAAAGTAAGCAAAAATGCCCAGACATCAAGCTAGGTAAGAGATCATTATTAAATATGTTTAAGTGATTGATAATACTGAACTAGATCAATGATAATTCAATAATCAATATTGTGTTGCGACTTTAACCAATAGCCTAACAAATGAACAACTTTTACAAATAAAGTACCAAGACTTTTGATTGTCTTTTATTAAGACATATCAAATTTCTGCCAGACTGCCCAGCCTGCCTGAGCCACCTGAACACCCAACCCCCACCAGTCTAGTAAATAACTCTCTCCCCAACTTCCTTCCCATCTTTTTTTATGTCTCAAGGAAAGGTTTGGAAAACATTTTATAAAAAAAACACACACACCTACACAGTAACACACAGAAACAGTACACCCTCCATATAATTCATATCATAGGCCTAGTAGTACTGTAGATCTCTTTCTACTTGCACACAATATAGCTGGGTCACCCCGTCCTGTCCCTAGGTGTCCACGGCCCTGCAGCGCCCCAACCCAACACACCCCACTCATCTTAGTGAAACACAAGGCCAGAGTGTCAGCCAACAGTATGGCAGAACTCTAGGACCAGGACTGCACAGCCCAACAACTAGTGATTGCTTAAATAGGTATCTCCGCTGATGTGGGCATGTTTTCAATACAGACTCCTTTTGTCGTGCTGTATTCCATATAAGGCATCCAGACCTTGTGAAAATTGCCCAATATTTCCTTATTCTGGTAATATATCAAATCTAGTGATACTTAACTTGACATTACTTCTATCCATTGTGGGAGGATAACCCACCTTGCAGTTAATTGCAATGCATTTCTTAGGCACTATAAATGCTAGGTTTCACAGTTTCTTCTGATAACAGTCTCCAGTATCAACATTTCCAAGCAAACAAAAACGGGGATAAGGGAGAATCTGTAGACATGCTGAGATAAAATAACATACTCTTTGTCATAATTCAGCCAGCCTTCAGACCATAACATATGCAAATATGTCCCCTTTTGTGTTTTACACCTCCAGCAGAATAATAACATTTCTGTGTGCATGATATTCAGTTTCACTGGCATATAGTATGTTCTATGGATGGTCTTAAAACTGCAGTCATTATATGAACATGACTGGGCATTCTAACATATCTGTATCCATTCATCATCAATAGCGTCTCCCAGGTCTTCCTCACATTTTTGTTTTACATGTTTTGTGTCATCGGGAAAAGCCTCCATCAACCCTTGATACACTTTGGAAATGAACTTTAGAGGTTTCCCATACTGCCTTAAAATACTTTGAAGCTTCTTGCATTTCCAGTGTTTGCTGCAAAGAGAAAATAAAGTGTTGTATCTGCAAAAATTCCCCTCCGCTCCATCAGACTGGTCTTCCCTGGCTGCCTGACCCTGCTGAGACCCCTGTCACCATCTGACCCTGCTCAGATGAGGCATGACAAAGAATTACTTTGGTGTACATTTATACATTGATTCCATCCATGAATAATATAATGGTTCAACAATTGAAATGACCATTATTCCCTGATCCCAGACTGTAGCCTACCCAAGCCTACTCAAGATGGAACTTTGTATCCATTCACTGATTGTTCTAATATACTGCAAAATTCACGTGAGCTCCGTAGACTGGTCTTCCCTGGCTGTCTGACCCTGCTGGTACACCTGTCACCATCTGATCCTGCTAAGACATGATAAGCATAGTGTTGTGTACTGACTGTGAACCATGACAGTGATGCCTGTAGAGCTGTTTATACCATGTCAGTGTGAAAAGTAGGGAATTCACTAGGGAAACTGACAGATCAATAATGTTACATTGCTATACTGACTAATTAAAACTCACATTGCGCTGAAAAAAAAATATTGGTTTGCAATCGTTTAGCCGCTGGTTTCAATCGTTTGTTTCAAGTCTACTGTGATTGAGGAAAAAAATTAATAGCTATATTTATCTGTCAAACAGCAGTTACCGTCCCAGCTAGATCAGTCAACTAAAGACTAGCCAGTTTCTGCTCTGCTTGTTTTTACAACTCCGAGAAAAAGCGCAACACAGACAGCAGCTGCCTCTGTTCATAGAAAAAGGAGATGATTGTGGACTACAGGAAAAAGAGGACCGAGCACACCCCCATTCTCATCGACTGGGCTGCAGCGGAGCAGGTTGAGAGCGTCAAGTTCCTTGGTGTCCACATCACCAACAAACTAACATGGTCCAAGCACACCAAGACAGTCATGAAGAGGGCACGACAAAACCTATTTCCCTTCAGGAGACTGAAAAGATTTGGCATGGGTCCTCAGATCCTCAAAAGGTTCTACAGCTGCACCATCAAGAGCATCCTGACTGGCAAATCTGACCACGACTCCAAAGTTTTAAGTTCCTCGGCGTACACATCACGGACAAACTGAAATGGTCCACCCACCCACGCAATAGCGCCTCTTCAACCTCAGGAGGCTGAAGAAATTTGGCTTGTCACCAAAAACACTCACAAACTTTTACAGATGCACAATCGAGAGCATCCTGTCGGGCTGTATCTCCGCCTGTTATGACAACTGCTCCGCCCACAACCGTAAGGCTCTCCAGAGGGTAGTGAGGTCTGCACAACGCATCACCGGGGGTAAACTACCTGCCCTCTAGAACACCTACACCACCCGATGTCACAGGAAGGCCAAAAAGATCATCAAGGACAACAACCACCCGAGTCACTGCCTGTTCACCCCGCTATCATCCAGAAGGCGAAGTCAGTACAGGTGCATCAAAGCTGGGACCGAGAGACTGTTAAACAGCTTCTATCTCAAGGCCATCAGACTGTTTAACAGCCATCACTAACATTGAGTGGCTGGTGCCAACATACTGACTCAAATCTCTATCCACTTTAATAATAAAAAATTGGATGTAAAAAATGTATCACTAGTCACTTTAAACAATGCCACTTTATATAATGTTTACATACCCTACATTACTCATCTCATATGTATATAATGTATTCTATACCATCTACAGCATCTTGCCTATGCCGTTCGGCCATTGCTCATCCATATATTTATATGTACATATTCTTATTCATTCCTTTACACTTTTGTGTGTATAAGGTAGTTGTTGTGAAATTGTTAGATTACTTGTTAGATATTACTGCACAGTCGGAACTAGAAGCACAAGCATTTAGCTACACTCGCATTAACACATGCTAACCATGTGTATTATGACCAATAAAATTTTATTCGATTTCTGGTTGCATCACTGCCTGGTATGGCAACTGCTCGGCCTCCGACCGCAAGGCACTACAGAGGGTAGTGCGAACGGCCCACTACATCACTGGGGCCAAGCTTCCTGCCATCCAGGACCTCTATACCAGGCGGTCTCAGAGGAAGGCCCTAAAAATTGTCAAAGACTCCAGCCACCCTAGTCATAGACTGTTCTCTCTGCTACTGCATGGAAAGCGGTACTGGAGCGCCAAGTCTAGGTCCAAGAAGCTTCTAAACAGCTTCTACCCCCAAGCCATATGACTCCTGAACATCTAATCAAATGGCTACCCAGACTATTTGCATTGTCCCCCCTCCCTCTTTTACACAGTTGCTACTCTCTGTCATCTATGCATATTCACTTTAATAACTCTATCTACATGTACATATTACCTCAACTAACCAGTGCCCCCGCACATTGACTCTGTACCGGTACCCCCCTGTATATAGTCTCGCAATTGTTATTTTACTGCTGCTCTTTAATGACTTGTTACTTTTTTATTTCTTATTCTTATCCGTATTTTTTTAAACTGCATTGTTGGTTAGGGGCTCTTAAGTAAGCATTTCACTGTAAGGTCTACACCTGTTGTATTCGGCGCATGTGCTTAATCAAATTTGATTTGATTCATATCTCTCGTGCTGGTTCTATACGCCCGCCTATCAGAAGTTTTGTCTTCACACAGCCTGTCCGCGCATGCTCTGTGGTGTCTGTGCGGTCCTAAATCCAGCCGGCTGAAACCGGAAAACAGCCTACCCTACCGATCTGAGGTGTCCGCATGGTCCTAAAGCACACCGCATTCATGTGGGAGGGTCTTGTCCCCCTCGTCCCCAGTGAAAGTTGCAACCCTGGTCATTTGTGTGAGTACAGTACATGTTGAGTGCCCTTCTCTAAAGGCATACCGAAAGTCTTTTAATTTGTTTGCAGAGACATTTTCTAACAGTTTACTAAGAGCTGGCAGCAAGTTGATCGGTCGGCTGTTAGAACCAGTAAAGGCCGCTTTACCATTCTTGGTAAGCGTAATGACTTTGGCTTCCCTCCAGGCCTGAGGGCAAACAATTTCCTCTCGGCTCAGATTAAAAATATGACAGGAGTGGTTATACAGCCAGCTACTATCCTCAATAGGTTTCCATCTAAGTTGTCAATGCCAGGAGGTTTGTCATTATTGATCGATAACAATTTTTCCACCTCTCCAACACTAACTTTACAAAATTCAAACTTTCAATGCTTTTCTTTCATGATTTATTTTTTTAGGCATGAATAAGATGGCTCACTGTTCGTTGTTGGCATTTCCTGCCTAAGTTTGCCCACTTTGCCAATGAAGTATCAATCATAAAATAGAATCAGAAAAATAGAATCAGAAAAATAATTGGCAATATCAAATGGTTTTGTGATGAATAAGCCATCTGATTTGATGAAAGATGGAGTTGAATTTGTCTTTTAATTTAAAGTACTTTAAAGTACTCATTTATCATTATCATTGATCTTGGCTTCATAATACAGTTTTGTCTTCTTTTTGTTGAGTTTAGTGACATATTTTTTACATCAACCACATAAGAGTAACAGCTAAATCTTTTGTATGATCTCTTATACACTATTTTAGGCCCAGCTTTTGGAACTTTGGCTTTCCTGGATATAGCCACTATATTGTGATCACTGCATCCAATGGGTAGGGATACAGCTTTAGAACAAAGTTCTATAGTATTAGTAAAAATGTGACAAATACATGTGGCGATCTAGTTCCTGTAGTGTTTGTAAACACCCTGCTAGGTTGATTAATAACCTGAATCAGATTATAGGCACTGGTTACAGTGAGAAACTGTCTCTTGAGCGGACAGCTTTATGAAAACCAGTCAATATTTAGGTCCCCAAGAAAGTAGACCTCTCTGTTTACGTCACATACACTATCAAGCATATCTAGATACTGACTGTTAGCACTTGAAAATAATTTGTGATATGCAGTTCACGAACAAGTTTTTATTTTTACTGACTCGTGAACCACAATTCGTTTTTACAAGTGATTATATTAGTTGTTCGTTTGACCTGCTGGCAGCAATTGATTTTACAGCCGGATTAATACGCGCTCCTCTGAAAGATTCTTTTTTTTTTGTTGACTGAATGAGTCGAAAAGATCTGAGTCAGTGAAAAGAGGCGAACTTCCCATAACAAAATATAATAGTCTTTAGAGGATGCAGGGGAACCTGCAACCACAACACTCCAATAGCACTTGACATGAGATCTTCTGTAAGCATTACAGGGATATGGCACTGAATGAATGAATATATATATATATATATATATTATCTACATCCCCCATAAGCATTCCTGTCTCTTCTGTAAATGTTATCTCTTTGTATTGCTACTGCTGTATAATCAAAGGAATTATCTAAGTGAGTCTCGGGAAATTACTAATATATGAATGTTATCTGATGTTTGCAAGTTATTGATTTCTATATATATATATATATATGTGTGTGTGTGTATATATATATATATGTATATTATATATATATATATATATATATATATATATATATATATATATACACACACACACACACACACACACACACACACACACACACACATATATATATATATATATATATATATATATATATATATATATATATTATATATACACATATATATATATATTATATATACACATATATATATATATATTATATATATTATATATACACATATATATATATATATTATATATATTATATATACACATATATATATATATATATATATATATATATATATATATATATATATATATATATATATATATATATATATATATATATATATATTTTTATTGACCTTTCCTGGGTGGCTTATCAGAAATAGACATATGTGAAAGAGAAAACAAGGCAAGAGAAAAAAACAAAAACTTCAGCAGTCCATTAATCAGTTGGTGTGTGTGTGTGCTGCCGGGTTGAAGCTACAAACCCATAGACTTGGCTCTCTTATCCCTTCCAGGCTTTTGGGAGGGAGGGTGGACAATGAGCCTGTCATAGCGGATGTACTGTAAGCAATGACCCCACACACTCTGGCAGCTTTAATGGCTGGGATACGGTTTTCCCTCTTCTGGCGCACAGCTTCAGGATAGTCCTCGTTGAGGAAGATGTACGTCCCTCTGAAGTTCTTGGCTCTTTCCAGAACAGCTAGCTTGTCCTTGAACCTCAGGAAATTGACCACTATCGGCCTGGGCCTGTCACCTGGGCCGGTGGTGGGTTTTCCAGTCCTGTGCGCGCGCTCGATCTCAATCTTCCTGTTGTCCATCTTCAGTTTCTCAATAATATTTTCCCTCACTTTGTCTTCAAACTCCGTCCAGGTCTCGTGGAGATTCTGCAATTCCGTCCACAACAATGTTGTTCCATCTTTATTTTCCCTTGAGATAAGCTAATTTCTCCATTGTTATCATGGATTCACATACAGAACTGATGTCCTCTCTCAATGACTTATGGATTGCTGTCATCTTGGTGTTCTCCTGTTTAGACTCATCGAGCTGACCATGGGAGAACTGCAAACTGTTCTTCAGGTTCTGGACCTCTGGTCAGGTTGTCCATTCTTTTAGTAGTTGACTCCACCGGTGTTTGGACACAACACTTGAAGCTATTTTCTTGTTGTTGCAACAACTGCTTGTAGAACTATTTTTGTTCGTTTAAAAGATCCTTCGCCTGTGATCGAGAGACTCCACTGTCCTCAACAGTACTCTCACCAGCTTTGGTCTTTGTCATGGTAGCAGCGTAGGCTACACTGTTACCCTCGTGGTTGCAGACAGGGCAGGTCGCAGGGAAGATGGCGCCAACGAGAAAAATGAGCTACTTCTCTGGAGCAAAATAGACCTGGTGGTGTTGCAGGGCAGCAACAAGCCCAGGACAATCCATGGTCCAAGCCACAAGGGCTAACCGCGCCGGGGGCTGCGTTCACAATTCGTTGGGGCAGTGAATTGTGAAGCGTCTCTGTCATTAACCTAGGGTTGGTTATGTGTTAAGCACACTGGGGTTCTGGTCTAGACACACACAGCGGAACACAGCAGAGATGAGATGTCAGTCCAACCTGAGTAGCTCGTTACAGAAGCCCCTGAAGGAACAGACCATCTCATGTATAAACATATGGGCCTGGGCTATTTTAAGATCCTCTGTGCATTAGGTGTATCGGTCTGCATTCGGGGCTCCCGAGTGGCGCAGCAGTCTAAGGCACTGCATCTCAATGCTTGAGGCGTCACTACAGCCACCCTGGTTCGTATCCAGGCTGTATCACAACTAGAGGTCGACCGATTATGATTTTTCGCCGCCGATACCGATTATTGGATGCCCCAAAAAAGCCGGTACCGATTAATCGGACGATTTTAAATAAAAAATAAAACATTTATTTTTTATATATTATGTTTGTAATAATGACAATTACAACAATACTGAATGAACACTTATTTTAACTTAATCAATAAAATCAATTTAGTCTCAAATAAATAATGAAACATGTTCAATTTGGTTTAAATAATGCAAAAACAAAGTGTCGGAGAAGAAAGTAAAAGTGCAATATGTGCCATGTAAAAAAGCTAACGTTTAAGTTCCTTGCTCAGAACATATGAAAGCTGGTGGTTCCTTTTAACATGAGTCTTCAATATTCCCAGGTAAGAAGTTTTAGGTTGTAGTTATTATAGGACTATTTCTCTCTATACCATTTGTATTTCATATATCTTTGACTATTGGATGTTAGTGTTGCCAGCCTAATCTCGGGAGTTGATAGGCTTGAAGTCATAAACAGCGCAATGCTTGAAGCACAGGGAAGAGCTGCTGGCAAATGCAGGAAAGTGCTGTTTGAATGAATGCTTATGAGCCTGCGGCTGCCTACCATCGCTCAGTCAGACTGCTCTATCAAATCATAGACTTAATTAGAATATAATAACACAGAAATACGAGCCTTAGTTTCCGGATTTCACCATATTAATGACCTATCATTTCGAAAACAAAACGTTTATTCTTTCAGTGAAATACGGAACCGTTCTGTATTTTATCTAACGGGTGGTATCCCTAAGTCTAAATATTGCTGTTACATTGCACAACCTTCTATGTTATAATTATGTACAATTCTGGCAAATTAATTACGGTCTTTGTTAGGAAGAAATGGTCTTCACACAGTTCGCAACGAGCCAGGCGGCCCAAACTGCTGCATATACCCAGACTCTGCTTGCACAGAACGCAAGGGAAGTGACACAATTTCCCTAGTTAAAAGAAATTCATGTTAGCTGGCAATATTAACTAAATATGCAGGTTTAAAAATACATACTTGTGTATTGATTTTAAGAAAGGCATTGATGTTTATGGTTAGGTACACATTGGTGCAACAACACTGCTTTTTTCGCGAATGCGCTTGTTAAATCACCTGTTTGGCGAAGTAGGCTATGATTCAATGATAAATTAACAGGCACCGCATCGATTATATGCAACGCAGGACAAGCTAGATAAACTAGTAATATCAACCATGTGTAGTTAACTAGTGATTATGTTAAGATTGATTGATTGTTTTTTATAAGATATGTTTAACGCTAGCTAGCACCTTACCTTGGCTCCTTGCTGCACTCGCATACAGATAGTCAGCCTGCCACTTAGTCTCTTCGTGGAGTGCAATGTAATCGGTGTCAAAAAATTCCGATTACCGATTGTTATGAAAACTCGAAATCGGCCCTAATTAATCGGCCATTCCGATTAATCGGTCGACCTCTAAACATACGGCCATGATTGGGAGTCCCATAGGGCGGCACACAATTGGCCCAGCGTTGTCTGGGTTTGGCCAGTGTAAGCCGGCATTGTAAATAAGAATTTGTTCTTAACTGGCTTGTCCAGTTAAATAAAGGTTAAATAAAATAAAAATGTAATGTGTGTGTGAGACTGGCCACGTGTGTGTGCGAGGTGTTCCTGCCTCAGTGATTCATCACAGTGCCTGGGGCCAGTGCTCTCTGCACTCAGGGTCCCTTCTCTCTTACTCTCGCTTCCTCTCTCTACCTCTATCTCCCTCACTCCTCTCTCTTCCTCTCTTTTTTCCCCTTTCTCATCCTCTCTCTCTCTCTCTCTCCCCCCCATTCAGGTCTCTCTCTCTCAATCGTTCTCTCCATCCATCCCGTCCTCCCCTCCCGACCGTCCTTCCATCGCTCATTCCCAATACTGTCTGATTGGGATGTTTATGCATCGGTCTCCTGCTGTGCGTGTTTCAACAGGGTGTTGTTTCTAGCTTGTCCTCGTTTCGTCTCACTTTAT